>NW_017728911.1:3635460-3797936 GCF_001723895.1 Crocodylus porosus | reverse complement strand
AAAAAAAAAACTAACACAAAAACCCTGAAATTTGTCAGTGACATCAAGTAAATATTTGCCTGAAATGGCTAGTCTTTCTGGATTATCCTGTAGTAGTCATCTAGTATATCATCTAACTATATTGAGATTTTTGAGCTAAATCCTCATACCAGTGGAGACTCCCTGTGCCTGATGAAGGGTGACTGCGCTGGAAAGCTTGCTAAAAACTTTTTTCCACCTACTATCAGTTGGTCTAATAAAAGATATCACATCTACCCAAAGAACCCTGCCGAGCTAAATCCTCTATTTTCAAAGTGTTGTCTCATAAAAGAACAATGTTTACTTTATTCATGGTGCATTTCACTCACTAATACTTTACAGATCATTGAGTAGCTTAATGATGACTGTAATTAAACACAACTACCATGTAATGCTCTTAAGTCATGGCCAGAGGAGCCCTGAGAGATGGCTCTGTAGCAGTTATCCCTATTAATATCTGAACCCATATCTAGCCCGTGAAGTTATTCTGTAACTTTCAGTAAGACCATAGACTCTTTTACCAGGTGAGCTGAAGATCTTTGTTCTAACATATGCCTTCCACTCTGCTGTCTCCTTTTGTACAACAGGATGTGCACTGAATGTTTGTCCAATTTGTTCTTTGCTTTTTGGACTTCATGCTGATGCTAGGAGAGGTTTGGAGGAGCTTTCAGACTTCTGTTGGGGGGGGGGGATCCTTTAAAGTCACTGTGGTAACAGAAGTGGTTTAAATGGGGGCTATGGATTCTTATTTCATTACCTGGATTAGTTTTTGTGATTTATTTTTGTTCCTGTGGGCTTACTGCTGGCTTGTTTGCCTCTTCCAGCTCTCCCTGCTCTGTCCATTTTATACACTGGTCTATGCATGTGCTTTTAAAGCATCTGATGAAGTGAGCTTGGGCTTATGAAAACTTGTGACTGTATCATCTATGGCCACATCCAGATGAGTGCAGACATTTGTTTCCCTGGGGACAAGTAGCTGCATTACATCTTGTGCTGCTGCTACTCATCCCCAGGGCGCCCCAGTAGGGTAGGAGAGACTGGGGCTAGCAACTGCTGGCCCCAGCAACCTTACCTGGGATTCTGGGGGCCTTGGAGCTGCAGCCGTGGTGTTCCTGTAGCTGGGAGCCTGGCTGCCTGCCAGAGTGTAGCTCCAACCAGCTAGGCTCTGGTTTTGGGCAGCATGTGCAGCCGCCACATACACCTCCTTGCTTTTTTTGGCAGGGTGGGGGGTTTGGCCCCAGGATCTCCCAGCATCAAAAAAACCCCTGTGCTGCATGTGGGGGATGCTTTCATGTGTGGTTTATGGAGTCACAGATGGGTCTGCAGCACCACCTACAGCACATCCATGCATTTGGCCTACCTGGTTAGCCTGTAAGGTACAAATCTACTCTACCTTCAACAAAAGTACATTTAACTTTGAAAAGTTGTAAATAGCTATAACGCTGAAATAAGGCAATTGTTAAGACTTAAGGATTTTCATAGATTTCATAGACATCTGGGCTGGAAGGGACCCCGGAGGATCATCGAGTCCAGCCCCCTGCCCCAGGGGCAGAAGTCAGCAGGAACCATAGGATCCCAGCAACATAAGCATCCAAATGTGTCTTGAAGGCATTCAGAGTGGGTGCTTGAACCACCTCAGGTGGCAGTCTGTTCCAGACCTTGGGGGCCCGGACAGTGAAGAATTTCTTTTTTATGTCCAGCCTGAACCGGTCAAAGTGGAGTTTGTGACTCTTCGATCTTGTCGTCCCTTGGGGGGCTCTGGTGAACAGTCATTCCCCAGATCCTGATGAGCACCCCAATAAAGTTATAGGTGGCCATCAGATCACCCCTGAGCCTGCGCATTTTCAGGCTGAATAGCCCCATTGCTCTCAGCCTCTCATCATAAGGTCTGTTTTCCTGACCTCTGATCATGCGCATGGCTCTCCTCTGCACCCTCTCAAGCTTCTCCACATCTTTTTTGAATTGCAGAGCCCAAAACTGGATGCAGTACTCCAGCTGCGGCCTCACCAAGGCCGAGTACAAGGGGAGAATGACATCCTGGGATCTGCTTGAGAAGTATCTATGGAAGCAAGCCAGCATTTTGCTCACTTTACTAGCTGCAGCATCACGCTGAAGGCTCATGTTTATCTTGTGGTCAACCATGACCCCCAAGTCCCTTTCACCGGTAGTGCTAACCAGTGTAGCACTACTGAGCCTATAAGCATGGTGTAGATTTTTCCTCCCAAGATGGAGAACCTTGCATTTTTTGGTGTTGAACACCATCAGGTTCTTGTCCGCCCATTTCATGAGTCTGTCCAGATCTGCCTGGATCACCCTCCTGCCCTCAGGTGTGGATGCTTTACCCCAGAGTTTGGTGTTGTCAGCGAACTTGGCCAGTCCGCTTCTGACACCAGTGTCCACATCATTGATGAAGATGTTAAACAGTATAGGCCCTAGGACAGCCTTGTGGGACCCCACTGGTCACAGCGCACCAAGATGATTGCCTCCCATCAACCACCACCCTCTGGGTCCTACTGTGGAGCCGGTTCCCCAGCCAGTGGATCATAGTGACGTCAAGGCCACAGTTAGCCAGTTTAGCCAAGAGGTGATCGTGGGATACCAGATCGAAGGCTTTTTTAAAGTTGAGGTATAAAAGAGATGTTGTTAAGATCAGTACTTCTGCAGTTTGGCCTATGTACATTTCACACTCCTGCCTGTTCACATATCCATGTCTAGTCAACACTAAAGTACTCTTTTAGTGGAGTGTATTTGTAGTGGCAAACCGTGAGTGTAAAGCTCCCATGTGGCAGCAGGACCTCCCTTTCTGCCACCACTTGCACTTGTTCTTTCATTCAAAAGAAGGCTTTTGGTGCTTTCAAACAGTCTCTGGAAGATACCTGTGGACAGTCCCAAGTTTCTGCTTTAGCAGTTGCTTCAGAACTTGTGCGTTTCCAGGGTGCACTTTCCACTCTGCTGGGATAGTTATTGTAATGGAGACATGCAGATCTACTAGAAGCTTATGAATGTGTACACGTGCCAGCAGGTGTCCCTGGCACAGCTCCTGCCAGCAGAATCTGTTAAGTTTAGACAGGGCCTAAAACGCAGTCGTTCTTTTGCAATTTTTAAAGCATATCACTGTTCTTTAGCACCTCTACTTCCTGAATACCTATTCTTTTCCAGATTGCTGTAGTACTAAACTTAGAGATGCACACAATGATCACATCCAGACATGTGTGGACATTTGGTTCCCTGGGGACAACTAGTGGCAGTGCACCTTGTGCCTGGGGAACACTTGTGCTATGTGTGCTCAGGTGCGTGGCAGGTTGCACAATAAATGTCCCCAGCAGCCAGCCTTACCTAGGGCTCTGGGGGCCTTCCCAGCAGCCTTTCCTGGGGTCCTGTGCTGGCCCCAGCAGCCTCCCAGGGCTGCAACAATGGTAGTCCTGCTGTGCAGAGCCTGGCTGGCAGTGGAGTGCAGCTCCAACTAGTCAGGCTCTGAATTTGGGCAGCGCACACTGTTGCCGCATGCACTGCCCTGTTTTGTTTTGTTTTTGTTTTTTTTGTTTTTTTCTCCATGGGTTTTTATTTTTGTTCATGGATATCCAGGGGTCAAAAAAACCCTCAACCCTGTTCCCTTCCACTGAGGAGAACAAGAACTGCAGTATGTGGCACCACGGGTGTGTCTGTGGTGCCACATACCGCACGGCTGCGTTGCCTGGACTTGGCGAGTAAGGGCAAATCAAATAAGAACTCTTGGGCTCTTTTATAAGCAGTGATATCTGTACAGTGTCTGTTGCTATTGACTTGATTTTGTGCAATATGGTGAACGCTGGCAGAACTACCAAACAGCAGGGGTTCTTCAGATCTGTTTCCAGAGATTTGTTGCATTATGGAAAGCATCCAATTTTAATGTTTGTTCCTTTTTCGTATACTCTATTTGGTTCTGGCTGATTTCAGCTCTGCTTTTAGCTTCTCTCTGGAAGTCTTTAGCAAAAAGGGCTCTCTGGCAGCTGCAGAGTACCTGGAAGTATTGTTCCCAACTGACTAATGCTGTTTGATGTATTGTGCAGTTGCTATAACTAATAAATACAGTGCTCATAATTCAGTGCTTTGTATGGCAAGCATCTGACACACAGTTAGTCATTTGCTGTGAAAATGAATTAATTAGCTTTGCCAGAATGTTTAAACAAATCTCCACCTTCTTAGCAGTTGTTGCAGGGTTTTACCCTTAGGTGCAAGTAGCTTTTTAAACCCCAGTTATCCAGTATGGTACGAAAAGAACTTTATTGTCTCTGATTCTAAGTTTCTTGAGTTGCTGCCAGTCTTTTTGCATCCCATATTCTTCCTCGCTTATAGACTGAGCATGATGTCTCTAGCCTCATGGTTGGTTCTGTCAGCTAAGCAAGGCAGATTTGAGAGAGTGACCGTAAGTATAGAGCATTATTTTAGGTTGCTGCAGTAGCTGTTCAAGATCCTGGCTGGCATTGCTTTGTGTTGAGTTTTTTGAGGTTGCCTTCTTGACTGTCAGCATTTCAATATGGCTCATAGCAACAGGATTTTGATCTTTTAGAATGAGACTGTCTTCTGCACTGTTTCTCTAGACGGGTGTCATCCTCCATTTATTTGACTGCAAATACAATAGCATGTCTGTATTACAGAGCTGTGGAATAGTTTGGATTTCACCTCCTTATAAAAGTAGACCCTAAGATGGATGTAGAAAGAAGCTAGATTTGCTCATGACTTACTGCTTAGGCTTTCACATTGAAAAAACTAGGTTCAAATAGGTTTGGGTCTTATACATGGATTTGTACAGGAGGGGAATCTCTCTCCAGGTTCTTCCCCACCCGGCACAGCATTCTTAAAATTTGTCCATGGGACAGTATGACAAATCATGTTCATAACGTTACTTCTGTTGTTGGCAACAGCAGTAGTATGAAACCAGTGTGATCCATGTATTAGTTACATTGCTGGGAAGCACTGCAGGAGCAGCAGTCTAAATAGGCTCTTCAGGTACTACTAATTGGAGGTATTTTATGGAATAGAGGATAAATTATTTTCTTTTGTGTCCTTCCATCAGCAGAGGGTTACTCTTGACCTTCTGTCTCTCTTGTGGAAAGAATGAAATGGTTGATGAGGCTAATCTTTGCGTCAGAAGTAAAACTAGTTTTAATATTAATTTTAATTTTGTAAGGAACAGTTGTTTGCCTGATACAGGTTTCCCTTGCCAACCGCTGGGGTTAGGTTCCTGAAAGTTCCTGTTTTTGGTAAAACTGCGGTTGGCAAGACAAAAGACGTATGGGGAAAATGACAGGTGGTAGGCTATTGCATGGCCATGGAAAACTGTGGTTACTTAAACTGTATATTGTGGTAGCCAGAATGGTAGATAGAATATTACATGTGGATACTCAAAACCGTGGTTGGCGAGGGAAACCTGTAATCATAGTCTGCAGCCATTGCTCATAGCATACTTCAGCTTCCAGTGATTGCTATGGATGGATCAGCATTGGGATAGCAACAGGAAACTTGACCTGAACTGACTTTGCCCTGTGCTTTCTAGCAAGAACAGAAATGCTTTGCTAATCTTAAGTGACATTTATGATGTAGTATTGGCTTTCTAGTATGTGCAGTTAACTCATTTGAATTTTATTTTACATTAGTATCAGTAACCTATTGAGTAGCAGAAAAAGGACAGCCTTGGAGCTGCTAAAATAAGGGGGTGTGGGCCAAACTGCCTGATACAGGAGTGAAAAATGGTTGCTTTGTCAGTAGGGTATAGGTTGTACCCATGATGGTCTAAGGACATAGGCAGACAAGGTTCTTTGGGTAAATCTGATGTTTTTTAATTAAGCCAGCTCACATAATTGCAAAGAAACCTTCTTTGCAAGCTTTCGGGCACAAACACCCTTCATCAGTCTATTCATTTCATCCAGGAAGAGCACACACCAACTGCAGATACTTCGTCAGCGTGACAAAGGGTCTTTGTGCCTGAAAGTTTGCAAAGAATTTTTTCCCCAGCTAATTGAGGTGGTCTAATACAAGATATCATATTTGCCCAAAGAACCTCGTCTGTCTTGTCAGTATGCAATGAAAGCTTTACAGAGTGAGTATCTTGCTCCTGGCTTTCCCTTCCACTTACAACCAAAATCCATTGTTTTCTCATCTTCATCACTTCTGAAAACAGCTCTTTTTGTTGGGGGAAGTGGGGAATAGTGTATTCGATTTCCTTTTTCTCAGTAGTGGAGGCCAGACGGAGACACTAAGTCCTACATGCTCTGCTGCTGTTGATGCCTGATGCCTGAAGAGAATTTAGCATGGCAGTATGATGGGTTTTGCTGCATAATCTAGTTGGTCAGCTGCATCTAAATCTTTCAGTACACAAAAGTCTGGCTTTTAAAGCAGCATTATTTTTGGTGGGTCACTTGCAAAGTATGATTTGAAGGACAATTTAAAACAAAATCAAGTGCACTGATGTAGGAAAGCTGGTAAATGGAGAAGTTGATCACAGAGGGATTCCATGAACCTCGTACTCGATTGTAATCATGTATGCTTTTTAACCTAAAAAAGATGCATTACATATCTTTTTAGTATAGTTAATTACTGGATGCTGTTGTTTTCTCGCATGCAGTTTTGTTCTGTATGATGGGGATTTTACTCTTGCATACATTAGACTGGTTGTGAGAGTCTACTCCTTCAGCTGCAGTGAATGAACTACTGCAGGAAAGTAGGTAATTTGTATCTTGGGGAATTCCCTGACTCCTAAGTTCAGAACAGGATGGAAGAAAAGGTCAAAGTAGAGTTTATGGTAGAGTGCTGCATAGGGCAGAAGTTTTGATGTTTCTTCTGTGCTTGATTTTAAATTGGAAAACCGTTCAATGTGAAAAGGCTGAAAATGGACAGAAGTTTTTTAGGTGGTTTAACACAAGATAAATTTAAATAGTTCAAGCAGGTTAAAAATATAATTTGCAGTCTCTTTTTCTCATAGCTCTTAGTTGTCATTTCATTGCTTTCCAGTTCTGAAGGGTTGGTGTGTGTTTGCAGCATTAAGCTTGCCTTTTCCAGCCTCCCATAATCCACTTTGCCACTCCAGAGATCCCGCCATAAAATGCTTATCTTGATGGCCCGTTTCCCAAGAACCCTTCCTTGAAAGGGCATGCTGTGCTACCAAAATTAAAACTAACAAATCTTCCGTTGCAAGCGCTGTGTGTTCTGTTCTTTCTATAAAAATCATGTTAACGGCTGTTACTGTAGATACTAATGTCTTATCTAATCCTTTGTCTGTTTTCTGCAACTCATTTGCTTTGTTCTTTATAAGATCTGTTATCTTCTGCTGGTCTGTCACTGCATTTCTGCTGCCCCTCCCTCTAGCTGGGTTTGTCAAGTCGCCCATGTCAGAAACTAAACTCACGGGGGACGCCTTTGAGCTGTACTGTGACGTGGTTGGGAACCCCACTCCAGAGATCCAGTGGTGGTATGCTGAAGTCAACCGGGCTGAATCTTTCAAACAGCTGTGGGATGGCGCTCGGAAGCGCCGTGTCACCATTAACACTGCCTACGGGGCGAATGGGGTGAGTGTGCTGAGAATAACCCGCCTTACCTTGGAAGACTCTGGGACTTACGAGTGCAGGGCCAGCAACGATCCCAGGAGGAATGACTTGAGGCAAAATCCCTCCATAACGTGGATTCGAGCCCAGGCTACCATAAGCGTCCTTCAGAGTGAGTTCAGCACCCTACAGTAGTAGTACTGTAGTAACTAGAGGCAGTCCAGTGACCCTTCTCCTCCCTCCCCCTCCCATGACCCTTGATATAACTACCTGTTGTCTTGTTTTCTGAACCCAAGACTGTTCTTCCAGTTGTAGTGCTTAAGTGTCTGCCATCTTTGTTCTGTGCCTCTCTCCTCCCTAGGATCAAAGGACTTGGGAAAAAATCTGTGGAACTGTACTAGATCTGCTATGTGGAACAAGCCCAGTGTTGGATTTTTGTTTCTCCCCTTCCCCTTTACTTTTGTAATAGGCTTCCAGCCATCCTATTGCTGGCTTCTTCATGAGTGCCTTTCTGTTTTGGTTTGTACGACCCTGATCTAACCTTTTTTTTTTTTTTTTTTTTCCTTCCACTTTCTTGGGATTTCTCTGAATGCTTTTCTTGCTTGTATCGTTTTGAGTACATAAACTTCTGTACAAAGCCATCCCTTTAAGTTTTGTGGTTGTTGTTACATGTGAACTTTAAAGGCTGGATTTTTCCATAAAGACATGAAGCTTTTATTTTCTAAACAGCAGCATGTGGCCTAATGGATTCTCTGATGCAGCAGCACCTTACTGATGCAGCTCTTCTGTGGTGTGAAAGAAAATGACACAGAGTAAGGGCATGTTATCAAGCTGATGTTCAGGAGCTTTAGTCAAATGATTCCCCACTGAAAGTATAATCTCCCTTTTTAAATTCTTAAGGGCAGAGGGTGCAATTGTTTATAGCCGTTCATTCCCCTCTGAGTCAGTGCGCTGTATACATTCTGCTGGCTTGGCTTTGAGCTTCCAGCCAAGTTTGGGTCTTATTTTCTGAACATGTACACAAACGCTCTTTATTTGCATAGAGAGAATACTGCTTGATCTCTGAGACTTAATGGTCAGTGTACAGTTTGCATCATATTCACAATGGAGTACTTGCAGAGACAATTAAGCTGGAAAATGAAAATGAAGAGCGGAAAGTAAAGGAGAGCGTGTTGTATTGATGTAAATGTTTTAGTGTCTGGAGACTGAATAGCAGAGAATACATGTTTTCAAGATTGTTCTGGGTATTTGTACAGATAAACCAACATACCACAGAAACATTGTCTAGTTATACTTCAGCTTCACATTCACTAGCCTGATATAAAGTCTCAGTGACATCCATTGAATATATGTGGTTGTATCTAAAGTACTCCATGCTCATAAACATCTGGTAATTTAGTGTTAATTTAGTATGCTCAGGAAAGATAATTTTGAAGTGCCTCAGCATTACAGAAAGGTGCTACAAGATGATGGGTGCGCAGGAAGAGAAAATGGATGACCTGCTGCAGTCGGTACTGTTGGATCAGAGAACCTTGCACTGGAAAATGGAAAGAACATGGATATATGTGGAAAAATAACAGAGAGAGAACCCAATGTCATGGATTTATTTAAAAACAAAAAAACATTGGGTTGTTCAGCTCCCAGTCCTAGTACTTGACCCCTCCCTAGACCTTCGAGGTCGCAAAGGACTTTCACCTTAAGTTAACTCCAATCAGTTACAGTAATAAGAGTCTCTTGGTTTCAGGGAACAATATTCTCTCAAGACAAAGCTAAACTAAATTGTCTTGCAGCAAGTTTAACTTCTCTGGAAGCCTGTTTCGTTTCTAATATGACTCCAGCTTCTGCTGCCCATGACAGTCTATTTTGTTTCCTTTTACTTCTTGCCCACCCACTCTTTTGAGTGGCATATTGGTCTCTTCAACTGCAAAAAAAAAAAAAAAAAAAAAGCATGCATTTGAGGTGAATCCTTATGAAAACGTCTTCCTGCTCCATTAGGAAATGCTTCCTATAGCCCTCAAACATATAACTGAAACTTTCCTATTTTGGGAGATGGAGGTGGCCTGTTCTCACACCTGCATCCAGTGTTACCTAATTCTTGAATGTATAACATGAATTTGTTGCCAAGTGCCTTGTATTTTTGTTTCACCTTGGTAAGTTCAGTGTTTGTTTTCTTGGAGCACAACATACATTTTAACCAACTCTACTGTGCACTAAAGGAAGTTGATCTGTGGTTTGTGAGAAACAGGACTCTCAAACCTTTAACCTGCAGGTAATGGTACACTGGAAATGAGGAAAGCTGTTTATGGAAGCACAAGCAGTAACTGGAAGGTAGAAGTCCAAGGTCTGAAACCAGCCCAGAACACTTACGCTGTCAAGAAATTTGCTGAGTAGAAGCTGCCATGTAACTTCATGGAGTGCTGTTGCTTATACCATATAAACTGCGCTGTTTATGAAATGAAAGCTTTGGATTCAAATGGTGTAGAAGTATCCTGCTGATGAGGGTCATGATTGCTGACCTCATTTGATTACCAACATGTTGGGATGACAAAGAAAACAAAAGATCACAGCCTGCTTTAATTGTGGCTAACGCAGGTTCAGTGTTTAATTTCAAAGCATAATGTAGGGGTGTGGGGAGGGAGAAGCACCGAGTACTGGTTTTAAATTGTAGAACTAGTCTTGGTTCCAACCAAACATTATGTTTTCCTGCTCTTTTACAGTAAAATGATAGATTCTAGCTCAACGTCAGCTCACTTAGGATCAGTAGTTTAATCAGGACATATGGAAAGGAATCTCCTTATCAAAATCTTCAGTATGTTACTTGGGAAATGGGACAGCTATCTTTTTGAGATCCTTGTCCCAGAGTATCCCTTTAGACAAGGCACTGTCTCCAGCATCTTTAAACAGGCTAGCAGTGCCCTCTTGCTGTTCTGCATTTTTGCAAAATAATGTAATATTAGCATCTCTGACGTATGGCTGCTCACTAAGTGTGATTAGCATGCAGGAGTTTGGTTGCACTCAATCTTTAATGCATACTTGCTTCAAAAATATGCACATCTCATTCCAGTATAGTTATGAAATTGCCCAGTAAGCTGGGGCCAAAAGTGTTCATTTGCTTGCTATTACTTGATTTGGGTCCACAAACTTGGGAGACCAGCTATAAATACTGCACACATTACTGAGTAGTACATAATTGGGTAAGAATAGATCTAAATTGTCAGACATGGCCATTAACACCCCAGATAGCTTGTTTGCTCAGTATTGTGGTTCATCAGCATACAGTCTGACAAAGCGGACCTAGGACGGTCCATTAGCAATAGAATTTTTAAAAATGTGAAGGAAAGCCATTGCCGATTTTCTTTCTGAATTTTTAGGATACTAACTTTTCTGTTTCAGAGAACTAGTTTTTAAAATAGTTTTCCATGACAATATGATGGCTTTAATGTTTTCTGACAACAGCATGTCTGTTTTCCATTTCAGGGTCACTGCAGGCTGCACTGTCCTTTAGCCACCCGGGTAGGTTGTGCACTTTCAGTCCAGCAGCCTGTGGACAGCATTAGACTGTGCTGTACTAACTGCTCTGCTTTAAAAATGTTCAGGTCTCTTGCAGTAGCCAATAAGCCCACCCTACCAGTTTCCTTTCTCAAACGGAAAATACTGCGTTTAGTTCCTTGACTAAAATAAACTGATGAGATTTCATTTCATGTTGAATGACAAGATATAAAACAAAGAAGTACAATCAATGAATTCTAGTGAAGTTGATGGTTTATTTGATTTCAAGAGATTTTATAATGTTGCTTTTATAGCATTTTGTTTAGCTTTTTTTAATGAAAAAGCTTGTATGCTTATTCAGTAGAGGTGCGATTGAGATGTGCAGAGAGAAACAGGATTTGGCTGGAACAGTAACAAAATGATTTTGCTGCATTAAGGGCCCTGGTAAAAGTCTCATTGCAGGACAGGTGGGGCAGAGTTGCACTTGAACATGGACAGTAGCGATATAATGCTAAAAGAAATGGCAAAAGGAACTGGGGTGCTTCAGTACCTACAATTTGATATCTTGGACTGGAGAGATGGTACTGTGGCTTCTAAGTAGCTGCAACAGAGAGGTTGCACAGCCAACCTAGTAGAAATGGGGAGGAAAAATATATACAGAAATCAAATGGGGATTTCTCACCCTGCTTTTCTAGACAACAGCAGCACAAGAGGGCAGGTACTGGATCGCTGGAGAAATGAGTGTGTTCATGATGGGGAAAACAAAACAACCTTCATGGTGCCTGTAAATTATTTTTCCATTCAGTTTAATAATTTGCTTTCCAAGTGCTTTACAGGTGAGCCTTCAGAAGACTGCCTAGTAGGACTTAATCGCTGTTCCAAATGTATTAAGATAATTTTCAGCCAGGTATATGGAACTTGCTGGTCTAATTGTTCTTCCCTGATCTTTTTCAAAACATTATTATGCATTGTTACTGGGAGCTATATGAATGTTTCCTATAACAAACAATCAACCCCAACCCCCACCCCCAGCTCTCTCACCAACATACCTTTCAGCCTTTGAGCTGCTTCCTTTTATACCAATTTGAATGCAAAAGGAAGTCCTTGTGTTTGGAGAGAGGAGAGCACGGTGCTTTCTGGAAGTGTCAAATGGATTGAACAGTTATTAACAGGTCTCTTTTAAAATCCTTTTGCATTTAATTTAAGAAAATGTAATGCAATCAGAGCATGCACAAATTGGTCCTGCACTTTTAATGCAATCCCTTAATAGTTAACATCGACATTGTACAGTACCAGCACTGGTTTTGAAAGCCTTGCTGCAAAAGGTTCATCCATTTCCTTTACAATTCTAATTTCTCATACTCAGCCTTACTCTTTTGTGGAACGTTTTGACGTTTAGATAAGATCTCCTGATCTTTCCAAATGGCAAAACTGTTTTTTACAGGGGGAGAGGAGAGGAAGGGAATTGACTTTTTTTAATAATCTGGCTGCCCTGCTTTTAAAATGTTCTTGTTCTAGTATTCAACAATTGGGCATGATGTTGCTTTAATAACACTCAGCATTCTAATTTAAGGACCAGGTTCACAATTTAGAAATCCTGCTACTCCTGTAAGGCCTTAACAGTGTCTGGGCTCATACCTTTTATAAGTTCAGATCCTGCCAGTTAAAATGCCAGATATGCAAGGTTTCAAAAAACAATTGACCTCTGCAAACAGTCTGTGTAATGCTTGTGTGTCTCATGGGGCTTCAAATGATACTTTTCCCCCTTCAAAACTCACCTTCTAAAATTTAGCAGGCAAAATTAAACTGCACACTTCTCTTTTTTAATATTAATTAGCAATATAAACTATAGGCAGCTTTCAGCTGCCCAAAGTTGTGTCTCATCTATCAACTGATTTAAGCTGAAGAACTGCTCCAGTTTTAGCCATCAGTGATGAGCCACTGGTGTAGCTGCCACGTATCAAATCTTAATGGAGAAGCTTGGCATAGTGTATCGTTACCTTTCTATCCCAGGGTATTAGTGCAGCTACAAGGATAACCATAATGGAAATATCCCTACTTTAGACAAGGCATTGTTCACTGGGAATCTCAGGAAATGCATATTATTCCTCAGCACAGAGTATTGACTTTTTTTGAAGGCTTTATCTATAGAGCTTTCACTTCATTCCTCTGACTGACTAAAGCTACTGAATAATATCCAGAAAAAAATTACTTCCTTAAGAGATGAAAAGAAACTGATTTTTTTTTCACTTACATAATCCTCAGCTACCCAGATTCCATTGCATAAAATAAAACAAAGGCCAGATTTAAATATATGTATTTCTCTGCAATGTTTAGAGGTTGCCTTTACCTTGTAAATGAACAATATAAAAATAATTGAACCACTTTTTCCATGTAGGGGAGCCAGTCCTTCAACTGTTGCCTTCACTAGTGCTCAGCTGTTTTGGTTTTTTTTGTGTGACTTTCTTGATGTCTCCCAAAATAGTGAAGCAGTATTCCTTGTGTAGTCTTTTTTCCCTTCCCAACTCTCCTCTGAACCGTAGACTAGAGTTTGTGGGGCAGTTGTTAGCTGAGATTTTATGACTGTTTAATGTATACTTTGTTTCAGAGCCCAGGATCAATGCCAGCGATGAAGTGACCATTCGCCCATCTGCGATCCCCATCATACTGCAGTGCAACCTCACCACAAATCCCAGCCCTCTCCAAAGCAGCTTTTGGATGAAGAACGGGGAAGAGATTCCTGGCACTAGAAAGAATACCAACACTACAGAGTACAAGTAAGTCTGTAACGAGAGTCACTCTGCTGTCACACTGGAGCTTTCCAACTTGCAATTGTAGAGACGAGAGGTCAGGACTCCGAGGTTCTGTTTCTGGTTCTGCTACAAGATGGCTGAACACAGTGCACAAGACTTCTACAGTGGAGGGTCGCACCATTTCCAGGCTGAGGGGAGCAGTTGAAGAGTTTGAGAAAAGTAGTTCTGAAATACTGCAGTGCTTTTTCCACACCCCTTCCCCCCACATAGAGATGATCATTAATTCATGCCCTGGCACTCCCATTCAAATACTGCAGTATGTGTATTTTGATACCTGTCCCATAATTCCAAGCACAGCTACTTACAACTACTTTGAAGTAGGTTTGCAACATATGAACCAGGATATGTAGACCTTAAATTCTGCTGGGAAAGGAAACTATGATATTGTGCCACATTCTGTTACATTACAAGATGTCTATTTGCATCTCTCTGTCTCTTTCTCTTTGTGGATTGAGTTGCCGTGGAGAGCTGAAACTACTTTTGCTTTGGTGGTTCTAGACCTTGTTTAAAGTAAATCCAGGTCTCTGAAGTACAGACAGGAGGAGACTGAACTCTGTTTTGAGCTAGTGCAGTACAGGTTTCCCTCACTCTATGCTGTGCACATCCTGGAAAACGGCGCATAACTGGAATTCACATAAAGGGAGCCCACTTTACAATGTAACAAATAGGGATACGTTCCAAGACCTTAACTGTACTGACCCCCAGACCCATTTTTACCACTTTTACAAGACAATTTGGGTACTCACCAACAGCAGACACTACACAAGCACAGGGTGTTTGGTGGTGAATGTGGGGATGGCAACTACAGAAACACATCGCAGACAACGAGCAAGGAGCACAGATCCACACAGGAGACTATATCTTTGTGTGCGTCACTCCCACAATACACCTCACAAAGCAGCTGACTGCAGGCTTCCACCATACCAATTGCATAAGAATGAATTTACTTTGCATATAATGAATTTTTGGTATAAGAAGGGTCATCACATAAGAGCAAATTTGCACATACAGAACCTGCATAAAGTGAGGGAAACCTGTAGTACCTGAGCCTGTAGCTAAGGTTACAAACAAGGCACGTTTCTCCCTAGAGAAACCATTTTCTTTTAGGGACCAAGTGCAGTCATTTAGACATCTATCTCCATTATCGTAGTGCAGACCCTAAAAAGATTCATGGAATAAGAAATGCTAACAGTTTGTTGTGGGACATTGTAAAGTGTATCTGAACAGTTGTCCTGGGATTGCATTATTGAATTAATGGAATAAAAGTGGCAGTGTGTTTAGCTGCTCACCAAACCTTGATTGGCATATACACAAGTCCCTTTCCAGTCCTGGGACTTCTCTGTTCTGGGACAAATATAATGTCTGTTCCTAGCCTATTTTCTTGCATACAGTAAGAATCAGTGCTGTAAGTGCCACAATTCAAGTGTTGCCTGAAGAAGAGTCCCCTCAGTATGCTTGTATATTACATCTCTCAGTTCCCTACAGGAGAATTTCTACATCTTGTATGGCTAGAAAAGACATAATTCAAAAGTGCAAATTCACAAGCATATTCTCTATATTTGAGTAGTGGGAATTGCCATGAAAAGTTGTGTCCTTTTAGGCAGTCATTGGAAGTCTTATGAATTTAACCATGTCCTCAATCCACTCTGTAGTGGAATGCATCTTCTTCAACTACTATGGTTCCTTTTGTTGCCACAGCAGAGCAAATGGAGCTTTCCTTTTAAGTCCTTGGGTTAGCTCTTTCCTTAGCATAGTTTTCTTCTAAGTGGTGGGGAGTAGCAGAGAATAGCTTGGTGTAGATAGTATATCCTTAACATGACAGCTTTTAGTCCTCCCCAGATGGTATTGAATCCAGAGCCCCATAAGAACTTCAAGACATGCCTCCCACCCAGCTATCGTCCCAGAAACCAGTGTCCACATCTGGTACCTTCTGTATCAGGGTGGTACCTGCAACATAATTCAGTGTCTGATTTGCTGTGCCTTCACTCCCTGTGCTAAAGGGAAGAGACAAGTAAGGCTCCCAGCTGATTTATGCTGAGATTCTTTGACACTAAATGGGAGACCATTTTATTGCTCTGACTTTGGGCCTGCCTTCTCTTACAGGCTTGAGAGTTCAAATTTCTCCACCTCTGCTCTTGCAGAAAATTGCTTACCCAGTACTGGCTAAATCAGAAGCTGTAGAAAGACCTTTCTGGGACCTATTTTATGGATTCTGTAGCTCTGGTGACAACACAGGAAGCATCTGCCTTGGCACCTGTTCACTTCGACAGGTGCCTAGGATACAGCCCCCAGTTCTGTCTTCTGGAGGTGGCAGGGGTGTGTCTCAACACAGCTAAACCCTGCAGCCACTTTGAGAATAAAAGAAAGATCAGCTCTATCTCTATACTCTGTATCGCACTAAAGCTTCAAACTGACCAGTGACACGTATCTCCATAGCTAGATTTCTCAGCAGAAGGCTTCTTGGGATCTCAAATGATAAGACGTCCATTAACACCTTTCAATTTGTCTGAGTGGATCCCAGCTCCTAAGGTTACTTGGCATTTGGCTACATATTCGTCTACTGTGTGACTGGTACCTGGCACCTATACTGACTTCCCTGGTTGCAGTCCAGGCCTTCCCCACCTGCAGGTTTGTCTACACAGGTATTGAAGAATGAGGGTCCCTTGACCATCCTGGGACCTCTGGTTCTTCTGCAGTGCCTCAGACCCAGACTTCATAGGAGGGATCTAATGCAGGACCATCATGAGCTACACAGTGGCCTTATGTACAGGACTCCATACCTGGCTGGTGCCATGTTCTCCCTCACTCTTGCATTTGCTTTTTGCTCATCTGACAACTTTTCTTTCATTGCGCATCTTGTCAGCACTGAGAATATCTTTGCGCTAAGATCATTCCTGTCTGAGGAACAGGATGAAATTCTCAGAGGAAGCGTGAAGACTCCTTAGGGGCATGTGTCAAAATTGGTACCTCCTTCCCCCCCCTCCCCTTTTTCTCTCCTCCTGGTAAACATAAATAATTTCAGGATCTGTTCGGCAGAACAGCAAATAACTTGCCAGCTACAAACAGTTATGGGTTATAGCACCAAAAACATTTGTATTGCAAACATAAGGTGACTTTTTTACCTATTGCCTCAAGCATTCTTAACACAGCCAGACAAGGTTCTTTGGGTATGTCCAATGTCTTTTATTAGACCAAGTAAAATGGTTGGAGAACTTCTTGTTTGCAAGCTTTTGGGTAAAAAAGGCCATTCATCAGGCTGAGGAAGTGTCTGCAGCTGGTCTATGCTCTTCTAAAAGATACTGAATTTACCCAAAGAAACTTGTCTGCCTGTGTGTCCTTTGACCAACGCTGCTACAACCTACACCCCTTAATGTAGCCAAGAATTTGTCTCTCCAGGCTTTCATCCCTATTGGGATAGGGGGGAGCAAGACCACATGTGCTCTGTTGTACCTAAAGGACCTCACTTCTTGTTAGGGCACACTGGCAAACTTGCAGTGGCGTTTGCCTCTAGATGATGAAATCAGAACAAGTACACAGGGCTTGGGAGTTAGTTCACAATTTTAAAGGCTTTGGGCAATAGAAAACACCATTCTCTACATGAGTATCCTGTAGGTGAGAGCAGCCCATCTGGCCTGTAGAGCTTCCCAGCCTCTATTTTAAGGGCCTCTCTCAAACTATTAAATAATGATACCACATTGACGTAACAATCAGCAGGGCAGTCAGTTGGCACCTGAATGGGACCTGGTGTGTTCACTGCCCTGTCACAGGCTTTCCGTCAGCCTGGCCGACTGCCTCAGCAGAGCAGCTTACCCAGCACAGTTTGTTTGGAGGCAAGTGAGGGAGTGCTCAGAGTGCCAGAACAATTCGTTTTGGAAGCAATTGCACACCTGTTCATATGTTGGTGTAAAACCATTTGATGCCCCTTTCAGCTTTTGTAAATTCATTCCTTTCTCCTTTGCAAAGCTTGCAAAGAATTTTTCCAACTATCTGAGTTGGCCTAATAAGACATCAGATTTGCCTAAAGACCCTTGTCTTCTTTTTTCCCTGTAGCACAAAATACAAGGGGTTTTGCTTTCCTCTTCCCCACCCTCCCACATCCCACAGTGACGAGTTTTTAAAGGGCCTGCTTCTTTTTTTTTTTTTTTTGCCCTTAAATTAGTAGATTAGTGAGCACTCTTATTTGACAAACCCATTTAGGGCAACTGGGAAACGCATCTTTCTTATCATGCTGAAGACTTCATTCCTGGTGACAGTCACATCAGCTCAGAAGTAAAAAAAATTATGCATTAGTGGCTGACCCATGATACATACTGTTCCATAGGGTCACATTTCTCCTCTGAGTAGGTTTGAATGGTGGTTTTTGTTGCTTTTTAACTTAAACCTTCCTGTGCCCTTCCCTGAAGCTCCATTCACTTCTTAGTTGGGAGACTAAACTGCTAGGTCTCTTTAAAGGGCTTGTTTTTGTTGCAATGTGATCTGCCAAGTTGCGTGTATTATTTCCCCACACAGATAGTATGAGAGTCCCGTCCATTTCTACATGAAACTAAAAGCTAGCTGGGATTCCAAGTGTAAAGCAGTGTCTGCTGCATGTCACAGAACTATCTCTACCACAGGTATGAAAGTGGAAGCTCTGTCTATCCTCACAATGTTTCCTGGACCCCCCTTGTTGCTGTCCAGAGTGATGCACAATCTATATATTATGCTTATACTTGTTTAATAATGCTTTGTTATATTATTTTTTTATTTTAATTTGTTACAAGCTGCTTCTCGGTAGTCATTTGATTATAATTGGCATGCAGAAAATAATCCTTTTTAAGTTTTATAATAGCTAAATGAAATTTAAGAGGTGCTGGATGCACAAGGAGAAGTTTATCAAAACAGTTTGTATCTACAACTAACTGATTAAAGTATTCTCTGCAACTATTAAATCTATTATTTCTGGTCATAGTGTCCTTCAAGATCTTTAGAACTGGTATATCTCAACCATTAATCTGGTTTTTATTTCTGGATTAGCAAATGGGAAACCATCTTTCATCTTTTACTCCTAATTGGAGTCCTCAGTTTTGAATGAGTTGATTATTGGAATGACCTAAACTGAAATGAAGAATATCTAGGAGCGCTGGCAGAAAAGCCTGTAGCTACTGAGAACTGATTATCCTTCAGCAAACTTGGGTTCCAGGTGCTTAGCTATTGTCTTCCCCTACTTAGTTTAGTAATTTTGACATTTTTTTAAAGCTTTGGCAGCAAACAGGTGCTGTTGTAATTATGTCATGTGAATGATTTTAAATAGATTTGTGTAGGATTTAATATAGGTTGTCAAATTTTTTAAAGACAAAATGCTTATAATTTGAAATTAAGGAGAACTACTTCTGTAAAAGGGTACAGACAGGACCACCTGAGCTTTGACTTTGCATTTCCAAGGTGCACACTTCCTGCAGTCTGAATCCATGAAATTGGCCATTGTTAAAAACTATAGTTGCTACAGTAAATAACTATCCTGTGTTTGTGTGGAAATCCATTCCCCCTCCCACAGTTTACCTATGTGTAGAAAAGAGATACCATCCAAAAGGGGTATGGTGATTTAATATACACATGCTGCTCTGAGTGTGTTTGGGCAAGTGTCATGTTAAAGTGATTTGACCCAGGATAAGTGTCTTAGAAATTGCCATGTGCTAGTACACTGTTTCCTTTGTATCTGTTTTCTGAAGCTTTTCTGCTCATCTGTGTATTCTTGACGTAAGAGGCCCAAGGACCTTTCAGTCAAGGGAAGGGTGGAAGAAACGTGAGGTGCATTTATTCTCTGCAGAGCGAATAGAAATGCGGCTTTTGCGTCCTCAGCTCTTTGCCCCCCATTTCAGTTGCAGCAAACCCCAGCATATAGAAATATAAACAGTTAGGGCTGGAAGAGACCTTAAGAGGTCACATCTAGTCCAATCCCCTGCTCAGAGCAGGACCATCCCCAACTAGATCATCCTGGCCAAAACTTTGTCTAGCCGGGTTTTGGAAACCTCTAAGGATGGAGAGTTGACAGCCTCTCTGGATAACCTGTTCCAATGTTTTTCTACCCTCCTAGTGAGAAAATTCTTCCTAATGTTTAACTTTAACTTCCCTTGCCGCAACTTGAGAAAGCTGCTCCTTGTTCTGTCATCTGCTGCCACAGAAAACAGTCCAGCTCCATCCTCTGCAACCAACCTTCAGGTAGTTGAAGGCTGCTGTTGAATCCCCTCCATCTCCTCTAAACTAAATAAGCTCAGTTCCCTCGGTCTTTCCTGATCAGTCATGTCTCCCACCATTTTTGTTGCCCTCTGCTGGACTCTCTCCAATTTGTCCACTTCCTTTCTGTTGTTGGGGGGCGCTAAAACTGGACACTACTCCAGATGTGGCCTCAGCAGTGCTGAATAGAGGGGAATAATCACTTCCCTTGACCTACTGGTAATACTCCTACCAATGCAGCCCAGTATGCCATTAGCCTTCTTGGCACCAAGGGCACACTGTTGGCTCATATTCAGCTTATTGTCCACTGTAACCCCCAGGTCCTTTTCTTCAAAAAAGCGTTGGTTTCTTTACGTGGTTTTCCTAGCTTAGAGCATGGGAATTTTTCCAAGACCAGTTTGAATAGGAAAACAGTTGATAGATCCACTGGCTATTAGTTAAAAACAAATCAATAGTATTTTTGGAATAAAATGATCATGTTTTGATTTTGTCACTCTTAAGCTTGTATCTAACCTCAATCAGATCCTTGTAAATAGCTGTACCATGACTGCTTTATGATATAGACTGATGTATAAGTCGCATCTTTTGAGAAATTGTTATTTATGTGAGGAATAGTCTCTGTCCAGTTGCTAGCAATCAATGCAGTGGTTTTGGGCACCAAAAAGATGGATTAGAATTGTGATTTGTGCATACTTCATATCAAACTTAGTGTAAAAGTGGTGAAATTTCTTGTTGCTTTACAGTAAGTGAGATGTTGCTAGATAAATTGATATTATTATACCAAAAGGTTAGAATTTTTGTGTGTTGCATAGGGAAACACAATAAGATACTGGTTTATTGCAGGATCAAACCAATTTAATCAATCCATGGTGCTATTCTGAAAAAAAAATGAAAATCTCCAAAACATTTTGTCAGCCTGTCTACTTTTCAGTTATGAAAACAATTCCTAATACCAGTGATGTATTCTCTCCTTGCGCCTGCAGGATTACGAAGGCCAGAGCAGAAGAGTCAGGGGAATACTTGTGCGTGTTCACGTTTGCTAGCTCTCCTGTAGCCAACATCTCCATAGAAGTGAAAGGTACTCTTGGTTTTTCTCTTCTGAAAGCTAAGTGTTTGAGCAGTTTCCTTCCCTTTCTTTTCTTGGATCCATGTTGCTATTTGCCCTCTTTGGGTATATTCACTTTACAGGATTAACTCAAGTTGACCCATATTTCCCTTATTACCTATCACAAAGTAGAACGATTACTGTACTGTCATGCATGCAAGGCTAAGATTTCTGCGGCTGCCTGTGAATGCTTTCGTGGCATACTGTGGGGAGTATTTTGTCCCTTTTGGGATTGCTGAGTATAAAGGTTATGAACCCAGCATCTTAGAAAAGTAAACCCATTTGAAGTTGACCCACACCAGATTTTTGCTGGGGAGCCACATTTAAAAGGTGGCAAAGTATGGATGATCCTCACCAAGGATTGACGTTAGATTTCAGTTACTTCCCTTCAGGGACACAGTTTTTTTCTCCTGCTCTGTCCATTTAATACTGAACTGATGTCTTTTATGAACTATTTTGGAGATTTAAATCGTTGGTACTTAATAGATTATGAATGTAATTTTAAAGAGAGGATCCAACAGTACAGTCAATTTATATTTTTGGCCAGTGGTTCTTTCTATTACTAACTAGCTGCATTAAACTTTCTATTCCTGTTTAAAAGGAAATGGCCCTGTCTAGAGACTCTACCATAGCGGCGGTCAACTGTTTGTGATACACTTGCCACAAATTTGAGTCCAAACAATGAGAAAGTGCCATTATAATCAGCTACCACAACTGCCCAGTGCTACCAAATCCCATTGCCAGCAGGTTATGACAACAGCTGAATTTGCCAACAACTACCCTCAAAGCTCCCACAGGGGCAAACCCTCAAGCCAGCACCAGCTCTTCTCTCCTCACCCCCAGTTCTTGCCCCATTGCTGGGGTCCCCTTTCACTCAGTGTCCAGGGCTTGCGTGCCAAACACAGTGGCTGCCTGTGCCACTTGTGGCCTGTATGCCATGGGTTGGCTGGCACTGCTCTAACATATTCTTGTGATTTGCTTGTTTTGTTCACTTTGAATAATTAACAAAGCAATTGGCCCAGGCGAGAGAGAGAGAACTTTCCCCTCAACAGTAGCTACTGCTTTTTTCTCTGATCTTTTTCAGGCTGAACTCAGTGCATTAATGAAATACTGATTAGCTTTGTTAATCAAAGGCAGCTAAGAATCTTTGGGGGTCCAAATGCTAACAGTCAACTTGGGCATTCCTTGGCTTTTGTTGCTCTTTGCTTTATAAAGATGTCATAAACCAAACTAATTTGAATGTCTGGATTTTTGTTAGAGTCACTCGGTTCCAATCCTGCCTACACATTTCCTATTTAAAAAATGTAAAGGCTTGTACATGGCTTCTTTTCAGTCTGTCAAGAAGCAAAGGGAAACAGATCATTGTCTCCTAACTATTGGTATCCCCATTCCAGTTCACGTAGAGTAGCCTCTGATTTGTCATCAGATAGGTTCCTGTGATATAGCATAAGGAAGGCCTTTGGTAAACAGAAATAGTTAACTGATACCTTAGGAATTTCAGACCTCTACCAGGAGACACAGCTTAACTGGACTACTAAATTAGTTGGGAAAGTGAAGGTGAGAGACCAGGTATTGCAACAGGGTCTGAGTGACATTTATTTGATGTTTAAAAAATAATAACTAGGAGTAAAGGGAGTTGCATCATCATTTCTAGCAAGTAAAGCAGTGGTATAGGACATACACTATTGCCATGCAAACAGAGGATTTTAATCCAGTTATAACAAGAAAAGTGGTTTAATTCCTGTCTTGATTCAAGGATTTCTTTTTGAAGTGGCATCTGAGAGGGGATCTTAGCAAGGGTATCTAGAGAAGTTGGACCTGGTGATATATGGAGTATGTTGGTTGCTGGCTTTCCAAGGAGCAAGTGAATTCTACATGCTATTGTGATTTTTTGAATTGTCACCATAGAAAAATAGCTACAAAATTATTGTAATGCTCAGCCCTAAAACACCACTGACTCAAAGAAGAGTACAGCCTCTTTAGGACTAGGGGAAGAGAAAGGAAATGCACTTGTTTCAATCAGGAGTCTGTGAGAAGCAACCACAGATACATAACTCTGAGTAGGTAAGACTTGGGGCCAGTCTATTCCATCTGTTAGACAACCAGATTAATTTAGCTGTAAAACTGCTATCCTATTCCACTCTGTTCACGTGCCTGAAAACCTGTTTTCATGCTTAGGTACCTAATAAGTAGAAAAGGAAGGATATGGCCGTTTGTTGCTTTGTTTGAATTGCCTTAAGTACAAGGCATGCTTGTTTTTGGGAACCTGTAGATTAGGTGCAGTTTTTTTGCCTCTTATTCCTGCTGAATTTTCTGTTTAATGTTTCTTTATTAATATGCCCTTGGAATTAGGCTGCTTTGGGGATGATACTTACAGGCCATCTCCAGAGGAGGGAAATGTAACAATTTAGCTTTGATAAAGGACAGAAGATGGCCCCTTTCTGTTTAGAGCACTTTCAGAAGATGTAGGCTGTGCATTATCCAAAGTGTGGCTGCCATGCCATTCATGGGCAGTTAAGAACACTGAAAAAAAAACCCTGGGAATCATGAGGAGTGGCAGGAGCATGGGATTATGGAAGGGGAAATCCTGTTTCCTGGATTGAACCATTGACACAAAGGGCAGAAGCATAAAAATAGTTAATTACACTAACCACTTTCCATAGATAATTACACATAAATATACATGACTGAGTACTCATTACCAATTATAAGTTAATGACTGTTAAGCACCACTCTTGGGAGAAGTGATACTTGCAGTTTGCACAGCAGTCAGTAACTTGGACTCATTGACCCTATTCTTCAGGCACTCTTTGTAATGCCGTGGCTATTCCTAGCCTATGCCGTTGTACAAATCTCTATAAACAGACAGGAATGTATTGGGTGTTGATGAAATGGGACTCCTTATCAAGTCTCCTGTAAAATCAAATTGTAGCATGCAAATTTACTTTGCCACTAAGCTTTCACACAATATATGTAATGATAACATAGGGCTATATGTAGGACAGTTTAAGATGAAGATTGCAAGATAACTACAAGCTAGGGTGTCCAAGAATTGCATTTAAATTTGTTCTGTTCAAAGAGCTGATTTAATACTGCAAGAGTTATTGCATTAATACTAGAACTTGCATGGTCTCTTGCATAGAATTTCACTGAATCACATCCTCATGTTAGTTCTGAAATGAAGTATTGCTAATTTTTTATTTTGGAGGTGGTGATTAGCTTACTGCTCCAACAGTAAAGTTAGCCAGTGGAAAACTTTGTGGTACGTTTTCTGAAGTCAGGTGCATACATTTGCATGTCACTTTATACAGATAAACAATGATTCCCAAATTGGATCCGAGTACATGCACGTGACCACTTAATATTCAACTGACCCTGGCTGTGGTCAGATGTTACATCTATAGTATTACAGAAGTGCAGCGTATAGATGTTCGTGCTCCCTCTGCGGTACAAAAATAGTTGAAGTGCCACAGAAATGTTCTTGGATGAAATGAGAGAGTAGCGGGCTAGGTAACTGTGCTTAGCTCAAACAGTCTTGGTTTGCAGTCTTTGTTGATTTGTCTCTGCTTCCTTGGGGCAAACTTCCTCTATGCAGGAATCAACATAAACAGTAAAACAAACACTCAGATAGCAAATGGTGTTTTCCCAGACCTAGAAAGAGTGCCCAGGCTTGGTTTTGTCACCAGGAGCCCACACTCTTCCCTGTCACTCTTGTTCTCTCCAGTAAACTTGCAGTCTCTTGGCTTCACTCAGGGTCCTCTTCCAGACCCCCAGGAGAGCAGCAACTCTGGCATGGCCTTTGAAGCTCATCCAAGAGCCTCAGAGCTCTCCCCCTCAGCTCCCTTGTAGGAGCCTTTTAACTCCCACGGGCCAGCTAATTACCCCATCAGCTGGCTCAGTCTTCTGAGGCAGGCTTACAATCAGTTTCTGCTTGCCTATAGTTGGGCTGCAGCCCAAGGGATGTAGCCTACTACAGGAAGCTTCTCTGTAGTGCTGGGGGGGTTTTAGCACCACCTATAACATCTGTATGTTATGCTGTAATATATTGGAGGGAGGGGAGCTTTTGGTCGTCCCTTAGCCTCCCATAATGCTCCATTCCTCCTTCCAAAGGGGGAGCGAGAGTGAGGTTGAACAGTCACTGAGCACAGCTTTGAAGGAGTAGGGAAGTGCTGCTGGCTGACTGCTCGCTGACTACCACTGTCATCAGAGCTGCAGTCCACCCCAAGATGGGCTGTCTGTGAGTGTACCGAAGCCCCCAATCCTGGGGGGGGGCAGCTTTGCTTGCCACAGTGGTAGTGGGCTGTCAAATGAGCAGGTAGGCTGCTCACTGATAGGCTCCCCTTCCCTATTGTGTGGGTGGATGGGTGGGTGGAGGGCAGTAAGAGCCACAACCAAGCAAGCCACTGTTGCCGCCAGCCCTTGGCTGGACAATATGTCCCTGAATGCCTTGGCACTGATTTTGTAGCACTCTTTTTTTGAGCAGGGTGTGAATCTGCACATCTGTCCTCCCTTATAGTGCTGTTTTTGTAGCTTTTCAAAGTGCACTACAAATGTACATCTGGCCATGGCCCCTGGGTGCATGTGTATTGGATATTTATGCTCATAAATTAAGCATAGAACTGGTCGCTTAGTTTCAGATGTAACTTTGTAAATCTGGTCTTGGATATGAGTTCCTCCAGAACAAAATACTGATTTCTGGGACAACCTGGAATTGAACTCATTGTGGCATGTCTGCTGAAATGTAATCTAAGCAGCATCAGAGCTGCTGGACTTTTGTTCCCTTGCCTGTTTATAGCCTTTCTTTATGTCTGTCAGTCTCAATAACTGCTCCATGGGTAAATAGAGTCCAGGAACATGTGAATCACTTGTAAACTTGCACAGTGGATTTCAAACAGAACTGAATGTGTCTGGAAAACAAATTTAAAATAATGTTGTCAAAATTAGTCCCCCGACTTAACTATAACTACCTTTTTAAAATGAGAGGTAAGTAGCCATGTTAGTCTGCAGTTAGGCAGAAAGCTAGGAAGGGTGGCATCCTGGAGACCAACTTCTTCAGACCCCTCCAAACAAGTTTGTTTATAAGATGCCACCCTGCCCTGCCTCCTTTTAAAGCGAGGGACAGTGTTCTGCTTCCACCTCAATCTTCTAGCATTAAACTTCTTTTTTAAGATTATTTAGTCTGCAGTCCCACTCTTTAATGTTTAGCTTCAAAAAGCACATTGTTTACTCCTCTCCTTTTATTGGGAGCTGTAGGACTCGCAAGCTAGTTTGAATAAGCTTGTTAGAAAGCTTGTGATCATCTAACAAACGTAAAATGAACATAGAAACACTTATTTCATTAGTCTTTCTGTTTTGAAGGGTATTTTACATTCAGTAGAGGTGTGTTTTCCCCTTCCTTCATTCTTGCTTTTGCAGTGAAATGTTCAGTAGAGGTCAGTCCAGTGTTTTGTCATCTGAACCTTGAGGGTGAGCCTTTCTGTCAGCCTAGATGAACTGTTTTTTAAGCTTATTTCTTCTCCTTGTTTGCAGTCTTTTTCAATTTTGCCCCTGTTCTGCTTGGGACAGGTTTGTTTCTGCTGAAGCACTGTCATTCAGATCTCAGCAAATCTCCAGAATAATATAAAATAGAGGATAAAATATTTCCTCTGGGGGAGGGATGGGAGGAAGAGTTAAAGGGTAAAAGGTGTCTGTGCATCATCCTTACACTTCTTGGCAACAAGCTTGTTTTTCTGCTTGTCCTGATCCTCTTTCCACCATAGCATACATGCTGCTAAATTGCTATAGCCACAACCCTGAGATGAGTCAGGAGCAGCTCCAACCAGAAGTTTCCAGTTCTTCATGTATATCCAAGCAGAGGAAATTCATAAGGATCAAGGCTCCAAAGAGGCTGTAAGATGACCCCATTGAAAGTAGAAGACACCATTCTCTCCACCTTGCCTTGCCACCAAAAGGAAAGCACTTTGCCCCGAAGCATGAAAAAAATAAGACTTATTGCTTCTCTTTTTCCACCCACAAAGGATCCTTTGACCTCCCCTTCTGTCTCATTTATGTTGTTGGGGAATTAGCTTCTTAAATAATAAACTTGGGGTAGTCATCACTGGGTGCTAGCAGCCAGTTTCCAGGGGAATCATTTCTGAAGAACACTTACCTTAACATCCTCCCACTTCAGAGGCATTTAGCTTCTACATACAATGCCTGCACTTCTAATGCAATGCTTTGGCCTTGAGCCAAACAAAAGGATAAAGAGCCTTTAAGAAAATGAATGCTCCTTCCACTGACTCTTAGGCAGGAAGGTGTGTCTGTAATTCTCTGCCATGATCACTGGCTAGTCTGGCCCCAGCTGTTCCAGGAAGCCAATGCAGCAATTTTACAACAAAAAAAGAGCTCTGATCACCAGGGCTGTGTGAAGCTTCGGTCACTGATTTGATCCGGCGGAGATTTGGCCTGATTTGGCAGCTGAATCTCCGAATCCAAATTGAATCAGGAGGCCCTTTAATCACTCTGAATCAAATCAGAAGCCTCCAAATCAATTCAGAGACATTCAATAATTCGGATGTAGGCACAGCTTTAAATGCTTTTTCCTACATACGTCAAGATACCAGGTGGCTCATGAACACTGCGATGCTGGGATACATGGAGTGTCCCACAGGAGTGCAGGGGGGTCCCCAGTGCGCTTGGCGGTGCACCCAGAAGTGGACCAGAAGCACCCCTTGGCTTGGCAACTGGTGCCTCCTGGGTTAGGGGGCACCCAGGGTCCACCCGTGGCTGATTGCCAAGCCAGGGTGGGGCACGTGCTCAGCGGTGAACCCAGAAGTGGACTAGAAGTACTTCTGGTCCACTTCCGGGTTCGCTGCCGAGTACACCCTGCACTCCTCCTGTGGGATGCTTCATCCACCCCACCATTGCAGTGTTCATGAGCTGCGCCTGGTACCTCGAGGCATGTAGAAAAAACATTTAAAGCTGTGTCTATGGCTGAATCACTGATTTTTCCAAATCAGCATCAAATCTCCAAATTCAGATTCGGCTGAATCAAATCGGCGACAGTGATCCGAATCAGCAGTCTGATCTCTGTCCTCAATTCAGTCATAATTGACTGTGGCCTGTTTCGCACACCGCTACTTACCACCCTCACAGAACTGCTGTATCTTGCAGTTGAAGTTATCAGGGCAAACAGTATCTACGCTGGCAGAGTCCCCAGACTGGAGAGGTCCTGGCTAATCTTTTCCTAGTTTGTGGCTCAGCACCTGTCTGGATATGCCTGGCCATGACTTTAGATGCCCAACTTCTTGCCTTTTCCAACAAGAACTCAGGTTTTGGGTGGACAGGTCATACTCCATAAAAGGACTCTCCATGCCAGGCTCTAAAGTGTGTTACCGGGGGCATCCTTTGCATTTACTCTTTCAGTGTAGTACTATACCCTTGGAGAAGTGCAGAGAAACCAAATGAACTTCTAACCTGCCAACTCATCCTCTTGAGATATCTCATACATAAATGCTCCTTTTAGATGCTTAAAATTTGATATATGCAAGAATGTTTTTACCCACTTCTACTCTTCCTAGTAAGTATTTTTAATGGGAATGTTGCAAAGGGCTATAGAAATTGGGCTATGGTTCTGACCTATTCTGCATGACAGCTGTTGATATACATCCAATTCTGCCTTTAGATAGGTCCATGCTGTTTTCATTTGTTTCCACTGGAAGCAATGGGACAAATCCCTCCTTGAAGTCAGAAGCAGCATTGTAGGTCATGTTCGAAAGGAAATCCTTTCTGGAGTGCTCTGCAGACTTCCCATTTCAGCTGACTGGTACAGTATCTTCTGTGGTGGTTTACACGGTCTGCTTGAAGATGTGAGGGTGGTAAAGAAGTTCATCCCCGCTTAATGTGATCTTCTGCAGGAAAAAACTGTTTCTCTTTCATTGGCTTCAGTGTTTCATTCCACACTACGCTGTAAATGAAGAGATTTCTTACCCACAGCAGGAAAAGTGTTGCTTATATCAAGAATGTCTCTCCTGGTTTAGAATGTAATGAATTAAGTTTAGCCAAGATGTAATATTAAATTGAAATCTAATTATGACACGGACTGGTTTTTGTTGCTGTCCTAGACTTCATTTCAGAGAGGTCTGTTGCATTGAGGTATATAGTATTTTCCTCTCTTTATAGCAGACACCGAAGGAAAAAAATGCATAAATAATGATATTTTATAAAAAATGAATTATTTTCCTGCAAGGTGGTGAGGTAACGCAGAGGGAAAAAGCTTTAGCCCATTTTTACTGGGAAGGCAGCAGCTGCTGCATACGACTCATCCGCAGGTACCCAGCAAATTGAGGTCAAAGCTGGGTTCCAAGTTTGGGCGTTCCTGGCTTCCAGTGTGCTAAACACTGCTGTTCAGCTTAAATGAAAACTAGATCACGTATGAACAGAAGCTGTTTCACTCCATGCTTACCAAACCTCTCCCTTGCTCTGCTGGCTCTGGACCAGAACTGTATAAAATATCCCTTAAATTAGAGGAGGATATTTTCCTATTTCTGATTTGCTGACCCAGGTCAGCCAGGCTGGTCTGAAGTTCATTGCAGTAGGCATAGTGAAACGCACTGACAGCTGGTCAGAAGGTTAGCAAAATAAATATCAGGCTAACTTCTCAGCCATTCATGACACCAGCTAGCATTAGGAAGCTCTAGATTATTAATATTCCACACAATGCTCCCATCAGACTGCCTGCTAGAAATAGTCAAGGTCCTGCTGGAATTGGAAATGACTGCTGCATAACTATGCCTAGCAGTGAAGAAAGCAGAATGTATTCTTGTCACTCAGGCTCTCTTTGGGATAACCCAGCAAAGTTGTCCTTTCCTTAAAGGACTGTAATTATCTCCTGACTCTAGGAGAATGCTAGGTCACCCTGCAGCTGGCATGATGGTGTCCTAGAAAGCTTCTCCCCAGCCCTGGTTTTTTTTTTCCTCACAGGTTGCTGGTGGAGTAAAAGTGGGCCAGCATTAGCAGTGCTGATTTACTTCACCTTCCTCCTCTGCAAGGCTCTGCTCTGCTTCTCTCTGCTGATCTATGGCATTGAAAACTGTGCTGACAGATGGAGACTGTGTGAGGCTGCAGTTTAAGCCGATGAATCCTGTTTCTCCCTTTCCTAATGGGAGTAATTTACAGTCCCTCTTGATTTAATCCTGTGATGTCAGCTTTGGGACTGTCACCTTGCTGCCTGGTAGTCTGTCTTTTCTGCTTTCCAGCCCCTGCCTGTTGTGTTCAATAAAATGGGACATAATCCTTGCATAGCACACCCTAAACCAATGCAAAACGCACAAGATCGTCTCTTGGGCTTGCTGTGGTTACTTATCTCCTTCTATTACCCCATGGCTGTTTCCCAAATTTAATGGCGAAGTGTCCTTCATAACAGTTAAGGGCCTATGTCACAGGCCCTTGCATTGTGCTTACCATCTTTCAGAGCAGATGATGGAATTCCCTTCTTCCTGCAAGAACTGATGTCCTGTTGTCCAAATACCTCATCTCTGTTTGAGGTTGTAGGCTGTGGACTATCTCCAGGGATGGAGGCTGCAGATGGAGCCTGGTCCTCGCATACAGCAGAACACTAACCCTCAAGCAGATTTTACTGATCTCTTAAAGACCCTCCACTGTTAAAAAAAAAAAAAAAAAAATATATATATATATATACATATATATATACATACACACACACACACACACACACACATTTGTCTTTGGAACTTTGCCTGCCAGAAATAACTATACTCTAAAATCTTTAAAATGGGGTTAAAACAGTCCTTTGAGTATATACTTTGAATATAACTCTAGAAGAGATGGTTAGATCTAACATAGCCAGACCTTCTCTGTAGTATGAATTCCAGGATGTCACTCAGTTCTTGTCTGAGCTAGATCATCTTTTAGGGAGGGAAAACCATCCAATCTTGAGTTTAAAAATGTCACTGATGGCAAATCTACCACAACCATTGGTAAGTGGTTCCAGTAGTTAATAGTCCTATCTTTAAATTGTCTTATTTCTAAGCTAAATTTGTCCTGATTCCATTGCCAGCTGTTGGATCTTGTTTGACTTTTGAAGAGCCCAGTATAATGTGGTTATAAACTGTTTTATGGCATTTCCTGTTTAATTGGGCTTCTTTGGTAAAAAGATGCTGTAAATCAAAATGAGAAGGAAAAAAAAACACTTAAAAGATTTTTTTCCCCCCAAGTGTCAGAACCTACCATTAAAATTGGAAAATTTTCTAGTGGTCAGTGTTTGTTAGTGATCTGATTTGAGGTTAGCCACTACCTCTTCTGGGTAGTATCCAGTGTGTATTGATGTGCTAAACCAGTTTTGTACAGTAAGAGCCTTCCTTGCTTTGTTTTTGTTTTTGTGGCTTAGACTGAGCCTGGAAGTCAGACTCCTGTAGCCTAAACTGGTTCTGCCATCGAATTCTCTTTCTGGCCTTGACCAGTGACATGGTTTGTGGTCTGTCTGCATCTTTCTGTCTAGGATCTTTGTTAAGCTCATCTAGATCCTAGGTTTACTGTTTATAAAGTATTGCTACATGCCATATAGGGGCATACCAGCGAATGATCAAAAATCTGTCTGGATGGGAATGTGGATCTGAAATGCTGTTCTTGCACTGATAATCAGCTAGTTTCTTCCCGTGAATGAGGCAAGTTTGGGTGTTGCAATGCCCACCTATCCTGGAGTTCACCAATCTAGCCTAAGCCTATTTTAAAGCAATACTGTTAAATTTGTCGCTTGACTTTCAGAAAAGAATTTTGCTAGATAAATTCATAAGCTTTTTCAGATACTTTAAATGCTCTCTAACACCCACCTTCCCCTTTATTTTTTTAATGTAAAATAGCTGTCCCTGTTGAAATCATGGGAGCTTCATTGGCTGCTAGTTCTGGCTAACAAGAACATTCATAAGTTGCAGCATAATTATATTTGCTAGCAAGGGCCCTTACTTTGTCCAATACTTTTGGAGGCAGTGCCTATTCCATTTGCTGTGACTGACCCAAATATTATATTTTTGTCTAGTTCCCCAAACTTGCTTCCAATTGTACGTGTGCTGTAAGGAAAGTGAACTTTTTAATCCTCTTCTCAGTAGAAATGATTGTCACTGCCTTTCTTTGTGTAAACTCAAGAGATGCAAAGGAAGCTCTTGTATTTGAAAGGTCCCTGGAAAAACTTTGTCTGGGTTCTTTTGGAGCTCTCACATTGGACTTAAACTGGATTAACAGATCAGTGTCCAGTGGTCACATAGCAGGCCACGTGTGACAATATTAGCAGGCTAGAAAGCGAATGGGTTTTAAAGGTGGTGGTCACTGCAGCACACCATGCCATCTGCGAAGTGAAGGTTCAGCTCAGGCAGCCCATTGATCCATCATAATCTCTCATGAGGCATTATGCTGTGACAGGCTGCAGAGGCAAAACTGGCAAAGTGAATAGCCACAACCCTTTTAACAAATGCATGCATCACGTGATCTGGGAGAAGGGCCTTATTGTGTGTATTCATCCCTCTACTCTGTGAGCTCCCGAACAGGGTGGCTGGGAGAGCCTTGAGATAGAGGAAAGGCTTCTAATCCAGCCCTGTTACCAAGTAACTAGCCCTCATTTGTGAAGCAAGTATCATTAGAGTAGCTACCTTACTGTGCTGGCAAGCCCCTAAGTTGGCAGAGAGGAAGGACTAGCTGGAGAATGACTCTTGTGAGGAGTCCTCAACACTGAACCTCTTCATTTGCTTCCCTCTCCACACATACTTAGGGCCCTACCGAATTCATGGCAGAAGTGGGCTGCGTTCCTGCTGTTTTAATCTTGCAGGTTCCCCTTCGCATCCCTCCTTCCCACCACTGATTGATGGAGTGGGCCCACTTGCAGCTTGCTCCTGATCGGCAGGGAAGTAAAAACTATGGTTTTAAGCACGGCACCGTTTTTTGCCTCCCTGCCAGTCAGAAGCAAGCAGCGGGGCCACCAGGGCCCCTCAGTCAGTGAGCGGCTGGAGGCAAACATGGTGCCATGTTTAAAACCATGGGTTTTGCTTCCTTACCAATCAGGGAGTCAAGTGGGCCCCCCTCTACCAGTCGGCAGCGGAGAAGTGTGCAGGGGAGCTTGCAAGATTAAAGGAGCCACAGTGCAGTCCACTTCTGCCATGAATTCAGTTGGGCCCTACGCGTACAGTTCTAGCAAGAAATACCTAAAAGCCTGCAGATTATCCCTGTTCTTCTGTTGAGTTACGGGGTCGAAAGATATGGGGATTGTTCTCGCTGTGCAAGTTCTGCTTGGCCTGGAAAGGCAGGTGCCTGGTGTTGGAGATTTTGTAGGTTTAAATTTCTGTTCGAGGCATTGGAACTTGAGAGAGCCACATTCAAAGAGTAGTTTGTAAATGCAGAGCTTCTGTTTGTGTTTTGTAGCTGCCCCTGAAATCATTGGCCACAAGCGAAGCGAGAACAAAAATGAAGGGCAGGAAGCAGTTCTGTATTGCAAGTCTGTGGGCTTCCCGCATCCTGAATGGACATGGCGCAAGAGGATCAATGATGTGCTTGAGGTGAGTGAACCTGAATTTAGCCTGCATGACATATCCATTAGAAAGCAACATGGAATCTTTATCCACTGCCAGCTTGTGGGCACTCTGAAAAATCAAGATTATTTTTGTAAGTCTCTTTGAAAGTTCAGTGAACTAGAGCAAAAACTTGTTTTCCATAGCAACAATCCTGCTTACGTTGCACTACAGCTGGCGACTGCATATTGATAGGTGTTTGTCCTCCATTCTTGTGGAAGAAAAGCTATTCACTGCACTTGCTCCTGGGCATGACAAAGACATTAACTGCTAACAGCATGGAAAGATGGTGTAATTTGCGCTGGGCAGCTTAAACAGGAAAGGCAGTTTTCTGAAATATTTTCAGCATTGTATTGGCTGTTTTCATTTGAAACTTAAAAGTAAGTTCTCCAGGTACATTGTTCAGTTTGCAGACTGACTTCCCGAAATGATAATTCACAGTCAGTTTTGAGAAACTACCATTAAAGTTAGTTACTTGCCTTTTATATAACAATGCAAACTGGATCGTAGAATCTCGAGTGCAGCCAGGAAACATCGCTGAACTTTCGGTATTACTGCACTGCAGTTGATGCAAAAGCTGGAACATAAACTGTTCCATCTTGGGTAAAGCTTTTCAGCCAGTGCTCTGTGCAGAAGATAGCCATTTTTTTGTTGTTTGGTTTTGTTTTGGGCTTTGGGGTTGGGGGGGCGCCATGATGCCTGCCACTGTTGATATAACTTATGAAATGAGATTTGTTACTGTCACCTTCATTCAAGCTAAGATCATACAATGTTTGCTACACGTGCATATTTTTCCATGCAGCTACTTATGTCTGAGCCAGAAGATTTAATGAGAGGTTGGGTTGGCAGGCAAGGCCAAGACCTTCACTTGGTCTTTACCTACTGTGATGTGCCTGGGATTGAGAAACTAGCTCATCAGTGGAGAAATGATGCAGCATTTCTAGTAGGAATTATGACATTCTCCTTGACTGAAAGTTTTTCTTCATTAATTACTGGTCAGCAAAGTAAGAGTGTTGTTAAAGGCAGGTTAGCATCGTGCCTCTGTTCTCATCTGGTGTTCCCTGTGTTTGTGACCTGAGCCCTTTTCCCACTGGTCCGCCTGTGTATCTTGATCCTGGCCTCAGTTGTTTCAGTGTTCAGAGAACCTGCAGCTGGCTCGAGTAGGACCTTGTATTTATGGGCTAGGTTGAAACAAGATGCTCAGTAGGGAATTGAGAATAATGAACTTGGAGAGGAAGGGAAGGTGAGAGTGTTGGCTGCCGAAATGAAATCTTGGAAAAAAACCTGATTTGAATTTTTTCTCACCAAAATAAGCATTGAAAAATTCTGTTCAAAACTAAATGTTTTATCTGACTTTTTGAAATGGAACATGTCCAGGACTTGCAATAAAGCAGTGGAAATAAAAGCTAACTGTAAAAAGCTGTTGGAGAAAGAGGGGGATAAAGACACACTGCTTTTAGCCAGCAGCAAACTGGTTACAGCCTTCAGTGGCCTACAGTTTCCTCTTCTCCTGTCTGCCCTAACTACCAGATTGTGTGGTCCTGTGAAGTCTCTCAAGCTCACCTTTTAACACTCTCTCTCCCTCTCCCCTGTTTGCCTAAACCAGCACTTGCTGGAGCAAGATCTGCAACCCTAATGAATGTCATAACAATCAAATCCATCACACTAATCATTCTTACTCTGCCACAGTGACTTTCAGACCAAGTGAAGCAACTGCGCTAGGAGGGACTGAAAAAGACCTCCTCAGAATACCCTATGTCCAGGTGATTAGGGCACTCCCTTGCAAGGTGGAAAGATCCCAATACAAGTGTATTCATGGAGTCTTTATCTTGAGTTCAGTGGAAAAGTGCTACCAGAAAAGTGTTAGAACATTTTTTTTTTTAACAACAGCCCTGTTTGAAGTCGAAATATAGCTAGCTTTAAAGTGTGTTGCACCCTCAAATGGCTTTGAGGCTGCAGATTAGTCATGACTTTCAGATAGACATTTGCCTGCTGGCAAACTCACCCTGTATATTGTTAGTAGGGACTTCTACATCTCAGCTCCACGTATTCAGTTATGTGGGTTTGAGTTGCAATTGGAATGTAACAATTCTTTTTACATGATCACAACTGCACTGGTGTTGCAGGATATGTGGAAGTAAAAACAAATAAATAAAAAGCAACACAAAAATATTCTTTCCTCATGTATGTAAGTGTTCCATCTCTTTACATTTGTTTTAAAGTAGATCTGCATTTTAAGTGCAGCAGATACACTTGGTGTTACCAAAAGCTTTTTTTTTTTTTTTTTAAACCAGGACATCAACAACTCCTCTGGCCGATTCTTCATTACAAATAAAGAAAACTACACGGAGCTGAGCATCATAAACCTAGACATAACCGAAGATCCCGGCGAATATCAATGCAATGCAACCAACCAGGCTGGTACCAGTGCTGTCATCACCATTCTGCGTGTGCGTAGCCATCTGGCCCCTCTTTGGCCCTTCTTGGGGATACTGGCTGAAATCATCATCCTTGTTGTCATCATAGTGGTTTATGAGAAGAGGAAGAGGCCGGATGAAGTCCCAGACGGTAAGTGTTCTTTAAGCCACTCGTTTAAAAAAAAAAATTATGATACTACTACTGATTTAAGGAACCAGAGCAGTGGGAGAAAGTAAGGACTAGAGTTCATGAAGCTGGAAAAAGCTTTGTCCCATCTAAATAGCCACTTTCTCTCCAAATATTAGGCTTTTTACAGAAGCTGTGCAGAATCACGGTACTGTCTGTTAATTCCTAGATTTGTATCTTCTGATTTCTCAAGCTACGGAATAAGACAACATTTATTTCCATGTTGCTAACTTTCATTGCAAAAGAACTAAATTCAGTAGCTTATTTTCTCCTGCCTGCTAGGAGAAGTTAGATTTAACACTTGAATTAGGCACCAAAATGAAGCCCAGGAGCCCCTGGAAGCATTTCCTCTTTCAGTTTGGCAGCTCTGTTAGACTGAACAACATGCAGGGGATTGGTTTTTGTGTTTCAGGGAAGGGACCTTAATTTTGACTTCTAAACGATCAGAGAAGAGACATTCTTCTTCTTTCTAAAGTCACTTACCTAAGACTGAAAATAGTGACTTTAGAAATGTCTTGCATTAACTGAGAATATATATAATCCAATTAATGCTTTTGGAGGTTTTGCCTAGCAGTAAATAGTGGGATAAATTCTAAGTTGAGGAGCTAGGTTATCTCCCCGTGGGGGGCTGGTAACATCAATTAGCTAACATGCTTATGATACTTTTGAGAGAGGATAAAACGATTATGACTAATACAAGCTTTTTACACCATATCTTTCTTTCTTTAAAGAAGGGGGACATTTTCAGAGGAGAAACTGGTATATGAAAGACCCAGTTGCTTACAGTGTTTATCCAGAATTCCTACCCAAGGAAGCCTAGTGAGGAAGTGATGGTATGCCATCTTGCTCACTGCAAGGGTGTGATGTTTTCAAGTAATGGAACAAGTGGTGTAGAGGGGCGCAGAAAGCAAGTGGCCTGGGTCTATATCATGATTCAATAGCATTTTCTAATACTGGACAAGCCTTCTAGCATCTCAGACAGGTATTGAAAGCATCAATGTATTACAGCTTGTGTAGCAATGACTATTTGTAGTTAAGGCTGTACAAAAGAGCCAGCATACAACCCCGTTCTTCATAACTTGGCAAAACAATGTCTTTTTGGGGGTAAAAATTCCCATGCCCAAAATAGAAGGATGCAAAGTTTTTGAGCAAAAACAGCTCCAGTATTTGAATAATGCCTTGGAAAATAGAAAAAGTCCTTTTTATATATATATATATATTTTTTTTTTTTTAAATAATTGTTGCGTGTTTAATCTCGCATCAAAACAGCTGAGACTTGAAAGCTTCTCTTTGATGTGGAAAGGGTTCCTTATTAGGTAGCAGTGCATGTCTTCAGCTGAGAGGAAACTGGTTTTGCTTTGACCAAGTTATGAGCATTTCAAACTTGCCTATGAAGCATGCACAGAGGCCCTGCTAAGCTTGTTAGGCATGCACACGGGAGAGTGGTGCATGCATGTGTGCGTAACTAACAGCTGTAAATTCAGGCATTTTCACTAATACTATGGTGATGACTGGCAATACAGCACCTGAACACAGAAGCAGCTCATCCCCTCCACCTCCACCCATGGGGAGCTGTAAACCAGCCTAGAAAATTTTGTGTGCATGTCTGGGAATTTAGTCTAAAAAATCCCAAACTTCTGATTACTGTATTTTCCATTATGAAACTCTTTTTGCCAAAAGGAATGTTCACTAGGTTGGGTGTGGGAGTAGCCTGTTGGGTCAAACCCATCTTTTCCACTGGCCTTCTGTAGTTGGTCACAGGATTTAACAGTTGCAACTTAATGTGGAAACGGATCAATAGACTCTCTTCCCTTGTAAAGACTGTTCTAAAGGAAGTTGATTTTCATGTGACCGAGTTGGAAACATTTGCAATAACATTATGCTAAACTTACTTAGCACTTACCTCCGCCTATGTCTGTAGTTGACTTCGAGAATTGACTACCTTGTTTTTCTTTATTGGTTCGGTCATTCTTTTAAAAGCTTCAGAAAATCCAAGATTCCTTCAAAGGAGGTGGCCTGTGGTGATGGCCCGAAATAGTTGATTACCAGATTTGCTTATTCTGAATACCCTTATTTTTAAGGCCGTGAAGCTTAAGCCCCCAGGCATTGTTTTGGAACATCTTTTTTTTTTTTCTCTCTCTCTCTACTTCCCTGACTAGAGGAGAACATTAAGATCAACATTTCCATTATGTGCTTGGGTAAAGGGAAACAGCTGGCAGTCTGTTCCACTAAATGTGAAACTAGCCCAGATTTTTTAAGAATGTATCCTGGAGCCCCCTGGCTTATTCTTGTACTTTACTATTGGACACTAAAGTTTTCTCTGCTGCTGTGGAAGGCACCCTCTCAAACTGGGGGAGGTGGCCATGCACAGTGGGACAAGTGCACTAAAGAGAAACTTCTGTAAGAAATTGCTGATCTCTGACCTTTCAGGTTTACTCAATAAAAGATTTAAATGGACACTTTTAAAGCTGCTGTCTGTCTAAACACTTGGGTCATGAAATGCCAAAATGAAGGTTTAAGATCAACCATCTCATTAGCTCTACCACTTGCTTTGAACTGGCGCTTGAATTCAAAACTTTAGAGTAGCCTGTAGTTGGCATTCTTTCCTGAACATACCAAAGTATGTACAAGTCCTACAGGCTAAGTTAATGTTGGCTAGGTTTGGTAAACCCATGCATGTTGTAGTGCTCCATTAATCCTTCTTACTCAGTATCCTGCTACTTAACTGGTGTGTTTCCAAGTGCTAACTATCATCTGTAATCTCCACTGGCAGACGTCTGGATGAAGTTTTTAAGTGTTGATTTTGACCTACAAGTCCTAATTGGGGATGGGTCCTGGCCATCTGCAGATGTGTTCCCATATGATGCCACTGCAGACATAATCAGTGAGGCCTTTGAGCTATCAGTCTCTTCTGCCCTAAAGGAAAAGAAATTATTAATAGTGCTCTTGGTGAAGGTCCCTAACTCTGGCACACATTCCTTTTCTTGAGATCTGTCCAGTCTTTCCATAGACTCGGCAAGCTACCACCTTCCTTGATCTTTGGCATATCCCAGGTTGATTAATTTGTGGAGTCTTAATCCTGGCAGTGAGATTTCCCAGAAGAGGCAGTCATATTGGGAGAGAGTTAGCCTTGCCTTAAGAATTACTAGCTAGAGGGTCACTGAAATCCAAGGTGATGGTAGTCGAGAGCACAGCAAACTTACTTTTGGCTTATCAAGTGTCTGTGAGCAGTAAATAGCTGAAATGGCATAGGCAGATAAAAATCTTTTGCTAACAGTCTTATCTGCTGGGTTCCTCCATTCTTGTTCACAGCATTCTGGAGCCAGCCCTTCATGGGAAAGGAAAGATCTTTTCTTTGTTTAGTCTTTCGTTTTTTTAAAGACTCCTCCCAAGCTTTCCAGTTTTCAGCTAAAGTCTCCTTTTAAGGAGAACCCCGGAATAAGAGTTGTTTTCCTTAGCCCATCTCTGCAATTGAGATCTCTCATACTTTTTTCTTCTTGAGAGTGGAAATTAATGTATCCCCACTAAAAATAAATAAATAAAATCTCCATAGAAGCTCAATTGGACCAAATCACAGGTTTTTCCTTTTTAAAAGAAAAGTTACTAAGCCCTCCCCTTCTTGAGGGTATCTCTCTCCTAAAATCCAGCGCTATGATTGAAGTGTGTTAAGATAAACCCAGACTAGCTTTCAGTTCTGCTAGCAGTGTCACTGCGACAGCATGTGCTACACGTCACCTGGGCCTCTAGATCAGAGGCAGGCAATTATTTTGAGCAGAGGGCCACTTACCCAGTCTTGGCAGACTGTCGAGGGCCACATGGGTAGCCCCACCCCGTGACAGGAGCCCCACCCCCTGGTCACCATTTTGGGACCAATGTCCCAGGGCCAGCACCGGTGGGGCCCAAAGTGGGGCACAGGCTGGGAGGGGTCTGTGGAGCCAGGCTGGGCTGCACCAGCAGGGAGAGGGGGGAGCTGGCCTGGCTGCATAGAGCCCCTGCTGGCCGGGACCCCTGTACTCCTGCCGCCCTGCTCTGGGCCCTGCCAGTGCTGGCCCCGTGCTCCTGCTAGCTCCCTGCCCACTCACTCCCAGTGCCGCACAGCCCTGATCCCCTGCTCGCTGGCAGGGAAGAAGCTGGTGCTAAGCACAGGGGAAAGCGGCCCCTTACCTGCCCCATGGCCGGCACCCCCTGCTGCAGCCACTCGCAGCCCGTGTGGGGCTGTCTGGAGCAGGCGCAGGCAGCCCCATGTGAGCTGCGAGCAGCTGCAGTGTGGGGCACCGGCCACGGGGCGGTTGAGGGGCCGCTTTTCCCTGCACTCAGCACCAGCTTGTAACCCAGTCCTGCTGCCAGGACCCCATGCTGGCTCCAGGCTCACCCGTCAGGGCTGTGTGCAGTGGCAGCAGCTGTGGCCCCCCTGCTTGCCACGCCGGGCAGTGTTGGCTGCTGTTGCCGGCCAGGAGCTTGCGCACTGGGCTGCACAGAGGCAGCAGTGGCAAACACTGCCAAGTACAGCAAGCGGGCGAGCCTGAAGCCAGTGTGGGGCCCAGGCTGGCAGCAGGTCCGAGTTACAAGGTGATGTTGAGCATGGGGAAAAGCGGCCCTTTGCCCGCCCGGTGCCCTGTGCTGTAGCCGCTCACAGCCTGTGTGGGGCTGCCTGTGCCTGCTCTGGACAGCCCCGCACGGGCTGCGAGCGGCTGCAGCAGGGAGCGCTGTCGACAGGGCGGGGGAGGGCTGCTTTCCTCCACACCGGGAAGGAGCCCGCGGAAAAGTTGAGCACGGGGGCTGGGGAAAAGCAGCCCTGCCCCTGCCCTGTGGCCGGTGCTCCCTCCTGCAACCACTTGCAGCCTGTGGGGCTGTCTGGAGCAGGCACAAGCAGCCCCATGTGGGCTGCAAGTGGCTGCAGCGTGGGGCACTGGCCATGGGGTGGGTGAAGGGCCGCTTCCACCCCTGCGCTCAGCTTTTCCCTGGGGTCTTCCCCCCTTTTCCCCCTTACCTGCGGTTCCAGCACCAGGGCAGCCATGTGGTCCCAGGCCAGAAACCCCCGCTGGGGGTGGGGCCGAGCAGGCTCTGCTGTTGTGGGAGCCCACTTCCCCTGGGTCCTACTGCTCTTGGTTCCTGTCATTTTTGATAGGACACAAGGGCAGATAAATATTAATTTTCTAATTTTTTTAGGGGCCCCACAGGCCAGATAGAATGGCCTCATAGGCTGGATACAGCCCACAGGCCATATTTTGCCCACCCCTGCTCTAGATGAACATGCTGGCGTTGAACTCTATGTTGCCACAGCTCTGCTCTTTACCAGTACCCATGTTTAAAGCCAGCCCAGATGCATCTACACAAGCTGCAATCCTAACTTTGGAGTGCAGGAGAGATGTACCATATGACAAAGCCAGCCAAAACTAGTTCTGGAGCAGGATTAATTCAAACTCCTGCACGCTTGGAGTAGCTCAGAAGGAGCTTATTTTCCTCCTCTTCTGCCCTACCAGTTCATGTTCATCCCCAATCCACATTGTCCTTTAGCAATCCATCATCTTTCTGCTCTTTCCAGAATGAAGGGGAAAGTACTTGATACTTAGTTCTTCAGAAGCCTTGAAAGCCATCACGTTCCAGATCTGGAACAGCTGAATAGGCGTGTGAAACACCGTGTGTTCAAGGTCCACAGCTCATGCCTGACTGTGATAGACAGACTTTTGTTGATCTAAGTGCCGTCTTGATACTCCTCAGTCAAAATCCAAACTGGCTTCCCAACATGAACAAAGGAAGTATTTCTAGTCCACATTGGTAGTGGTGTGATGCATGTGTATACAGAGGGCACTGGTTTTATTAAAAAGCACCCCAGACTTCACAGAAAATTGAGGGCTGCCTTTAACTTTGGCATTTCCTGACTTCTTGCATCTTTAAGGCTGAACAGAATGTTGGTGTTTGATTTCAATGCCTCCCATTCCAAGGACAAATGACTATTCAGTTGTATAAAACTCCTTTGTTAAGGCTATTCTTCTTGCAGACTTAAACAGTTATGTATTCACCCCTTTGCTCCTGCTACATAGCAGAAAAAGAGAACTCTGGATCCCATGAAATCTGTATCTCCACCTGAAGAGTGAATAATGGTGTCTGGGCGTGTGCTTGTTGCCGTATTTTGCTGTAGTGCCTTGTTGATTATAGCAGCATCCCTTTTGGTTCCCAGATAAGAGAGTCCTGCGGTGAGCACCTTGTTAATTTGCTTGCTAAATGAACTGCCTTGCTTTCACCTGTGCACGGGAAGGAGGAAGGAAGGACTGTGCTTGAATTTCTCTATAATCGGAAAAAGAAAACCCCAGCCTGCTTCCCACATGATGGAGCAATGCATCTTTTTGCAGACAGCTGTTAGGGTTTGGAAAATCACCCAAATAGGTGAATACTGTGCAGCTTTCAACAGCTCGTGGTGCTGAAAGTTGCACAGGGAAACAGCATGCTTAGGCCAGGGATGCTGGCACTTCATGCATGGATGATCAGAAGAGGACTTTAGTGGGGCAGTGCTGATGCATTTTGCTCCAAGCTCAAGTTGCCTGGACTTCATTTTACAATGAAATGAAGTGAATAGCTTTATTCCTCTGTGGTGTATAGTTTAAGCTGCTTATTTTTTTTTTGAGACAATAATGCCAGACCTAGTGCTCAGCCATTGTGACCTCTGTATAACATCCAAAAGACTCTTAAATGAAGAAAGTGATTGTACTTGGATTAAATAGCCTGTGCTAGAAAATACATGTTTTAAAAGGGTATGTTCTGGGGTAAGTAGAAAGTAAAAACTTTGGGGTTACATTCCCATCAGAGAATGTAAATGGTTTTTACTTCAAAATCCATTTTCTACTTAATCTTTATTTTAAAGCCATGAGAAAGCAAAGTTGCTATAACGTGCCTCCTCATTCCCCCTTTTCATTTGTCAGCTTAATACAAAGTATGCTTTCCATAAATACAGTTCTGCTCCAGCTCTATAACAGGCCCATTCCATTTCCCCCCATTCTTTCTAATATTCTTTTTTTTTCTTGCCTTTTTATGCTACTGCTATTACTGTAAGTAATTTAAAGAACAAAATGCTTTTCACTTAACTTGTTACAAGGTAAACTGTTGCCTTTTTTGGTTTGTTTCTGCTACCGTAATCTCTTTCTCCCCCGCATGTAATCTCAGAAAGGGGAGAAAACTCAGACACAAATTGCAGTGCACAGGAGTTAACTGCATCTGCAACTGAGGATTATTGTAGCACACGACAGCTAAACGGCCTGACTTCTGCAGTGGCCACAAGCTCCAGCATTTGCTTGTTAGATTCAAGTACGGAGCAAAATTCCTTATAAGCCTGATTTGACTGACCTTGGCCAGATATTCATAATTTAAAAATATACTTTATGCCTTCATTCCACTTCAGATTGATAATTGGTACATGAACTCGTTGGTACGCACGCTCTGTACACTTTATGCAGCCTATAAACCTTTGACCCCATTTGCTTGCTTTTTCTTGTAGTGTGATGATAAATGGCTTTCTGTGAACTACTCTTGTGGATCCAAACATTGCCTTAGATCTTGGCCCTAGGAAAACAACAGAGGATTTTTGGCAGTTAGCAAGAAATAGTTTAGTGTTTTAAACTTGTGTACATACCTGCAATTAGCTTTTTAGGAATGCACTATAATCCTATGATATGCAAGTCAAATAACCTTTGAGTGTTGACTATGCTTCACTAAAGGGCTATTGAAGTACTTTTGGGCCAAGAATTGCAGAGCCTTAAGAGTGGGCAAACAATCTTGGTGTGGCCATTCTTGGGGAGGAGTCTTCAGCATCCCCATCAAACTCCCTTATTGCATTACTTTTCCCAGAAAAGCAAAATATTAACCCAGTTTTATGTCAGGAAGTCTCCATAGCAGTTTTATAAACCTCTATGACGTTGTTTTACAATAAAGCCAGTCCTCCAAATGGCTCAGAACTTGGCTATTATTTTTTTTTAAGTTCTTGAGTTTAAATTGGACATAAGGTGGCTACTCAGCCCATAACTTTATCTCAAATGGGGCAAGGTTGATTGCTGCCTGTGACACCACCCAGTCTAACAGATATTTTTCTCATCCTCTTGCTTCTCTCTGCATCATCCTGCCAGACTGATTTCAGTGAAACAGTTGATTAAAATAGTATCTTATGAATTGCATTAAATGAAACAATATTTGTAGCAAAAGGTATTGGAGAAAATATTTACTGGTTACATTGCTATCAAACACATCTTTTGTTTTATTTTTTTTAGTACTTCTAATAATACCTCTAATAATATTTACTTATTCCTAAATTGGAGCAACTAGGAAAGCACATTAGAAATGTTACGTTTTTAATGCCTATGTTTATGGTAGCATCTTAAGAGGCTGCAAAGGATTAATCCAATACTAAATCCTCTGTTAATGCTGTGATTTTGTTCCAAAGGTAACACATTATTTTGAACCCTATAATATTCTTTTACTAAGCAAATGCTGAATTAACTGGCTGATACCAGATATTAAATGTAAAAATTGCATTTAAATCAATGTTGATGGAGTGAAAAAGCAAGAAAATTAAAAGCTGGATGGAGTTTGTTTCCAGGAGGGCCCCATTAAACAGATGTGATGTGTGCTGCAATCGAGGTACCAGCCGATAGGCAAGTGTAGCCGAGCTAGTTAGCTAAGATTTCTAAGGTGTGTATGGGGCGGGGGGGGAGGTTTGGCCCTCTTGTTACAACTAACTGTACTGTTACGGGCTTTGAGTTCTGACAAAAAGCTGTAGATCATAATAGCAATTCTGAATTTTTCAATTTAGAAATCTATTATTGCAGGTAGTTTTAAGCAGATAATCACTTTACCTACCAACAAGGTTTACTTTTAATCTTGCATTCTATAAAAGATGGTTTATTGGGCTTTGCAGGTCCTCTCCAGATTAAAAGGCAAATTCCTGCAAAATGAGGACTTTTGTGGAGTTGGCTGTAAAATTGAAGGCTAAGGCGCAGTGTTTCAGGAGCTCTGCCCAGTCCCGTTGACCTGCACATATCTGAATGGAATGACGAGGCATGTTCATACCTTTCTCTATGGCCACTGGCTTCATGTACTAGCGAGTTAAAGTTTACTAGAGCAGGTCATCTGGCATGAGGGTTTTGAGTTATATTGATATTTGTCGGTTACTATGACTTCTTTTTTTTCCCCCTCAATTGCATCATACCTTTAAAAAATGGTGGTAAGTGAGAGATCTGCATGCTTTGGAGTTTGTTTAATCTCCGCTTCAGTCTTTACGATGCACAGTTCATAATGTTAACACTTTTCTTAAAGTTTCTTCATTCACGTTCACGACTAATTTGGATTTCAGTTTGCTGTTTTTAATCTTTATTTACTCTTAATTTTGTACTTATTTTTCTGTAGTTCTGTTTACCCCCCTGATTTCTTCACATTAGGGTTTTTGGTTCTTTCTGTCTGTACTGTATTGTACTGTACTGGGGATGCTTTTGCAGCAGTTAAATGGCTGACAAACAGGCTAGTGACATACAAAGGCATTTAATCTGCTTTTATTGAACCACCTAGAGTTGAGATTGGAGGGAGGGGGAAAGAGTTACCTACCAGTCTTAGACCCAGTGCATAACTGTAACCATTCTTACAGGCCTAGCGCCTACCTTTACCAGATCTTTGTTAGAAAGACGTTCTCTGGCAGGCTTTGTAAATGAGAAGAAACCTGGTGGTAGACTAAGGTTTTAAAAAACAGTCCATCCGAAATCTGCATCCATAATGCATATTTTAATTCAGGCGGCAGAATGGTTACCACAAGAAAAGGCTTGTATCCTGCTTGTACAGTTATGTTTCTGAAGTCCAGCAAAACAAACTCCCAAAGATGCGGATAACGTTTGTAGACGGCCGAGACGCCCAAGTCTGGAAGTAGACTGTTTGTATCGCTGATGTTTCCTAATGGAAAACAACTAAGAGCACGCTGGCTGTCCAAGTCCAGCCTAGCATATAGGTCATAGTCCTTAGCAGATGTAGCATAGTCTGTTTTGAAATCTTTTGGGAATCAAAAGATGCTGGCGGAGGGAAGGCTTAGTTTTACTCTATACTGTGCTTCATGTTTCAGTACCTGATGTGTCTGTATATCTCCACTGTATATACAACAGCACATTGATGTCTGGTTGTCCTTACTAGTCCTAGTTTTTTTCTGTACCTTGTCTGATAGTTCCTTGTTGCTAGTAATGGACTTCTGTGGACACTGGTGTGTCGCTAGTGTGTTACTTTTGGCTGTAAAGCTGTTGGTTTGCGGTTAGTTCTTTATTTTTTTGAACTATTTTTTTGTTCCGGTCACTGTTTGTGCTGGCGGTGGCTTTGCCTATCCGTTGCCTCGAAGGTACAGGTGGAGTAATGTCCCATTTTTGACAGACATTACTCCTAGTGTGTGCTCATGCAGATGCCTACACTGTTAAGACTGTAATTTCCATAACTGCTTCATGTGCACTAAGCCCCCTTGTGGAATCCTGCTGAGAGTTTCTTAAAGACTTCAGTGAAAAAAAGTATTCTAACTTGGGGGGGGGAGAACATTTTTTTTCTTTCTTTTTTTTTTTTTTTAAAAGCAATGAATTATCAATTGGTCCCCAATGATAGTTCTACAGGAACGTAATCGGATCTCTGGGTTAATTGCTATATCAATAATTAAAGGTACCTAATTATACCATAGTGAAAGGCAGAGAAAACGAGATGCTTGTAATTTCTAAAGAATAAAATGTCCAATTGGTCATGAAAGAGCGTGTGTCAAACACAGCATATTGGTGGGTTGTTTTTTTTCCAATTTAAAAAAAAAAAAGTAAACCAACCCCCCTTTTTTTTCTGGCCTTCTTACCAAGGGACACAGGCAGAATAGTGCTGTCAGTCTATTTGTAGCTGAAGTCTGTTGTCTCTAAGGGGGTTGTAACCCCCTTAAGTTTTCCTGGTTTGGGGTCCTGTCCAAATACACACATGCACAATGCCTGCTGCTGTCCAAGGACTGCATCTGTTTACAACATTGGATTAAAGTATTGCAGATTCAACCCCCCTCTAACCTTGTCCAGCGTGATTAGACATCAAAAAATGGAATATGAAATGGTTGTATAATCCTGGAGGGAGAAGAGGGGACGGTATATCTCGTTTGGTGTATTTTACCAGTACCCCCTGAGAACTGAAGAATTGGTTTTAAAAAAATGCAAGAAAACAAACAGCAGGATTTTACAACTGAAATGTTGGTTTGTCTTCTCATCTCTTCTATAAGATTGAACCACTGGAACTTGGGGACAAGATGAGTGTGACCATATTGCAACAATCTGTCCGCTACAGTTGCAGTTCTTCATGACAAGCATTTAAAGTGTTAACTAAAACCATTGAAACAACATACTTGCCATTAAAACTTGAATCCAGAAAAAATAACTCCATGAACCTTTGCACTACCAAGTGGAATGGCCTTAAATGCTATAACGATAGAGCAGTTTGCTGTTTGCTGTCCAGCTAGTGTTTAATACAAATTCTGACTCCGCTTTCTTTTTCTCCTCCCCTCGTCTTTCATGGGGTTACAACGGCATTCCTGTTGCAGACGATGAACCAGCTGGACCAATGTATGTATTTTATACGGATATATCAAGCAAGTGGCTGAACTGTTACTGAATGGGTAGATTAAGAACACTTACTGTGCAAGAATTTGATTGTCACAGTGTGTCCGGGTGGGGGGGTGCATGTGTTTTAAGGGAAACCAGTCCCTGCACCAGAGAGCCTAGTATTTTGATTTCCACTCCCCTTCCCCCACCCCACCCCCCATTCTAAGCCAGGAAGAGAAATGAAACACAATGGAAAGAGGATGGATATGAGGGGTGAAGGGCTTATTTGCAGAGCTGTACACATTGCCAGGGGTTCCATACACTGATATTTAGGGCCCTAACCCCTCTGTTTACAGATCTGTAAACATTCAGGAAAGGGGTCACGTTGGCAAGAAGCGGAGGCATGCATTGTGGATATTTGCTTTTACTGGCTTTCACCAAAATCTTATAGCCAGAAGTGCGTTCCTGTCCATCTCAGAAAGAACTATATTTACCCAATACGAGACCCTGAATGTAAGATGGGGCCCCATTAATTAGATTCCACACAAGGAAAATATATAGATTATAACTTTCCATGTATAGAATCTAATTATTGGAGGATCATCTAGAGCTGGGGGTGCGGAGCTTGGCTCTAGCCCGGCCCTGTAGCAGTGGTGCAGAGCTGGCATTGCTGCTACAGGACTGCGCTGGAGTGGAGCAAGTGCTCCATGCTCCAGGCTGCGGTGAGGACAGCCTGCCTGCACAGAACAAAGATGAGGAGTAGGGGAGAGGAAGAAGCAGTGGTTGGGGGCAGGGAGGAGTGGTGCGGCATGCAGAGGCTGGAATGGGAGGGAGCAGGCAGTGGCTCCAGCTCTGACACCGGGTTGGGGCTGGAGCAGCAGCAGCTGCCTGCCCCCTGCCGCCTCATGCTCAGTTGTAAGCCGAGGGGCTTTTCCCCATTTCAGATTGAGGGGGGGGGCAGCTTGTCTTCTAATAGAGTAAATACGGTTTGTGCACAATAGTTTGGCAAACTGAAAAAAGGGCTTACTCTCTGTAATCAAACTAGGGAGCAAAACCAGTGATTCAGGAGGCAAATAGCATTGTAGGAAGAGTTTGTAAACTACCTTCTGCTAAAAATTGGGAGCCTGTGAACTCATGCAAATTTTATTGAACTATTTCTCTACACTAAAGCTTTCTCATGCACAGGGGATTGGAATTTGACTTCCCTTTGAGTGCCTTGTCTGCTAAGCATGCTGTTGACTTCTACATTTAACAATTTTGATGAGAGATTTTTTTCTCCCTTTAAAGGAAAACCAACTCTACAAATAATCACAAAGACAAAAACCTACGCCAGAGAAACACAAATTAAAAGTATTGCTTATAATGTAAGTATGACTTTTATTTCCACATTTTTATCTTTCATGTGTTCAGATATGGTCTAGAGTCTTTCTCGTGTCATGGAAATAAGGAGTATTTCAGTAATTCACACTGATGGAGCTCTCACACTGCTGAAAGCATGCAACTTTCTAATTTACTGAAGTATTTACGATGGTATCAGAATATTTTAATAATAAAGCGTTGCTGTCCCCAGACTCCTTTAGCTTTCAGAAAATAATGTTAAAAGAATTGTTGGTGTTTTTTGTTTTGCTTTGTATTCTTTTAATCCTGCCATAACTGTCTGAGCAGGCCCCCGATGAAGTGTCTGCATAGCCCTAGATTAACTCCATGTAGCACTTCGGGCTAAAAGCAAAAAACCCAAAAGATGGTTTGTTCAGGTTCTGGAATGTGCAAGGTGGGGGTCTTGCTAAATGTTTGCAGCTTTAGGAGAGAACCTGGTATTGAAATGTTCGAGGTTGTAACAAAAGCAGGCAAACCTTTGCCTCCTACTCTGATAAATATGTGAATATCAGCTTTATTCTGTGTTCAGGACGATGTTGATCCCTGACTGACACCTTTTCTCGATTTTTTTGTTTGTTTGTTTGTTTGTTTGGTTTGGTTTGGTTTTTTTTTGTTTTCCCAGAGCTTTAAGTTTCTGAGAGACTGATGGCAATATGACCTGCTAAAATGAATGGATGGAACTCTTGATACTAGAACTCCAGTTCTATTTGACTTTTTTCCTTTTCAAGTGAGCAAACAATATGACTGTCTAAAGCATGCCTTATTTAGCCTCTCCTGTAAGGATGACCTAGCGAGATAAATTTTAATAATGCTTCAGTGTAGAAGGTGTAAACTATTTTGGGCTTGATGTGCTGTGAATGTTGCTTTTTTTTCCCCCCCCCTTAAGATATTTAAACACTAGAAGTAAGAGTCAGATCATGCATGCACCATTTTTTACTTACTCTAGCTGTTAAATTGGCAAAGCTCTAAATGCACTGCTGCCATCTAGTGGTAACTTTTTGTAAAGTACAGCAAAACCTAAAAATATACAGTATATATTTATATTTTGGGGGGGAGGGGGGAAAACCAAAGTACAGTAAATGTGTTTCATTTTTAAGCTGCTGATATTCATTCCGTATATTATATGTCTGAGAGATGAAATAATTATGCTGTTCTGGTACTTGTAGAGGAATAATATAAATCGAAATTATCTTAAGGGCTTAACCTATGTGAAAAGACTTGGGGGTCCTGATAATCAAAGACTTTAAAAGCTGGAACAGTCCAACAAGTGGTGGTGAACTGCAGTAAAGATACTTCAGTTTATAAATATATATATATATATATGATTGCTTTTTAAGTGATTTTTTTTGTTAATCATGTAAATTCTCAAATCCTTTTGCACTGATGTGTTCAACATATTCTTGTACATTCAATTCAGGCAAACTTTTATAATTTACTTTTTTTTGTTTTGTTTTAAATGATGTTGAAATGTTACAGCATGGTGATATTCTATGCAACTAGTTATACTCTTCAGTTTGACACTGTAACTTCTCATGTTGATTTAAGGACTGACTGTAGAATTACAGACCTACCAGGGTCCTGATGTCGTGCATAACTGTAGATGCATGAACCTGTGTTCTGTGTATTTGTTGAAGTGCAATGATGTATAAAAAGTGGATTCACCTGTTTTTAAGAATAAAACACTGACAAAAACACGTTTGAAGCAATTTATCAAGTATCCAAACATTGACTTTTTTGTGTTTACTAAGTAACATTAACATTTCTCATCCTTCTGTCAGTTTTTTCAGTTCCTTCTCCACTTCTTCCACAAAGGCAGGGAAATTCTGATCCATGAGACATAAGCGAATAAAAGGTCCCAAGTCTTTGGCGCTCCACACACAATGCTGATACACATGAGGAAGCTCAGATTTTGAGTTCAGTACAGACTGCAAAAGTAAACCCAAAGATGGTTTTTATTTAGGGTCCATTTAGTTGTCAATGAAATATACTAGTTCCCTTTTAGACGCTCAGCAATCATGGCTTCATAGAAATGCTCATGCACAATGAAGAGAAGTAACAAGTAACCTTTTTGCAACAGGCATGACCAATACTAAAATGAAGTCAGCTGAGCCAACTGCTAGAAAAATTAGACTTGGCATTGTTTAAACAGGCTGGGTCATATGGTAGCTGTCTTGTAATAACGTTTCTCTCAAGTAGCATTTTTGTTAATTGCAAAAAACCAAGGGAGTTGCAGACCATTTTAGAAATTACATTGATGAGATTTTGAGGAGGATGCCAGGCACAGAAGAGTAAGGAAGCAAAGTGAAGCTCTCTAGGTAGGAAATGGTCAGTTTTGTGGTTGCCCATGTGTCCATCTGTTACGCTGGATGATGGGAAACTGCAGGGAAAGAGCATTTGGTTGTGCAGTTGACAGTGTATATAAGGGTGCAATGGCAATCTTGCACATATACTGAACATGTCTATGTGTCCTATAAAATTAAAAAAAGAAAATTTGAGATGCAACTGAACCTTTCTCCATGCACTATTATGCATCAGTAGGATTGAAATACACAGCTAGCAGCAGCAGAAAGTTGCCGTCTTGGGTAGGAAGGAGAAGAAGCTATTGGCACCAGTAGCATAAATAAGGGGGAGGGTGCTGGCAAGTGGGGCTCCAGCTGTGGGCACCAAAATGATAGCCTCCTGCAAGAAATCCACATTATGGAAGCAGCAGCGAGGACTTTGAGCCCTTCGGGCTGTAAGACTGACACCCCTTGTCCCCTACCCCCTCCCCTTTATGGAAGGTTTTGCCCAGAGTGCAAAACTTGCATTACACCTCTGACGGGCACTATATGTTGCAGCTGGGAAGGGAGCCTGGACCAGCCTCCCACCAGTAGGGGAAGAGAGTTGTCAGCTAGAGATGGATAAGAAATGCTTGAGAGCTGCCAAAACAGTTCGAGCAGGGACCTGTTCTGCTGCTGTGACTTGGCAGCAGTGTCAACTCAGCTATTTTTAAATGTTCCTGTTCAGTTCTCTTGGGCGGCTGCCAGACTCTTCCTGAGGAATGCAGCCACTGCTAGGAAGTGCCACCTTTGCAGGTTACAGCTTGGCCAAACCCAAACCACCTCTGGGGCAGACACAAGACTCCACTCCAGCCCCAGGGCTTACCGCTTCCCAAGGTAGGAAGGTGCATGCTTCAAACAACGCTCTTGCTTAAGCCCCTCAAAAACACTTGCAAGAATCTGTTTTGAATATCTTAATACTGACAATGTGGGTACTTTGATACCCTTTAAATGTCTTTATCACCTTAGTATAGATCAGTAAGTGAACACTGCTCTTGGCAATGTGCTGGAGCCAAATAGGATGGTAAGTGTTGGATGGCTGTAGAATGCAAATAAGCACAAGATGCGCAAGTACCTAGGATCATCTTGGAGACTAGCAGGATTGGTAGGGAAAGTGCCCCTAGAAAAGCTGCTAAATGCAACCTAAGGAGAATCTGGAGTGCTTTATGATCCCCACTTGAAATAGACCCTTGACAAGGGCTGGTAGCAGGTTCTTCTCTTCTCTCATATACTCCATTTTCCCTTCTACATATTATTAATGTGGTGAAGCCACACAGCTGCTTTATCGTTGATGCTTACCATGGCCTTATCCTAGGTGTGCTGCACACAAGGAAGGGGTTACAGCAGTCTGTGCTGAATCACTACATTTGCATACTGGACTGTCCTTTCGACTACCAAACGTAAACCTCAGTAGCAGGTCGAGTTGTGCTGACCCAGAACAAACTCCCCTTTGAGAAAGTCGCCTGCTTTTGAGAATCGTTAAAGCTGCACCTCTGCTTTCAGATGTTAGTCTCCGAACTACTCAAAGACAAGGGGTAAGTGCACATCTGTGCTTCACAACTCCACCAAAGTTTGGTATCTTGAATTTCATACCTACGCCAATCATGCTTAACTAATTCAAAATCCAGTTGTGAAGGAGACTGGGCACTCAAGAACTATGCTTAGTGAAGTTGTTAAGACTTTCAAGTCCTTGAAAGGAGGAAGTAGAGAAAGCAACAGCCTTAAAAATGCATTAAAAATGCATTAACTGAAGCCTGATCACTAGGGCAGTGTGTGCAAAATAGCACTGTTTCCTTTCGACTGCCATTTCGCCATTTCAAAGAGACAATGTTTCATTTCACTGGTTTGAAACACTGTTCTGTTTGTTTCATGGGAACTGTTTCAATGTTTTGCCCATAGGCTATAATGGGGAAAATGCCTATAACTTTGTCATTTCTTTCCTGAGTTGAATAAAAGCAGCCGGGATCGTAGCCCCTGCTGAGGCCACAAAACCTCTCATGTTTCAAGGAGATAAGTACAGGGGTTTCTGGGAAACTACTTCGAACTGTTTAGAGCAAAACTCGTGTCACTTGTAAGTGTGAAAGCACAGAGAAAGCTCAGTTCAAACAATGCTTTTTATGCAGTCTTTCTGTCCCTCCCCCAGAGCACTGGGATTGGAAGGGACCTCAGGGAAGGATCACAGTCACTGGCCAGCTACACCGTCAAAGCAGAGCAATCCTTCCTCCCTCTTCATTTTGATTTTGCTGTTTCGAGCTCAAAAAACTTGGAAACAAAACACCCATTGAAATTTTGCACAGCCCTACTGATTACCTGTGCAAAACTAAAGCTAGGGATGCTTGAAGTATCGATGCTCTGAACCTGTGGATGCTTGAAGTCGGGGCCACCCAATCGCTGAAAAGTCCAGAATAATTTTGAAATGACGCCTCAGCTACACACAGACCTCAAAGTGCATGCATTAAAAAGGGAGCTTTGAAGGCAAAAACAAACTCACTAAATCTCCGAAATGCAACAGAAGTGGAAAATAGTCTCAGTTTTGAAAAGGCCTTGAAGTTCTCAAGCCCTATGGTACAAAGTAAGAATGCAAAGGAAAAGAATGCAATTGTATAAGCAGTGTGTTGAAAGACGGCAATAGCCATTAAGAAGCTATGTGAAGGCAAGGAAACTGCCGTTTCACTAGGGAGCTTATTAAGTGGCAAAAATTAAGAGCGACCTGAAAATTTCTAGAGATTGAGGTGCTGGCTTCCTTGTGTAAGTGATGTCTGTTGTGAGAAGGGTTCTGTGGACTGCTACGGTCTCACTACCAAGAAAATGTTGACCTAAGTCAAGTGCCATGGCTCTGTCTTGGGCTAAGAACTCCAGACCCAACTGTGACAAGTCACAGGGAAACTTTTTGAAGGCTATTGGGGGAATTTGGCTGCCTGATGCACAAAAAATAAGTGGGCTATTTCCCTTTGAGACTTAAAGGAGTGAATGGGGTCACAGGATTCAAATCAACACAAGGTAGGAGTTCCCTTGGGAAGAGACTGAAAGCAGGTAAGTTTTCAGGAGTGAGAGAGCTCATGTGAGGTACTATGCCCAAGCTGAATCATGCAGGCCACCAATTTATTTTTTCTAAACAATGTGAAAAATTCTGGAAGCCATAGCTTCAAAACTAGATCTTGCAAACATGACCAGCCTAACTGGTATGGTTGTGGCTGTCCAAATTGCTAACTAACAGGGGCAAAGTCCTAGGTCCCTTATTACCTTTTGTATATCAACTCTAAAGCCCAGTGTCAGTTTGACTGCCAAAAGGCTGACCACTGACAGAGAAAAAAGGAGAAAAGCAGAAGACTTTGTCAAATAAAACAAAGGAGAGGAAAAAAGGGATTATTAACAATGGCAGGGTCCTGAATGAACAAATCTGTGTTGCTATGTAAAATGCCATTATGCTTCTGGGGTTCGGTTCGGTTTGGTTTTGTTCTGTTTTTTTTGGGGGGGAGGAAGATTAGTGTCAGGATTTTCATTGACATCAGTGGGAGCTGGGCTCTTGTTTTAAGGTTAGTGTGGGTTCCTAAACTTTTATCCCAGACCACACCGTCCATCATTGACATCTGGAGCTTCCCTGCAGATTGGCTGAATTTTAAACACCCTGCCTAAATTGCATCCCTATTGATTCACGCTTCACGTCTGATCAAGCTTTCTGTACAGCCAGAAAGGCAACACAGTGAATTACAATGAAAGCTCGGGTACAGAACAGTAGTACATAAAAGATCTTGCCCCTTTTTAATTTATGATCTTTCTATACTGTTCTGGATAACTGAAAGCTCCCATTTAATTGAATACTCCAGTAATATATCAGCATATGAAAAACATTTCAAGTTATTTATTTGCTTTATATGCTGTCCTTCCCAACAAAAGCCCAGAGCAGCTTTCAATATAAGAGGGCAGAATAAGTTATAAACAGGGGAACGAACAGAACAGAACAACTTAAAAAGGGAACTAGAGGACCAAAATAGAACCTCTCCCCACCCCCAGAACAATATTCCAGCCTAGCTTTGTTTGTTAAATGCCTGCTCAAATAGGGATGCTGTAGAGCATTTCTGAAAGATGTCCAGGCTTGGGCTCTGGTGGACCTCAGGAGGAAAAGGAGTTTCAGAGCTGAGGAACTAGTGCTAAGAACAACCTCCCACGTACTTTCACCAAGCAGACTTTGTGCATTGATGCTATTCGCAGGAGGCTGCTCTTGGCTGACCTTGTGGGGAATAAGGGAAAAGACCATCCATTGATATGTAGGACCCAGCCCACTTAGGGCCTTCAATATCAAAACCAGCACCTCTAAATTGTTACTAGGAACTACTGTAGACTCTGGAACACTGGAGTTATGTGCTCCTGGCAACCCATCCCTGGCAGAAGTTACGCCATAGCCTGTGACAAATCATCTTCCACTGCTGTCATGCGGTATTGTTTTGCTATACCTGTGCTAGCTGTACCACAGATCTTGCTTCTGGGATGTTTGTGTACAACTGAAGTGGAGGTTCCTCTAGCATCCAACTTGGCTGAAAAGTATCAGAATATAAATGTATAAAGATCAGTGCAATCTAGCTGGAAGATCCAGGGATATACAAAAGAAAAGAGAAGCTAGCCCAGCCACTATGATTTTTTTCTTTCTGTATCTACATGCTTTTAACTGAATCCACCGTAGTTAACAGTGTTGAAACGACGAAACAAAAGCTAAAAATTGCACATTTACAATGTAAAAGTAGGCCTACAACTTGTGTACAACACATCAGGAACAACATAAACCACTGTCTTACTACAGTCGTGATGACAGGCATGCATTCTGCGCTGCAGTGACACTAGTCTGTGGCTAGAATGGCAAAACTTCACTGCAATAGTATCATGCCCTGCTTTTACCTCCCTAGCCTGTTTCCACATTTTTGGTATTAGCCTAAATGAGTCAGGCTGCCTGGGAGGTGGGCTGCTGGAGCTCTCCTCTACCATCATAAATGCAAAAGAAGTGAATCTGCATTTTCCACTTGGGGAACACTGGGCATTGCAGCCAGGAAGCTGGAATTGGCTTGTAGGAGGACATAGTGAAATGAATATTGGTGATGAGCCTTCTTGTGGTTGTCAAAGAATGCTTACAACAGCCTACAACCAAAAATACTTCTAGTGAAAATAAATCAAAAGTGGCTACTTTTTAATCTGTGTTCTCCAGATCGCTTAACTAACCACTACCCAGACCTTTGGGAGTTGGCTTGATACTATCCAATCTGCCTAGGAACCTCCTTTCTTCTGTGTGAGCCACCTTCGTTTCCTGGTTTTCTCAACTGCTATGCTGTTCTCCAGCCTACACTTTCTCATTCTGTTGCTCCAAGTGGAGTTCTAGCTTCTCATTCCCAACCATCTACACCGGGGTGGGCAAAATACGGCCTGCAGGTCACATCCGGCCTGTGAGGCCATTCTATCCAGCCTGCAGGGCTCCTAAAAAAAAAAGTGTAGAAAATTAATATTCTATTGCCCTTCGTTCCCGTCAAAAATGACAGGAACCAAGAACAGTAGAACCCAGGGGAAGCCCGGCAGGCTCCCACAACAGTGGGCCTGCCCGACTCTGCCCCACCAGCTGGAAGCCCCAGCCAGGTTTCTGGGCTGGGAGCACGTGGCTGCCCCCACACGGGAAGCTCAGATAAATGGGGGTGGGGGGACCCCGAGCAGGGAAGGACCGCGGGGGGGAGAAACGGCCCCTCCCACGCCCAGTGCCCCACACTACAGCTGCTTGCAGCCCGGGTGGGGCTGCCTGTGCCCACTCGGACAGCCCCATGCAGGCTGCGAGTGCCTGCAGCATGGGGCACTGGGCGTGGGAGGGGCCACTTCCCCCCATGCTCAGCTTTTTCCCTGGCTCCTTCCCTGCCAGGGTGGCAGTGGGGCGTTACAAGCTGGTGCTAAGCATGGGGAAAAGTGGCCCCTCACCCACCCCATGCCTGGCGCCTCGCGCTGCAGCCACTCACAGCCTGCCTGGGGCTGCCTGTGCCTGCTCCAGACAGCTCTGGCCATGGGGTGGGCGAGGGGCCACGTTTCCCCACACTCAGCACCAGCTTCTTCTCTGCTGCCAAGCAGGGGGTCGGAGCTGAGCACTACCCCCTGCCTGTACTGCAGGGTGGGGGGGGCACTGGGTTTAAGTGGGCAGGGAGCCAGCAGGAGCACAGGGCTCGCACTGGTGTCCCAGGGCCAGTGCCAGTGGGCCCCAGAGCAGGGTGGCAGGAGTGCGGGGTCCCAGCCGACAGGGCTCTATGGAACTGGGCCAGCTCCCTCCTCCCTGCTGGTGCAACCCAGCTGAGCTCCACGGACCCCAGCCTGCCTGCGCCCAGCTCTGGGCCCCGCCAGTGCTGGCCCTGGGACATTGGTCCCAAGACATTGGGACGTTGGTCCCAAGATGGTGACCATGGGGCGGAGCACCCGTCACGGGGCAGGGCTACACATGTGGCCCTTGACAGCCTGCCAAAACTGAGTAAGCGGCCCGCCGCCCAAAATAATTGCCTGCCCCTGCTCTACACTCTGGTTCCAAGAACCCAGAATTCATTTCCCTTTGGTAGGAAAAGCTGAAGAGGATACAGAATCTGACAAGATGGGAAGAGAAAATGCTGGGCACCTGGCTGAAGCAAAATAGCACATTTTGCAGCAAAAATACTGAATTCTCCACCTTGTAAAGATGCAAAATCTTATGGCAAATTCAACAACCATGGAATTAGGGTGCACATAGACCTATTTACAGGAGTCTTGTTTTGACGCCAAAGCAAAAAATTACCCAGAGCACTGCATGTGTGTAAGGGCTGATTTTTTTTTTAAAGGTTAAATATTTGCTTTCAAGTTACCTATCAGACTCTAATATGATTTGCACCCATTCTTAACAGATGAGTTAAGCAAATAAACTTAAAACTTACTATGTAAAATTCAGATTTTGGGTTCCTTATTGAGAGATTAGGTTCTTCATTGCCACCTGTCCCTTCCCCCAAATGCAGATGGGGGGTTAGAGGCTGGCTAGGGGTATACAAAGCTGCTGCTCTGATCAGCTATGGTGCACCAGTTAATTGGAGAAAGGGTTTGTAAACTCCAGCAAAAAGCTGAGTGGTTCCTCTAATGTGGGAACTAAGGAGGTTGTGAGCACCCAGATCTGAATGTTACATTTTCTACTCTATGCACAAATGCATGAAGTCATCCAAGTTATTCCTTATTTTGCTGTTAATCATTTCTTTCCTTCCTAAAATTAGTTCTTCTAATGATAAAAACAAATTTAGCATTTAGGTCCTCTCTCAACTACAATTTGACATCATACTTGAACAGTTCCTAGCAGCTCCTTCCTGAAAGGTGTGGATTGATTTAAACAGCAGACAGCTTAACATAGCATGATCTCCTTTCCTTATCCCCACCCATTACAAAAGGACTGTATCTTTATTATAATGCATATTAAGCTGTGGACCTAGAAGTGAGCAACTGTTAGTCTTTATTTTCCTCTCCTGGCCCCTCCCCAGCTCCACTTACTCCAGGAGGTATCGATGCATTTTGCTGCACTTGATTTTCACTGTCGAGGAACTGACTTTGACCTTGCAGCTCCTGGCTTTGCTCATCTGTTACCTGAACTGTGACATACTCTGCAAGTTTCTGCACACAATTACAGCAGTGCTCCACTGCCTGCTCTTTTGAATCTCCATCAAACTGAACACGAAACATGCGGCATTCATTCTGGGGAAAAGCCACAGAAAAATTAATCTCAGTGTGCATTCCAGTAGGTACTTGGTTTTTAATTAAATCTGTATTAGTGGTAGTTAGAACCAAAAACTGTTAGATTACTGGAGTGCTGCATTACTGTTAAACATGGGGGTGCAAATTGCTTCCTGTTGTTGTATCTTCATTTATTCCAGTGGAGTTACGCCATAAAGGTATTTGGCCCACAGGCTGAAAGCAGCTTCACAATACAACCATGGAACATGCAAAGGTACGCAAGGTGTTTCTACTTTTGTGATTAGTTAGTGCTGTATCTGTGTCCTGTAGTTCTACTAGTGACACTGAAACGTTAAGACTATATATGTCCCAGTTGATTGGTTTAATATTTGGAACATTGATAATTTGCTGGTTTTCTATTGCAACACTGGCCAAAGTGGCAAAGGGTGAATGTTCTTGTTCTGCTCTATAACTACCCATGTAAATGTTCCCAGACATAAATGGTATTTCCTGAAAGGAAGCACTCTACAGAGTAACAGCTCTTAAAGACTAATCTCAGATCTCACATGTAAGGCAGGGTCAGACCTTGTCAACTACTCAGATGAAAGGTTGTCATAAGAAAAGAACAAGATCTCCGGTAGGAATGGGTTCTGCAAGCAGTACTGGGAAGTGAGGAACAGCTTTTATTCTGTGATTAAACTAGTATCCCATTGCAGATTTAGGGTATGCTGCAGCCCCAGTGGCAGAATCCTTAATTGCCCTGTAACTAGACCACCAACAAAGCTATTCTTGACATCTGGGCTCCCCTAATCTATAGTCATACTAGACTAAATAAACCAGAGGTGAGCAAAATATAGCACATGGGCTGGATCTGGCATGTGGGCAGGTACCCACCAAGTGCATGGATGGGTGGCAGCTCCGGCTCTGACAGCTGGCTGACGCTAGGTGGCTGGGGCTGCTTCCAGTATGCTGGACATGCTCTCTTGCACTCCCTTGTTCACACTCTCACTCTGGGCTGGAGTTGCCACCAGTGCAGAAATGGAAGCACGAATCTGCCCACAGCTGTAGCTCCAGGTTGGGGCTCCAAGTGTGGTGGGGAGGGCAAGGTGTCCTTCTGCGCTGTTTGCAGTCTATAGTTCTAATATCCCAGCCCTCCTCTCCTCCCCCATGCCTGCAGCCCAACCAGGTGCTTCAAGTTTCATTTGGGCAGCCCCCTGTGCCTGGAGCCCCAACTCAAGAGCTGCTGGTCCCATTTGGGTAGCTGTGGACATGGCCTGCAGCTGTCAGGTTGGGACTGGGTGGGGGGGAGCAGGGCTTGCTAAAGCTAAAAGTGGCTGGACTCCAGCTGCACAGGGGAGTGGGGAGGGGGCAGCAGCACGTGCTAAAGCTGTCGGCGGGTTCAGACTTCCGAGCTGGTCGCAGCCTCAGGAGGGAAAGATGGGGAGAAAGAGAGATAGCTGTAGCCCTCAACTGGTCACCAAAACTCATTAAATGGCCCACCAGCCCAAAGAATTGCCCACTCCAATATAAACAGATGTTTTTCCACCCCAGAGTCAGTTGCACTTCAGGATGGAGAAAAAACTCTGGGTATAGTTTGTATGTCCATGACAGTTTGTAAAGCACCTTGGGATCCTTGTGAGTAAACAGACTCATCTGTATTTGGAAGCACTGTTAAAAAACACCTTCCTTCAAAATCCACTAGCCTCCTCTGTCCCATGAGACTTGGTGTCACCTTGCACTCATCCTTATTGATGAAACAGCAAATAATGGGTAAATGGTAACAAAGGCTCAGTGTGATGGTACTTTATATAATTATATAATAAATGGAGAACGTGTATCTAAACAGTAGAACAACATATTTAGCACCTCTTTCCAGAGGGATGCTACATATTTCCAAGGTCAGTGTGACAGCACGCAGCTTGATGAAGCTTGGCCATGTTATACAACAGACTTGAAACTTCAACCCCCTGAAGGAGTGCTTCAAATTGATTTGAAAAAACGCAAGCCTAAAAGGATTAAACCATTCGTTATGCATGTCCTAAGTGAGCTAGCAAGCCATACGGGCTGATCTAGACACTGAACACTATGCAGGACACAAAACCATGTGGTATGTGAATTAGTTACTGCTGTAGTGGAGAAAATTCTCTACTTGAAGTTTTAAATGCAAAATGGGCTTAAAGTGCCATACGTGAACAAGTCTTATTCAGACAGACAAAGCCTATTTTATCCTTCATGTTTCTGAGTCTCAAAAATCATTAAGCTTATATCCTATTTTTACGGGTATTTAAGTGACCAAGATCACTGGCCTTCCTCTTGATCTGCATAAATACTGAGGTCATTATATTGAGTTTTCAAGCCTTTGACTAATGTACCAAAAGATAAACCAGCTCTTCTCAGTAGCAAAATCCACACATTTGCAAACACAGTAATTTAAAATGCAACCAGTACATAATGTGATATTAAGGAACTCCAAGTATAACCCCATTCTAATGATTTTTTAAAAAGGGAAAAATGTCAAAATGTTTTTCAGATTTTAATGACTTCTTTATCTGTCCCCTGTACAAGGAAAAGCTTGAGGATTTTTTTTATTTCAAATTTACTAAGCTGATTTGGCAATTGGATTAACTTCTCATAGTATGGAAATGACCTGTAAAGTTTCCCCATTAAGTCTCTGCCTTCTGTTCCAAACGAGAAAAAGCAATCACAAATTTCCCAGTTGCAGTGAAATGATACTTAAGTGGAACAAGTCCATCCAGTTGACACGCATTGTTACAGAGACCTCCGTCAGTACTTGTTACCATGTGAAGTCTGCAGACAATGAAATGTGTTAGCTGGCAGGAAGTTACCAAAAGAATCTCACTTTCTACAAGATGCTTTTAAAGGCAAAATCAGATGGCTTAAAAAAAAAAAAATCTACTGGAAGCTGAAAAGATACAAGGTACAAACAGAATAGAACAATACATAACTGAAACCATGACTAATAGAGGTTTTACATTATTAGCTATATTTTCTTGAATGTTTGCTAATTACTAATGCTCCCTCAGAGCAGCTTTTTGCCTCAAAAAATACATGCAGCTTTTTAAGTCAAATGGCACCTGACTTGTGCCCCTCTTTAAAAAAAGGCAAGGAGGATCTGGGGAACAACAGACCAGTTAGCCTCACCTCCATACCTGGGAAGTCACTGCAGCATATTCTAAGGAAGGCCATTTGCAAGCATCTGGAAGAGAAAAGGCTGACCACAAGGAGCCAGCCTGGATTTATAAAGAACAAATTGTGTTGAACAAACCTGATCTCCTTCCTTGACAAAGAAACTACTTGGGTGGATGAAGGGAATGTTGTGGATATTGTGTATCTGGACTTCAGGAAAGTTGTGACAAAGTCCCATATGACCTCATAAATTGGAGACGTGGGCTGGATAAAACTACCTCAAGGTGGACAGATGGGCCCAGTGCTATTTATCGTATTTATTAAATGGTTTGGATAATGGTACAGAAAGCTTCTTGAGAAAGTTTTCAGATAACATGAAACTGGGAAGGACTGCAAACATACTGGAGGATGTGAGCACAACTTGGAAGGATCTCAAAAGACTGAAAAGCTGGGCTAGAGCTAACAGAATGAAGTTCAGTGTACAAAACAAATGCAAGGCGCTGTATCTCAGAAGCAATAATCAAAAACTCAAATACAAAATAGGTAACACCTGGCTGGACAGCAGCACTTCAGAAAAGGACTTAAGAGCCTTGACAGATCACAGGCTCAGTATGAGCCTGCAGTGTAATGCAGCCACACAAAAGGTGAATGTAATTTTGGGATGCATCAATAGAAGCATTAGGTGCAAGACACAGGAGGTGATAGTGCCTCTCTACCCAGCACTGGTTAGGCCTCATCTGGAGTAGTGTGCACAGTCTGGGCTCCACATTTTAAACTGGACTTGGAGAGGTTGGAGAAGGTCCAGAGGTGGGCAACAAAGACAGTGAAGGGTTTGGAAGGCAAGTCAAATGAGGAGAGGTTCTAAACATGTTCAGCTTGTGGAAAAGGCATTTAAAAGGGTACAAGACAGCAGTCTGCAAATACATGAAGGCCTGCCATAAAGAGGGAAAGCCCCTTTTCTCTCTTGCTCTAGAAAGGAAGGCACAGATCAATGGTTTGAAATTGCAGCAAAGTAAAGTTAGATGGGATATCCAGAAAAAACTTTTTCACTGTGAGAACAGTGAAGCAGTGGAGTAGACAGCTGTGAACTCTTTATCACTGGAGGTGTTCAAGAAGAAGTTGGACAGCGACTGTTCAGGGATGATCTAGGTGTAGCTATGCCTATTTGCTACCATGAGTGTTGGCTACAGCTGAGGCTGGGACTTCATTTAGGGTGTGCCGATCCTCCAGCTGGAAGCAAAGCTGGAGGTGCCTGTCTAGAGGATCTTGCCCCTCCACCCATGGTCATACAGGCATACCTTGGAGATATTGCGGGTTCGGTTCCAGACCACCGCAATAAAGCGAGTCACACGAATTTTTTGGTTTCCCAGTGCATATAAAAGTTATGTTTGTACTATACTGTAGTCTATTAAGTGTGCAATAGCATTATGTCTAAAAAAAAATGTACATACCTTAATTAAAAAAATACTTTATTGCTAAAAAATGCGAAGTGAGCAAATGCTGTTGGAAAAATGGCGCCAACAGACTTGCTAAACGCAGGGTTGCCACAAACCTTCAATTTGTAAAGAACGCAATATCTGCAAAGCGCAATAAAGTGAAGCGCAATAAAATGAGGTATGCCTGTATTTGGTGTCAGGAAGGAATTTTACCGCATGGTCAGACTGACCAGAAGTTCTACCCAAATTCAGAAGTCACCAGGAATTTTGCCTGTAGGCTTAAATGGGTGGGGACACATTTTTACCCTAAAATTGTCAAAAATGTGAAAGATATAGGAAACCAAATTAATGAAGCAGAAGTGCTGAATTAAGTATGTAGTATGATTTTAATAAAATGCTTTTGTATATAAACACTAAGACACTACAAAGCATATTAATAACTGGAAGTGAAAGCATCTGACAAAGTAAGTTGTTGCCTATGGAAGATCTCTGAACCAGTTTCCAAGGTGCCACACTCCTCTACCTTCCGCTTGACTTCAGAATAATATGGCTAACTACCTCTGTGTTGATGACTAAAATCCTTGGAAGGGAAGAGTTACAGTATTTAAAACAGTCCTATCTGGTGAATTTTCTTATCAAATTTTGCCTCCTGCTGATTATTCCAAATTTATTTACCTCTTAAATCTCCCCCAGTTCAATAAAATTCTCTGATTTAGTCATCTCAACTACAATGCGACAAGACAGGGAAATAAAGGAAAAGGAAAGGCAACATACACATTTTAGGTACAAAGATTGGTATTGGATAAAAACTATCATTCAAGATCACAGAAAAAAACTGCTAGCACTGGCATCAATTCTTACCATTGGTCTTTCAACTTCATATAAGTTTCATTCTGCAGGCAAAATACATAACATTTTAATTATCTTGCTACTACACCCCCACCCTGCACCAAATTCCTTGAAAGCCTTTAATAAAACCATAAATCCTTAAAGGATTTTTTACCTGGGAAACGCTTGTCAGTGCAGTTTATCTACTTGCATAGCAACATTATCCAAAACACAAGTAGGCAACAAATTCACAACTGGAAATCATCAATCACAAATATTAAGTCTCCTAAAAAATCTTCTAAATCACTGGGGACAACTTTTTTTGCAGGAGTGCCACAAATTAACCCTGTACCCTGAGTGCCACTCCAATCTCCTTCTGCTCAATCTGCTCTACTCTGCTTCCTGCCCGATCAGCCACTGTGCTGCCTGCGCCCCACTCCCTGATCTGCTATGTACCCATGCCACTTATGGCACTTGTGCCGCGAGTTGGCCACCCCTGTTCTAACTCATAAAGTGGCAACTATTGGCATGGCAAACTTACAGTTTACACGGATTAAAAAACAGGATGTCAAGCACAGTAAAACCCCGTGCAGTATTTTAACAGGGTAATGCTGTTCTTTTTTCCTTGCTTCTTGGGTACGTGGCTAAATCATCTGAGCCACACACAACTTTTGGAGGAATAATCCTGGCAGTTTAAAGGAATGTCTCTCTCATGGAGTTCTCTTTCATATTTGCAGATAGACATTTTCTTTGCCATCCTCCAACATTACGGCAGAAGTGCAAATGGAATTCTGTTCTCAGCAGGTTCCACTCCAGCTGCTCTGCCAACCATACCCATCTATGCCTACTAATGCTGTTAACCACAGATCCAGCCCCATGCAATTCCCTTTCCTTACCTCTCTCCCACCAGAATATTAAATCAGGTACACACTTTAGAACCTACTGGAGTCCAGCTTAGCTGGCCTGGGATGTTTAATATATTCACAGGCCAATAATCACAGGTTTCTGCTTTGTAAGAATGGAAGAATCCCCCTTGAACAGGAAGTTTTTTCTACTTGGTCAGACTGCCCTGTAGGGCCATGTGAAGCTTTGGCTGCTGACTCAATTCGGAGATTTGGCCCGATTTGGCAGCTGAATCTCCAAATCCAAATCAAATCAGGAGACCAATAAAAAGGTCTGAATCAATCCAAAGCCTCTGAATCGATTTGGAAAAAGATTCAGAGCAGATTCAGGTAGTCCCTGCTCACCACCTCAGGGAGCTGGACCCAGACTCCATGCCAGTAAGTAAGGGGTAGAGGGAGGCTGAAGGAGAGGGAAGGGAATCATGGGGGGACCCCCACCAGGCCCCATCCCCTCCCTGCTCCTCTGGCCCCCTGGAGCGGCCCCTGACCTCCACCTACTTTCCCTGTCCAGCCCCAGCATCCCGGCACTTTAAAGAAAAAAAAGAAAAATCCCCACGCTCACCAGCCACTGCAGTGGCCATCAGGGCCTCTGAGGGCCTGTGGCAGAGCCCCTGATGCAGCACAGGGCAGTGGAGGACAGTGGGGATTGCCCCCACAACTGGCACAATCTGGTGAGTACAGGGTTTTTTTGTTTTGGTTTTTTTTTTTTAAAGCTCCAGGATGCTGGGGGCGGGCAGGGCAGCCACTGACGGGGCTGGGAGAGCAGGTGGGGGATGGGGTGTGTTCAATTTGGAGATTCAGCCAATTCGGCACCGGCCAAATCGATTCAGGACAGCGATTCAAATAACCAAATCTAATCACTGTCCCCTGAATTGGCTGAACCTGAATCCAAAGCGAATACTAGCCACTTCACGCAGACCCACTGCCCTGGGCTTCTTTAGACCAGTTCTCATGCAAACAGAGGGATTGCCTCACTATCATAGCTGTGGCCAACCTTGCAACCCTTTCAGAGCTAAGTCTCTGGTTGCTTCTAAAGCTCTTCTGACCACCACCCAAGCTCCTCCAATGCTCTCCTTTAACCTCCATCCTGTGGCACCTTCCCCAGGGAGTCATTCTCTCCCATATCTAGGACTTTTATTTGGCAAAGGATACCTAAAAGTTCATCCCATGGAACTGCAGGAAACACGTAAGTAGGACTGGCACCTGAAGAAGACCAGCTCTTGTACTCATTTCTCCCTGGTGTGCCTTTTCTCACTTTGAATTTTTCCTGCACTGATGCAACTACCAACAGTTCTGGTTTGGAAGGAATAAAAGTGTCTCACTGTTCCTGGAGGCTCCTCTGTTTCACTTCTCCACCTATTTAGCTGTGGACGGATGACAGAAAGGGTTTGCCAGAGCCCCCTGACTGGTGCCAATACACTTTCATTTATAAGCATAATTCTAGCTTGGTCTGACAGAATCTAGATATCAAACTATTTGATTTCTCTTGTGTTGCTATTTTTTTACCCAAGGTTTTCACCAGGCTACATAAAAGATCCCTATTTAAAGTCATTAGCCACTGCAGCAAAGGCTGATGTGACTGTCATCAGACAAGGATGACTCCAATAGTGTCTGTGGTGACTGATGGTCCTACAGAGCTCCCAATTCCTGAGTGCCAACCTCTGGCTCCTAAGTGGGTGCTCTGGGTAATGATGCAACCAGGGAACCCAATCTCCACTTCTTCCTGGACTTTCTGCAGGATGCTTGAGACAATGGGCCCCAGTATAGCTAAGGCAGGGCTGAGCAATTATTTCAGCTGGAGGGCCACTTAATGAGTTTTGGTGAGGCATCGAGGGCTGCAAAAGTAGCCCAACCCCTTGACAGGTCCCCACCCCCTGGTCATCATCTTGTGACTGGAAGTCCTACCCACTAACCTCTGATAATTGTCACCAGATGTCTCTCCCCTTTCCCAGGAAGAACTCCTTTTAGGAGAAGCGGGAAGGGGGTTTGCTCATATATTGTGTGGGTAGGCAGGTATGGTGTGGGGTGGGCTGTGTGACAGGGTGTGTGCATATGTGGCAGGGTATAGGTGTGTGTGTGGGTATATGTGTGGAGTGTGTGGGTATGGTGGGGGATGGGGTGTGTTGGAGCTGTGTGGGTATGGTGGGGGTGGGGCATGTGGAAGGGGTATGGGATGTGTGTGGTGGGGTGTGGGAGGGGGTGTGGTTGAGGTATGGGTGGGTTGGGTGTGTGCCTGTGGGGGGCTTCCCCCTGCCCACTCTTTGTGATGTGGCTAGGCCCAGTGCCTCCACAGGAGCAGGAGGGTGGGGAGAGAGATCAGCTGCGCCTGCCTGGTTCACAGCACACTGCAAGGGGGCAGGAAAGTAGCTGTCGCCAGTGGGCAGCAAGAGAAGCCCCTAAGAGAAGGCAGGGTGGGGGACAGGAAGCCAAGCCTGGCATCACTGGTTCTCTTGGTCTCTGTCCCACACCTGCCCGACAGGGCTGCAGCTGAGCCTGCAATGACTCCTGCTGCTTGCATCACACGTGTCTGCCTGGCATGGTTGCAACAAGCCCACGCTGGCTCCTACTGCTGCTCCCACCCCATCCCACGGCCTATCCCATGCCTGCCCAGCAGACCTTTGCGAGCAGCTGAGCTCCTTCACACCCCTCTCCATCCATATTCCCCCACCCAGCCATGCATAAGCAGGACCCAAGTGAGCTGCAGGCAGAGCCCACCCCACTCCCCTCAACACTGCAGCTTCCCCTTCCTACTTGCTGCCTGGAACACTGCAGCAGGGACAGGAGTCGTTAGGGGAGCCCAGCAGTTCCCTAGGCAGATGCAGCAGTGCCATCAGCAGCCCTGCTCAGAAGCTGTGCCTGCTAGGCAGGGCTAGGGCCCTCCAGTGGGGGAGGCTAGGAGCCCAACACGCACTGCCCCAGGTGGGACCAGGCAGAATTCAGACTCTTGCAGAGCACAGCAGGGGCAGCCACCAAGGAGCTGGATACAATTAATTAATGGATGCCGCCTGCAGGCCGAATGCAATTAGCTCAGCCCATGGGCCGTACTTTGCCCACTCCTGAGTTAGGGTAACACAGTATATGGTTACCAGCCTACTTACAGCTGGTCAGCCAAGTGTCACTTCTTGCCTCCTTTTTTGGTGGTGCCCTGTAAAAGGGATTTCTAGTGCTAGCTCTTTAGTTACACACAGGTAAGCAAAGAGGCATCTCTTCTCACCACTCCAGAAAATGTGTAGCCCAGCAGCTGTGAATAACATTCTTCAAATGTCTTTGTTCCAGGTCTGGAAGGGACTGACAGTTCTATAAGGGCACAGATCAGTCCCAAAATGAGTAGCAAAGTCAGGTGTCTTTGTTAAGGTCAGTTTACTTAGCACAAAAGGCTTGACAGAGGACTTAGGCACTTAATCCCTGGAAGGAATCTCTCTTCTGGGTGGTACCCCACTATGTTTGAAAGTGTGTCTGGTCTCCATTTTGCCCTTTTGTCAGCCTCATCCTTGTGTTGGAGATCAGTCCCTGTTGTAAGGACAATGCTATTAGTTCTAGGTAAGTGCCCAAGCTAGTATCAGTCTGTCTATACCAAACTAGTAGCTTGCTTCAGGCCTGAGATGGCAGCACTTGGTGCCAATGGCCCAGCACCAGGGCAACCAGCTCTGATCTAGTCAGTGCCTTCCTTTGCTGCTAAACCCTACTGATGATAGTCGGCACCTTCCTTTTTCTGCTGATGATGACCCTTTGGGTTCTGTAGAGATAAATGGATATCTCCGCTATGTCTGAGGCAACTTGCGCTAATTATTCAAGGTAATGTAGTTTCAGCCACATATTTCTCAACAAGAAAGATTTACATGCCAAGCATTCACTTGGATGTGAATCTCCTTGATAGAAAAGGCACAGTGATGCATGTCAACCAGGGAAGTGAAGCCACTTCAAGTCAAGCAGAGTAATAGCAGCTGGCATATGGTGCCTGTACAGAAGGGGTGTTTTCCTCCTTGGGGATGGTAGCAGTGGTGGGGTTTGGATAGAAAGCATCCAAATTACACAATTACTCAAAATAAAGACAAATAATGTCTCCCAACTACTTCTAAAGTGAAAATTTCAAGCTAGGAAAATGGCATCTGTCACAGCAGTAAGATTTAAGAGAAGGTCACAGCTCCTCTACCCTTTCTGCTTTGTAATGAGGATGTATGCATGATCCTATCAAACACAGCTTTTAAAAAAACCCAGGCACATGATCATTTATAGAGGGGGCCACTCAAAGAAGTAGCTTCCACTCTCCAGAAATATAGTAAAATTGACTTGTATAAAAACAGGAAAAAAGCAAAAATAAGAGTTAAGTGCTAATGCACAGGGGTAAAATGCAACTGCCTGAAACTTTCGTTCACAGATATTAATGGGTTTTGGGGGAAATAGATATTGTTAATTCTCTCTTCAAGATGTAATAAGTGAAGCACAAGGTTTAGATAATTTCCCTAAAGTCAAGAATCAGGAAGAAAGCCAATCTTCCAGCTCCAAGTCCTGTCCCCTCCCCTCCTTCTCAGGCCTTCTGACAGCTTATAAATTTCTTCAAGCCTTCTTACAGAGCTATAGAGCATTTATTTCTGCAACTGCTCCCCACAGATTTCCTATTAACATCAGTGGGAGTTCCATACATGGAATGGTTATAAAACTGGGGAGCAAACTGGATGTGTACCCTTTTTATGGAACACAAATTATCTCTTTAGCTTATTTAAGGCATCAAGAAATGTTATATCAACAAAAAAGTTTCCAACTAAATTTCCAGGATGGATTTCTAAATTATCTTTAAGAGTTTCCAAGACACTGTTAATAATGAAAAAAAAAAGAATAATTAATAAGAAATTGGCATGTTTCACTAGAAATGAAATATTCTCAATGTAGTAAATGTTAACAGATTGGTTTTCATAAATCTTTTCTAAAGTACATAATTCTGGTGATTAATCTCCATGTTTCTTCCGATGAGGATCATTCTTTAGATTCTGCACAGCTGTGAAGCAGGTAACAGGAAACAAAAAGAAAAAACAGAAAAAGAAAAAGCAGCAAAATAAGCAAAACCTCCTTAGGAAAAAAAAAAAAAAAAAAAAAAAAAATCGATGTCAACACGACAAAAAAAAGCAAGGACCACATAGGTAAGGGAAAAGAGCATTCTTAGTAGTGTGTGACAGTGTATGCCCAATATCTGTTCTGTCTACTGACAAGTGTAGGCACTGTCTCTGAAAAGACAATCAGACTTTTCCTGTTTAAAACACTTTGGTTTCCCTTTCCTCATCCCCTCTTGCCATAGCTTCTATACTTAGGTTATGGAGAGATGGACCCTTACAAGAATGGCTGGGTAACAAAGTACTTTAAAACATAACATTAATACACAAACAATATATAGGGATCACCTGGTCCATATGAAAAATGCAGTCACCTCTGCACCTCACCATATCCTATTGAAAGTACAGCGGAACACTAAACTAACTAGAACTACTCAGACCGAATTCACTCAAAATGCAGCTCCTCTTCTGAAACTGTCCCAGAGCTTCATTTAAACATAAGCGGTTAGACTTCTAACTGTCTCATCTGAAAGACGTAGCAGTTTCCTTAGTACTATAAAGGGGCACTGGTTCAGTGTTCACCTATTATATGGTTACTAATCTAGAGATATATTAGGAGTATTTATCTCAGTATCTGGAGGTTTTTTTCCAGTAGGTCTCCTGTCTGCTGATACAAGTTACAAGATCTAACAAAATCACCAGTCCAAGTGTTATGGCTATTGGCCACTATTATCAGCTGATTTAAAATCAGCTAAGAGCCACTGATTCTTCACAGCTGGGCAAGAAATGTTAACACAACCTACTCCACCTGCAGGCATATCAGATAATAGCATAATTCACTTAACTGCTTCACCACACCTGTCCCAGCTTTTTGCCTATTGCTTAGATTATAACAAGTATTAGTTAAATGCATGAGCTATGTAAGGGTGCAGTATCTTTTGGCCACAACAGGGCCCCTTTTGGTCAACATTATAAGGAAGGGCAAAAGGGAAAGGTTCCTTTAAGAGGGACACCACACCTGGGAAGCACTGCCCGCCCTGATAGGCATATAAAAGAGGGGCCCCCAACAGTAAAAGACAGAAATATATCAGTAGCAGAAAAAAGAAGAGGTCCTGTAGGAGAAGGGTACATGCAGAAAACTGCTAATGGGAATAGATTTGGAGAAGGGCTGGATGGGATAAGTAACACACTAAGACAAAGTAGGCCAGAAGAAAGCCTGGTCTAGTAAAAACTTATTAGAGAAACTGTAAAGGGATCGAAGGAGAGAGTGGTGCTGGGAAAGACCTAGCAGAAACCAAGCAGGGATAATACGTAGAATGAATCTTGAAAGGACTGATGGCAAACCTAAAGGAGGCTATAAGGGATGGGGCAAGTGTTAGGAAGTCATAGGAGCCTGTGTGCTTGTGAAAAGTGCTGTGCTCTTGTGAGCAAGGCTCACTCTTCTCCAGTGACCTGTTCACTGACTTAACATCCAGATGTGGCAGCTAAGTCAAGTAGGAAAGTTGAAAGAGACCTGTCTTGTGTGTAGCCTAGTCAAACTGCTTGAACCTGAGAAACTGGGGCACTAGTGAGTGGTCACAGGCTTTAATTATCTACTTTGTAATATAATAGTACTATGCTTAGTTACTGCTCTTCTCCAGTGAAAGCATGCAAGTGTCAAATGGTCTATTATTAAAAGCCCTGAAAAATGAAGGGAGGTAAGCCTGGCCAGTGGCTGACTTGGTTCACTTCCAAGGTTTCTAATGACATTCTCTCTTTTTCCTCTCCCCCGCTTCCCCAACTCTCAAGCCTTGAACATTATAAGAGGTTGTCAGCTTTGTTGTAGGTGACAGTACTGTCTGTCTGCCTAGTGAGCACTCTCTCCCTCATATCTGAACAAGTTCATTATCTCTTTCACCTCCAAAGCTACATGGTTAAGCAGGGTATAGTTTTATCTTCTGGTGCTGTGTCCAAAAAAAAATGGAATGAAGTGGAAGGATGCAAGGTAAGAAAGTGTTTTGTGTTCACTTGAACAAAGTCTCTTGATCATTTTTAAGATCTGTGCAACTTCTGACAAAGGTGTTTATTCTTGCAAACAGTATCCTATTAGCTTTCTCTTTGTTATCCAAATGCACATTTACAACAGCAGTTCCTGCCTTGTAAGCAATCTGGTGATGGATCCAAATGTATGTAAATAGAGATTATTTTATTTTGGTAGCAGTTTTCAAAGCTAGAGCTGTGCTGGGTGTCTTTCTTTCACTTATGCCTGAATAGCCAGCATTGTTCCTCTCAGAAGATCCTGGTAAAGGAGTAAGTCATAGACTGGCTGGTACATTCTCTTACCCCAAGAATTCTGCATCATTGCCTTAAAATTATCCCATGAGGCAAAAACCAGTCTCACCTTTCTGAACAGGGACAGTATGGTCTGCTCCCTCCAGACCTGTGTCTAACTACAGAATGAATGCTCTTGTCAAATGGAGATGCTGCACTGGGGGCAGTGTGTGGTACTATACTGTTCCAGCAGAGGGAGTCTGAACTCCAAGGAGGTCATCCCACAGCAAGGGTAAAGCTGTTTGAGCAAATCTAGCCACTGAAAGCAAAGAGAAATCTCCCATGCAGAGGTTGCCCAGGCATAAACAAATGAACTCAGTTTTATGAAGCAAAAAAGCTAACGCTTGTGCAATGACTGGGAGAATAAATAAGCAACTGCCAGATCCTGAGACAAACACTCGTCCATATGATCGGAGGGATGAACTACTAGCATTCATGATTTCCTGTTCTCAGCTTGCTTAACGAGTGCATAGATCACCCACATCACAGGACTGCCAGACCTAACAGGAGACCAGCCTGAAGTGTCATATATTCCCTTTTAAATGCACAGTCTCCAGACTGGGGAAAGAAATGGGACCCTGTAGTGACTCAAACTTGGTGTAATGAATGCTCATTAACCACAGGGACAGTCCGCAATAAATTCTGTACCTCATTAAAATTGGTTACCTCATTTCTCAGAGGGTTTTAATGCCTCTGATGGTCTAGAAATTAATAGGCCCTGCTCAGTGCCTGACTGCTGCAGAAGCACTGAAATGGATGGCTAATAGTTGGGTTCACCAATTAAGCATTTAAATAGTGTTCACTCATAGCACAAAGCAGACAGTGGAGCCAAAGGGCTTCCATGTATTTCAGCAGTTGACTCATCTGCACATAGGTTTAGTTTATTATGAAATCAATACCCAAAACTTTGAGACCAAGATGGTGTAATAGTGATGAAAATTCTGTATCTACCCAATATGCACAGCAGTGGGATATGACACTGTTTGCCAATACAGCATAAATGAGCAACTGCAGGCTTTTAAAAAGGAATATTATATTCCCTAGTACCAGTGAGCCATGGGACAATAAGGAGCAAAATAAGAAATCTAGTCCTACCACTGCACCCACCCTCTTAGTAAGGACCGGCTTAAATCTAACTAACTGTATATAAATAATCCAGGTGGAAGACCTGCTATTTGAACAGCACAACTTGGGACATGTCCAAAGATGCTGCAGACGTAGGAAAACCTTGTAATATAATGCAACTTGTACCAAACCACAACACTTCATGAGTCCAAGGGTCTGTAGGTATTAACTAGCATCTGGAAGAGTATCCAACTGGTTGATATGTCACTCTCTGAACTCTCACCTTTTAAACAGTAAAATAACCTCTGCTCTTCACATTTAACTTGTCCAAAATCAGTACCACAGCTACTGTTTAAATCTTGACAATAACCAAATTTATCCATCAAATATTAGCAACAATGAAACTAACCTTGGATTTTGAGCCAAACAACAGGCAATCTGTTCTTCTTACTATCTTCAACCATGTATGAGCACTGATTAATGAAAAACCTTCCTAAAATCAAGCAAGAAAAAAAGCAAGCGATGACTTTTATTTTTTTTATCCCCCCCTTGAAAAAAAACAAACTTTAAAGCAAAGGACACACAGTTAGGCAAGCTATTAAATGGGCTGATCCCTGATTTCTAAAAATACTATATGTATTTTAAGACAAAATTATTTCATACACATTAGAACTACTTGAAAAACATGATCTATTATAACACTTTGTTAATAATAGAACAGTTGCATTCAAGATCTAAATATTCAGGATTTCAGTTTTGCCATAGTATGAATTTGAAATACAACTACAGTAGAGCCAGTATGCTGAAAATAAAGTTAAGCATATTTCACAGATAATATGTGGTGACTGGCACTTTGACATGTACCATATAATGGCTTCAACAAAAAGCTTTGAACTCCACTCTAAAATCCTATGAAGTAGCCTAAGAGGGCATGCAAGCCTTGAAAATACAATACCAGTTGGCTCATCTTGGGTTAAATGAGATGTATCATAAGAACATGCTGAAGTAATTAAAATGAGCACATGTTCTGGCAATTTAATAAAACTCCCCTTATGCTCCAGTTATGTGAGGAGGTTCACAGTCGACCTTGGCAGAACAACAAGCTAAAACATCTTGGTTATGGTAAAAACCAATCCTTAAATCTGAGAAGCTGACAGCGTATAAACAGGAGCATGGCAATAGGCTTTGCACCTCAACGCTACTCCAGAGAACACTGTACACTGAATACTAGACTTCAATCGAACATCAGTCTTCAATTGTGGAACTCAAGTGCACTGTTGTGCAGGACAAAAAGTCCTAATTCCATCTGATGTAGTTTGATCACTTTTCCCCTTTTATAGTTTAGACTATGAAGTGAGTACCTTAAACATCAAAGAATTCTGTTTTCCCCAATAGTTTCATGGGATACAACAAGTAGCACATCCTTACAGCACAGGTTTACAACTCACCTTTGTGCTTTGAGCTAGATCTAGACCTATAGAGTGCACTGCATGCCAGATCCAACCTGCCTATGTCCTAAGACCAATAGAGACTGTCTGGTGGAACACCTTCCCTCCCATTGTTGAAGTTATGGCATTCTTGAGATGACTATTCCAAGTAATAGGAAAAGTAAACTTTTGAAGTATTTTGGGTATGTTAGCTACTTTTCAATTGAGACCAGGGTATGAGAACTATTGTCTAGGAATAAAAAAAAAAAAAAAGTCAAAATGGGATACCTTCAAACAAGAATCCAGAAAAAACAAAGCACAGGAATTGGACCCAGAAGCAAGCAGAACAGCCCTAACCAGGCAGAACGGCAAATGACCGAAATGTAATACGTTGTCCCCCACAACTTGCTGCAATCAGGAGGTGGCAGCAATGCAGGTAAATGCATTCAAACTTGTAGCGCTCTAGCTCAGGCTTACAGCTGTGAAGACATTGTTCTATAGCTTGTATAACCCCACCTGGGACTGAGTGTCAGGTGGTCAGCCCATGCTAAAGTCTGTATTGCGCTAGTTTTGGTCCGGAATTGCCTCTGGATCTGTCAGTTGCCAATTATGAAACTATTTCTGCTTTCCTGGAATGTCCCTAAGCTATTTCCTTTTGATTGCCAATCAACGGCTATCAAATGCTGGTTTCCGGAAGCTAGCTGGTACCCAGGTTGTGATAGCACCTTTCAGTATAGTGTAAATGTATCCACACTTCTAGTTTTCACAGCCATCATATGACCTCTCACTCTCAAATCCCTCACTTGTGAGGGAGAGAGAAAGCTACACTCATAATCTGGAAAGGATGACTGCAATGAAACCATACAAACGCTGATGCCTGATTAGTGTCTGTAGCAGAGACTGCCTGGGGACATACTATATGGGGGAGGGGGGAAGAAAGGTGTGGTTGGTTTTTTGTTGGGGGGGGGGTTGGCTCTTTTTTGGGTGTGGGGGGGTGACTTTTTTTAATGCTCAAAACAAATGAGGAAAGTGCAAAGGTGTGTGGCACTCCCAGGGACTGATCATGAAACACTTCTTGGCAACAAAGCACCATGTCACCAGAAACTAAAATCCCCTCTCCATACTCCTCATGGGCACAGCAGTAGGACCAGCTGTCCATCTTCCACCTTGCAGACGGCCCCCTCGATGGTCCACAGTGACACAAAGTGGTCCATGTTTTGTTGCAAGGTGAAATGTCCAAATTCACATGACACCTCTGGACCAGGAAGTGGAAGAACTGGAGAGTGTCATCAGAGCTGGACCCTGTGAGCTTGTTTCTGTGGCTTTGCAGAGTTGCCATCTTGGCCTGGCTCAGCAGGAAATCAGCCAGGCAAATTGCACTCCTCTTGGCTGCTTGGTATGGGATAGATGAGATGTACATTGTCTCAGAGGAGTCAAAGTCCAGCATGCCAAAGTGTTGAGGACTGCAAAGAGCAACTGCAGTCGGACACAGTCCAGAAAGGCATGAAAGAGCCTCCTTCACCTCTTTTCAGAAAAGGCAGGCTGCTTATGTCACCAGGTCTTAGTGGCAGACAAAAGTGCCTGTGACCAGTGCTCTGTGCAGCAGCTGCCATTGGAGGTTGCTAGTTGTCTTGGCGATGGGTGGCTTTGTACAGGGTACAGCACGTGAGGTAGGCTTGCTCTGGTGTTGCTGCCACTAGGCACTGCCTCCAATTCATGTCGGGGTGGGCAGTGAGGACATGGGCATGACACTCATTAACTGTCCATGTGTACAGGGAGGTGGAGGGAGAAGAGATGAAAATAGAGACAGTGTAGAAGAGAGAGAAAGCAATAAAAGGAAGGGAAAATGGAAACAAAGATGAAAGGAAGAAGTGTGACTCCTTCAGAAAAAAAAAATGCATTCAGCATCAACTGAGAGAAATGGCTAAACTAGCTCTTTGTTATAAACAAATAGGTTTGATTCTTATATACCAAATAACATTAATATCTCAGGAGACATGCATGCGCAAAGTGCTGCTTCCTGCCTCTACTGATGTAGCTATAAGCCTTACCAAATTATGCTGTGACTTGTTTATAGTCCCAGGAAACTTGCGCAATGAATAAATAAGATGGCACAAGTGAAACTGGCTGTTTATCCTGGTCATTCAGGATAACATGATACTTCTCAAGAAAGAGGGTCCTAATCAAATCCCTTTTGGTAACTACAGTCTGCTTATGTAGAAATATGCCTGTAGTTTAAACGAACAAAATATTCTTCAATTTCTATCATTACTACACATACAATAACAATACATAAGAGTGTTGTACTATTGTTGTATTTGTAAATGCTTTATAAAAAATGAAAGAATTGCTGGATGATCAGATTAACAATCCACCTGATCTGCCAGGACATCTGCTTGGCTAGGAGAAACACTGTTGACATTTTATAGCCAACTGACTAGGATCTGAAAGTTGTGTGACTTTGGTCTGCTGGTAGCATCATTTAGATTAATCGATGGTTTGATTACTTGCAGAAGGTGCAATAAGGATGCTGATGCTTTGCTTAAAATGGTGCCTCAAACCAAATATCTCAATGACTGTCTCAAGTGTTTTCCAGCTGCATAATGCCAGCGCTAATTGTGAGCTCACTATCACTTTGAACAGTTAGCCTCTCAAATCTGAAACCCACTCAGTTTTTTTTTGGAGTCTCCCTCAACTAGACTCAACTTCATAAATCGCATCTCCAGAAAACTGCTTTAAAGATCAAAACAAGGAATAACCTACTTGCCAAACTTGCAGGTTCCACTTGGGGTACCAATGCCTCCATGCTATGCTTCTCTGCTCTTGCACTGTTGTTCAGCTGCGGAATACTGTGACCCTATATGGGCTTGTTCATCCCACAGCAAATAAGTAGACACCCGACTGCATGCTACAACGCATCCTGTGTCAGGCACATTGTGCCCCATTCCACTCCCATGGTTACTAGTACTCGATAACATTGCTCCCCCTCATCTCCGCCATACAAATGCAGAATTAAACTTACTAGCCAGACTCTGGGATAACCCTATGTTGCCAGCGCACTGGGACATATTCCACCCACCAGTAGTGTGGCTCCCCTCAAGATGCCCAATATGGTCCATCCTTTCAAAATCCTTTGACTTTTCCTTACTTACTCACTGGCATGCAGAATGGTCAGCACAAGCATCAATCAATCACTGTATCGCCTCAGATCCTACAGTCAGTCACCTGGCATTTAACTGGCCATACCATTATTGGCCACTTCTCAACTGTGTTCAAGCTGGACAGGGTCACAATGCCTCATCTATACCAATGGGGCCTTCGCAATGACCCCAAATGCCCTTGTGGACAAGCTCAAGCCATGCCCCATATTGACTTGTGTCTATTTACAAAGCTACCTGGTAGCCTTCAAGTTCTTCCCACTGGTGATGACATTGCCTTAAGATGACTAAAACAATAAGCTGAAACCACAGATGCTAGATAAATAAATAAAACCAGGACTAAAATTCTTCCTTATTTCAGGAAGCTAGTGGTTGCACAGTTTCTCTCTGTGGTATACAGAAGTAGTGACAGATTACAAATATCTATCCTAGCATACCAAATTTCCAAACACTTTAAGTGCTTTCCTAATTTTAGCAGTAAGTCTAAGGCATGTATATGTTTCAAATATCCTAATTAATTCTTTTTCATTCTGTTAGTCCCACTGGCAACAAAGTAAGACTTACATGCTGAGAAGAGAGTGAAGCAGCAGTTGCAATATACAATACAGAAATCCCCCTTGCTTCCAGAATGTTGGGGAGCACTTTTCAGTATTTCCAAGTAAACACTATGCTATAATTTAGAGAGAGAAGTACTCAGCCTACATATGTTTTCACCTATACAGAATTTGACCCCGACATACAATGTTACCTAGTGTTGACTATAGGGGTGTATAAGCAAGGTATTGGCTAAAATTATACTGTACATATTTTCTTCTATTTTTCTTTAATTAAATGCTTTAAAAAACAACACAATGTTACACAGACTTCTAACACACCAACTTCAGGAAATTGGAGGGTTGTGTTTAGCTGTGTATATGCATTTCAATGAGGTCTTATTACAATACTACAGTAAACACATCCAGTAATTAAAAAACCTACTATGTACCTATTGTTACATTTTTAAAAGATGTAGTTTAAATTGGAGGTTGGTTAAAATTGGGCATTCTAAAATATACATTAGACATCTAGTTAAAAACACTTCAAAGGTAAAAGCAAGTTCACCTTCAATTATCCACATCCAAACACCTGTCAATTTTATAGTCTGAGTGAAATTAAAAACTTAGAAGGGATCTTTCTTTCTGGTTCCTATTCAACTGCAACTGAAATTTGTACAGAGAATCAATAGTCTCAATTTATCACCAATTTAAGATGGTAGAAGAATTGAGGAGGACATAGCACACATGATTTTTAGTGCCATAAATATCTTCTACAAGTAACATCTGGGGAAAAAATATCCATTTCCTTCTATTCTGTAACTTATTTATTTTAAACAAAAGTGTTTTTTGTATTAGAATTCTTTTAAATATTGCAATTAAACATGATAAATTTAACTTTAGACCTTCTGACACAGCAGAAGTAAAAATAGGTCAGTTGTGGATTTTCTTTTGCTGCCATTCTTTACACTCAAGGCCACACTTCTGCCTTACCACAACAGTTTTTTGAAATAAAAATTTAAATGTATATAATACATAAAAGCAAGCCAATCACTTAGGCTGAAATTATCACACCCGCTTTAAACTGAATATCTGACAAATCCAAGCGGTTTCCATTAATCTTTAAAAACACGCTTGTGGAATAGTATGAATAATGTCTGGAAATCACTGCAAAGAATTAGAAATGAGGGGTTTTTTTATGGTCATTTTTAAGTGCAAAGATTACACACCTGTTTTAAAATATGAAATAGATAATTTGTCTAGTTCAATGACAGTTATAGTGAACGCACGAGCAGAAAAATCAACAATACGTATAATATCAATGAGTATATAAGCAACAATGAGCATTTCAAATGTTAACAGGGGTGAGTCAGGTATCCAGGTTGTAGCTGTATTGGAGCCCTACAGGTCAGATGGACCTCTGGGTTGTTCTGCAGGCCAGTGCAGACTGGAGCTGGTGGGCAGGGCTGGCCTAGCGAGATGCCACATGCGGCATGCTCCCTGTGCCAGCCACCTATGCCACAGGTGGTATAGGCCAGCCCTGCCCAGAGGCTTGCGCTGTAGGCAGTGCATAGGCTGGACCTAGAGCCACAGCTCAGGGGGCTAGCCAGCACTTTGGCTCCAGGGCCAGTCAAGATTGGACCCCAAGCTGTCTGTGTGTTCAAACCAGTGTTTAGGGCTTAGTAGGGTGCCACAAGCAGCATGTGCCCCATGCCGGCCCTCTGGGGCCATGAGCAGCACCCATGGGGCTGGCCAGGGCAGCATGCTGCACATGTTACCCACCCAGACCAGCCCTGAGCACTGGCTCTGGTGCAGCCAGATATGGCCTGAAGACCGGCCTGTGAGTCTCAGACTGACCCTAGATGTAGCACAGAGGCCTGGCGCATGTTACAAACGGCATGCAGTACCCTGCCAAATGGCCTTAAGCACAGGCTTTGGCATGGCCTGATGTAGACTAGCTCTAAGCCAGCGCACAGGGTCAATCTAGTGTGGGGGGCTACATGCAGCTTGTGCCCCTGACCGACCCTCTCCACTATGAGCAGCACCCACAGCACCAGGTCTATCCCATGAATCAGAGCACATACAGGGTTGGTCTGAAAGCCACAAGCAGATGCCCCTCAGTTAAAATATTCATGTCTTCTAAAACAGCAAGATAAAAATTTTTCTTTAAAAGTGATCCATAAATGTGCCACCAATATTTTGACTAGGTTTTACCACAAAATGGTTCTTCCTCACTCCATGATCAATGCTCATGCCTTAGGGTATGTACAACATCAGGGTAATGTATTAACTCATTTTACCCTTTAATAAGATAAAGAACATAATTTGTTTAATGACTAGGAAGGCAAAACGTAATCAGAAGAAAAAACAGCCCCTAGGGACCCAGCAGAATAACAAATAGCAAAGAAAAGGCTGCCTGTGGAAAAGAGCAGTTGCCACTCTTACATGACGTCCTCCCACAACTGTATGCCAGGCACCTAAACTGCCTCTTTGTACCAAGGGTAAGGCTCTGGAATGGCCCAAATGTACTCCTTCTCCCCCCATCCCAGAATAAAATATGAATGTTTCCATTAATCTACATGCAGTCAAATGTTCAATGGGTGCCATCGGAAGTGGGGAAACACAGCCCCTTTGACCTTAGTATTTGTTTAAACTGTTGTATCCCAAAAAGCAGAAACATGTGCTGCTCATGTACGAGAGGCGGTTTTTAAATGATTCCCTAAAACAAACAGCCTGTCAGGTACGATTTTAGAGTAGCTAAATCATAAGCAATGCCATCTGACAGGAAGATCACCCCAATATTCCCTTTAATCTATTTGGAAAAATTGGTTCTCAAGAGCTCTTCCCAACCAGCCTCTTCTGCACATCGGGCAGCTTCCAAGATGGAACCATTTCTATTTTTCTAATGCACCTCAGCAAAAGCCTATTATTGAAAACAGTTCTAATCTTGTATTAGGTTTGCTTCTATAGCTGGCGTCCTTAAAAAAAAAAAAAAAAGGTGCTCTTCTTTCTGACATCTGTTATAGTTTGGTACACACAATCTGTATTTGTTTAAAACAAAGCTGCTTGCTTATTAGGTCCATTTTCAGTGTTCTGAGTCCTCCTATAACTGTACAGCAATAGATATCTGGAAATTATTACTTGTTTTAAGAGGACAAAGATTCCTATTTAGCTTCTCTATTAAATGCCCTTCTCTAGTCTCCTAGGTTGTCTGTCATTTTCCTGCACAACATCCTCTCTATGGAGATAGAATAAATAGAATGTGAACATTCAAAATGAATCCCTGCTTTGGGATTTTCATTTAGTCATTTATAATGACTCAATTCCCAGAGCACCTAAAAAATTTAGTAAACTGCAGGACTAAGCAGAACCACTTGCTTTAACCTTATGCTCAACCTTTGGTTGACTTTTTGTTACATGCAGAGGGGAATAGCTATACAACTGAGAATAGCAAAAAAAATAAACAGAACTCAAACAGCTGGGAATAATATGGCTAAGTAAAAACTAGAATCAATATTGCTGATTTATTCTGTGGTACTAGTTTGGATTTTTAAATTCATTATTCCCTATTATTCCCCATTATTCCCTATTCCCTTAGTAGAATACCCAAGTCCTACTATTCAATTTAGATATAGGGATGGAAGGGATTTATATAATAATTAGTACAAAAAAATTACATGCCCTAATCACTACTTGTTTGTCCTCCTTTAGCCATTTCAGTCTCAATCCTACGGATCCCTGTGTGAGTGCTGTAAGGATCACTTGTTGCATTCTGGTGCAAGCAGTGGCTAAGAATTGGCACAAATAAGCTTAAGCAAGAAAAAAAACTCTACACTGAAGAGCGGAGAATCTGAAATACTTGTAAGCCATCTTATTTTCAACACGGGTACAAAATAGATGAAGGAGCAAGAACAGGTCAAGCATGGGCACAAGATGGACTAAAGCTTTCTGAAAATCTCTGTTGTTAGGCGCATATCAATGATCATGTCTACATGTTCTCTTAATGCACATTAAGTTTAGGTGCATGTAACGCGATTTAGGCACATTAACATGGTGGTGGACCAACTTGGGACTAAAGTTAGCCAAAATACATAGTGTTAATGCACCTTAGCATATCTACACATGCGTAAAGGCACTTTAGCTATTCGCACATAAATTTGATACCTGCCTTTTCAGATATCACCATTTTTAAGGTGCTTTACCGGTATACTCGTGTAGACCCACACCCTTAATGTGCCTTAAACCGGCACATGTAGATGCAGCCAGTATGTCCAAATGACTTCCAAAAAAACCTGTGCTCTTAAGTCATGCATAGCAGTTCTGAAAACCCTACCTCTGCAGAAGCCATTTTGCTTTTCATTTTCTTCTATGCACAGCCCCATTCCTGCTATCAGGCAGGAGTTGTACCATCCTGGGAGCTGTATAGCAGTATGCTAACTCAAGTAATGCAAACAAAATTCCCCTGCTCTTCATGTCCTATTCATCACTGAATGTACAACTTGCTTCTTGTACCATATTGGATCAAATCCTTAAAAGCTCAATGAATCGCATCCCGACTGAACAGGTTCAAAGTTTTACACTAAATTTGCACGTTTAAAAAAAAATACATTCCTAACTTTAAAATCTTGAAGTACAAGATGAGGAACAGCAAATGAAGAATATACCATAGCTTTTAGTTTGGGAAATGTAATATCTGATTTGTGGGAGTTTGCACATAGTTGGAAGAATAAAATAACATTCTATTATGGGCAAGTGGTAGAAAACTTACCATTTATGGTTAGTCTCTATTTTCAACCTCTCCCTTCGTATAGAAAAACTCAACATTTCTGTGCCAAAATTTGACAAGCATTTTGCATAGCTAGTTCATTCTGAGGATTTTCAAATGAATATCAATTATTTTCCAAATATGGAGTTTAGAACTTGGCCTCAAATATAATATGGATGCATTTAGTGTTTCATATACAATTGTATTGGTTATGTTGTGTAGGCCAACCTTAGCTGACAGACTCTGGTAGGGTTTTCCTGCATCAACACTATGGGTACATCCCTATGAGCACACATGCAGTTTGCGGTGCCACAGCAGGGTTTTTTTGACATCAGGATCTCTGTGTCAAAAAAAAAAACACCAGAAAAAAGCAGGGTAGCACATAGGCAGCAGCATGCACTGCCCAAAACTGGAGCCTGGCCAGTGAGAGCCACACACCAACTGTTGGCCAGGTCTATGCACCTGGATCACTGCTGCTGCAGCCCTGGGAGGCCCCACAGGACCCCAGGTAAAGCAGCACCTGTGCTGGCCCCAGCCTCCCCTACCCTACCCAGGGCAACTTGCCGTGAGCCAGAGCATGCGTGCAGGAGCACTGTTCCTGCTCATGGGGAAGCACCCTATGAGTAAAAAGTAGTTGGTGCTGTATTGAAATGAAAGGTACTATATAAAAATGTAGGGGGGGGGTTCATGCTTACTAGATAGAGGTGAGAATGTCGTAACTATTCGTATTGAAGAATCCATCCTTTGTTGCCTGTGCATTCTTACACCAGCTCAGAGTTAATTGTAAGGCCAATTTTTGTGCAGGGTAGTAAAGGTTGGTATCAATCTAATGGGGTTGTCAAGTCATTCAATGAATTGCACAAAGTGGGTTGAATTCCATTTGTACATCAACATTTCATTTTCTTTAATGAATGAATGTATGGCTACATTACGTAATGTATTTCCTACTTCCAGTTGAGGGTGGGGAGCATGGGTAAAGGAAAAGAACATGTCAGTCACATGGAGTGTGTTTTTCTCTTACCAACTGAGGAAACTTCCACAGTAAACTTTAAAAATTAAATCACAGATTAAGGAAAAACACAGCATTTTTTCCTCCTACTTACTATAGTAAATTTGGCCTAATGACAAAAAAATCAAAGGCTTTGACATCAACTTTTCTATCTTTATTGTAGATAAATTTGTTTTCTGGGAGGAACAAATCTGACACCCTTAATTCTTGAAGAAAGGAAGTTTTCAGAAAGGAACTCCTTTTTTTTTATCCTGTACTCACTGTATCGTATTAAAGATCATAGATGTGTTAAAATAGGAATTTCAGAAGTGTTATGCCTCCAGTGTGGGAAGCAGGCCCCTCTTTAAATACAGGTGCCCAGAATGATACTGGCCTTTGAGGCCTGGAGAAAATGTTTTCCAACAGAAAATAAATGTTAATGATGAAAACCTGGGTAGCTCAACATGCAAAATTGCTAGAACTAGTGGCCAACTTCCTGATATTATACAAAAGACTAAGATTGTTGGGATTTGTTTGAGAATTTCATTCCAAATCCCATGTTTGCCTTTAACTGATATGAATCCTATATTTTTAGCCCACAAAGAAGCCTTTAGGCCATGCAGTTATGGGGTTGAGCAGAACTAGACTTGCTTGTGGAGCTGGACAGTACTGCATTTCTTGTGAAAGTATCCAGAGGCACTTAGGGTATCAGCTGGCAATTCCAATTTGGTCAATTTTTTGGTGTCTGGTTCCACTTAAAGTTTTCAGATCTCCAAAACTGGAGCTGAGATGCCAGCTAGACTCAACTGCCTGTGAAAGCACCTGTAGAATGAAAACCCTGCTCTTTCAGTGATACCAGATTGAATTTTGACAGTACACAGTAAGAAAACTTTTTAATGCATATCCGTCCTCCCACACCTGAGTTTCTGTACCTCATTATTCCATAACTGTCTACTAGTGAAAGGAATTGGCATAACATGTCGACACAGAAGCTAGGACTAATAATCTGAACCTTAAGGCATGGTAAGCAGTAATAGCAGCCGGGAATGACAATCCAATCTCTAAAGTGTGGCAAGAAACCCCTATCCTTCTATTGCATCTTCTTGGAGTGCACAATACTGTTGGGGATCGGGGCCCCAAGGTCACGGTGGGCCGAGTGGTTCAGATCGAACAGGCGGGATTAGCGGCGAGGAGTCTGAGCGGTACGGGACTCGTGCGGCTTCAAAACAGATGGATTTTATTTACTTACGCTTCTGGAGCGTAGGCAGAGAAGTTTGCTTCGGTTACAGTTAGATAACGAATGACAAAGGGGTCTGTTGGCCCATGGGGTTCTTCAGCTGAGCCCTTGCTTTCTAACCGAAGCTAGGTGCAGCTGCCCAACTCGATAGTCCCAGGGCTGGTCAACAGTTCATGAATGGAAGAACGAACAACGAAACTGTAATGAGAGTCCAACGTGGACGAAACGGGTGGTCGATGAAATGCCGAGGTCAATATGGAGCGATGCCGGGGTTGGTGCTGGAGCGAGGTAACGATGTCACAGTCGGTGGCTGATGTAGGGTCGGGTCAATTGAGCTCGTAGTCGGCGGTCGATGAGAAAAATCAGTTCGGTAGCCAGAAGATTAATACGGAATAATCAGATCGAAGAGGAATCAATCACAAAACTGCAGTCATGAGGAGACCAGTGGGCCTAAAGCCCTCCTGAGGAGCGGTCCCTGTCAGAACAGCCTCTGCTCTCAGGACCGGGTTGATCTCTTCCTGCGAGACAGTCTCTGTCAACGCAGTCTCTGTTCTCAGGTCAAGACTCTTTCCTGTCACTCCGGTCTCTCCCCCACTTTGTCTCCCCGTCTCTCCCCCCAGGCGGGGGGCTCACAAGCCTTTTATGACAATCAGGTAGCCAATCAGGTTGTCTCCTTTGTGGAACTTTCTAGTCTAATTACATCATACTCTTCAGAGTTGAGTATGTTCGCAGTAATAAGGGTTTGACTGACAAGCCAGATAGTTGGCAGATCTGAGTATGCTGGTTGTTAGAAACTAGGTCAGTTGTGATTGACAAGCTAATAGGTTGTATAGGGGGCGCATGCTGGGCACGCTGTGGAAACTTCCACAGGCCGCGTCTGCTTGTCTGCGCATGATCAAACTTAACTCTTGTGTTACCAGTATACACTTAAAATTTGGTCCGGACAAATATATAATGACAACTTGTCTAGGGAAGATCAGGTTGGTTTAGTAATGTGCAAGTAAACTCTTTTCTGAAGGTCTGTCCCTTATGTGGCTCGCTGGTTGAATACTTCACCATCTGATTTTTCGAACACTGTTCTGGAATGCTGGCCTCCTCGTAAAGAGGAAGAATCCCTCTCCCAAAGAAGGTGAGAGTGCTTACCTCCAGGACCGACACATGTCTGAGGCCTAATCTAGCCCAGTGGACTTCTATTTTTAAGAGATCTATCATGCTATACACTCTGTAGAGGAGCAGTGGAACCAAAAACAGATGATTAACCTCCATATTGCCCAACGTGAAGGTAATGCAGCCTTTGGGGCCCTGCTCTCTGCCACCACTGAACTCATTGTGGCATTAACGGCATCTGGTGCCTTCCATTTGCAATCTATAGGGAAAGGGAGAAGAAGCAGTAGGTCGTGGCAGTAGCTGCCTGTACAAGCTAGAAGAGCACATATGGTATCTTCCATAGCTTCATTCTCTTCACAACGATGGGGGATGGGCTGCTTCTCTCAAATACAGCTCTTCAGACCATCACCAGCTAGCTAGCCAGGCTGCTGCTTGCTCACAGCAAGCCTGTCTGAGCTTGTCTAGCACCTTTCCTGCCCAGATTGGGCTGAGAAGGAAACTGCTACCGATCTGCAAAGCCAGCAGACTCCACCCCCAGAAAAGTACTTAATATGGGAGAAAGCTGGAGATAAATACCTTTCTTTCATCTTGCCTTTTTTTCTCAGCCTAGTTCCCTCCTTGAACCCTGTGGATGCACTAGCCACTAACCAGTTAAGAAGTGGAAGAGCAGCTAAGGAAACAATCTCATTAAAAATCAAACGCAACTCTGAGCCATATGTGGGAATTGGACAAGTTACTGAGTTAAACTGTTAGTATAATCTAAAAAAAAATGGAATTTTCCCCAGAAAAACTCTGTAGCAGGAAAATGTAGCTAAGCCACTAGCTGCTGTGAAGGCAGAAAAAACCTGGAGGAACGTCAAAGGATAGCACATTCTCCTGCTGCCAGTAATGAACAGGTGTTCTTCCATTTCCAAGCTGCAAATAGGCTGAAGTTTCTACCATCATAATTGATCTGTGGACCTCTGCCTAGAGTACTGCGTCCAGTTTTGGGCTCCACAATTCAAAAAGGATGTGGAGAAGCTTGAGAGAGCCCAGAGAAGAGCCACATGCATGATCAGAGGTCAGGAGAAACAGACCTTATGATGACAGGCTGAGAGCCATGGGGCTCTTTAGCCTGGAAAAGCGCAGGCTCGGGTGATCTGATGGCCACTTATAAGTTTATCCGTGTAACCACCAGTATCTGGGGGAACGTTTGTTCATCAGAGCACCCCAAGGGATGACGAGGTCGAACAGTCGTAAACTACTACAAAACCGTTTCAGGCTAGACATAAGAAAGAATTTCTTTCCTGTCCAAGCCCCCAAGGTCTGGAATAGCCTGCTGCTGGAGGTGGTTCAAGCCACCTACACTGAACACCTTCAAGAGAAATCTGGATGCTTATTTTGCTGGGATCCCATGACCCCAGCTGACTTCCTGCCTTCAGGAAGGGGGCTGGAGTCGATAAATATGTCCAGGGACCCAAAGCCCCACCATGTGCAGGAGAGAAGACTGTGCTACATAAGCACTCTTCTCCTAGGAACACTCTCCAACTCTGACATACATTTGTGCAGGTTTCCGTTCTTCCATGCCCCCATAAGTCGGCTCTTTACTTTCCAGCGTTTTTATATTTGATGTTTAAACTAAGAAAAAATATCATAATGTGTGGGACTTCTGGTTACGCCTCAGAACATCATAACAGTTTTTCTTCTGATCTCTTCCATTGAACTATAAAGGCAACCACAGAAGAAATCTTTTACCACAAACCAGTCTTACTCTTCTAGTTAGTTTACAGTTAAGCTTATTCATTAAACAGATCTGATCCTTAAGCTGTTTTGCATTTTCTAGAGGAGAGGAAAAGGAGTTCCACTTTACTGCATAAACACTTGGGAATACAAGTATGACAGTGTACTGACACATCCTACAGAGAGCTAGTGTACAGAAACTGCTGCTCACTAACTTCCATCTGATAACTGACAGTGTTGCTTAAGTAAATAGCACCTTGCTTCTCACACAGCAAAAACATGCATATTTTCAAATACCACTTTAAGACAGCCCTCTATGCTCTAAAATCTGTTGACACTCACAATTTTGCTTCTTAAATGTACAAGTCCCTCCCTTCAACATGGGCAGGAGTCATATTGCCATAAGTCAGGGGTGCTCAAGACCAGCCTACAGGCCAGATCCAGCCCCCAGTGCCATGTCATCTGGCTTGCAGGGCTCCCTATGGATTTATAGGGAGCCTCACAGTGCATGGCTCTGTACACTAGATTGGGCATGTGGGGCCTGCTTCCAGTGTGTGGTGGGGCTGGGTAGGGTTGATGCATAGCCCCCAAAGCCTTATTCCCAGCCAGGTGGAGATGGCATAGGGCCTGATCCAGACTGCTGCCCAGCCCTATGCTGTTCATTTGACCTGTGGGCCCAAAACCATGAACACCATTAAATACTGGAAGCCGAACTATGGCTTCGAGCTTAGGAGAAAGCTTCAACAGCTGTTGTGCACAAGGAGTAGTGAAGAAAGGAATTATGCTCAAGTCACTCCCTAGATGAGTGCCACATGTGTAAAAGCACTGCCTGAACATGTCCCTACTACTGCTCTGTATGGAGTGGAAAATGCCTGTAACCAAACTGGGTGCTGGCTCTGGGGTGCACAACGTGATCAGCAGCTCAACCACACTCACTGTCCTTATTGGCAGCGAACAAACTTCCACATCGGGACTGCCTCCAATTGCAGAGGGTGAGAAGGAGCAAGCTCCTCTTGATCCTCTCCCTTTACTGTGGTGTATCATAAAACGGCTATAACCGTTCAATAAAGAATGTTTTGCGCTCCTCACATAAATAATTTTGTTTCACAGTAGGTAGCAAGTTATTTTTAGACTAAAGATTGTATGTGTGTCTTGGTACAAGTAATATTCTAACACAGTCCTATGCATCTTTTTGCATTTTAGGAAGCACAATTACCCAAAAGGACTATAATAAGAGATCAGGAACATGATCAATTTCTTATACCCATTCTGTATTTCCACTCCTTCTAGTCCAACTACTGCACTCATTTGATTCAAGTAGCTCTCTTCCATATTATCTATGTGCTAAAGAGGTATGGGGGGAGGAGGAGGAGCAAAGGGGAGAGAGACACTCCCTTCTCCCAGTTCCTCAGTTTGGTTTACACCAGATGAGTGCCCACAGGAACTACATTTACAGAAAAAGCCTGGCTTCATCTCTAGCCCTGGAATAAAAAATGCCGGGATGATCTAGCAAGATAAAAAATGCCGGGATGATCTACGGTCTGACCCAGTGAACTGGAAGTTCTTGTGTTCTAAAGCAGGCTTGAGTCTCTACAATTTAAGACTCTACAGAAACACAAACCATTGCTTTTGCCAAAACAGATGTACTTTAAAAAAAAAAACTGTCTGAATACGTGTGTGATCTTCTCTGAAGGCCCAATTCTGCCAAAAGTTGACTCCTCCTCTCCTAGACAGCGCTCCTCCAGGGGTGACCAATATTTTGTAGGATTAACTTCATAAAGAGATTTTAGTTAAGAGTCAGTGAAGCAATCTTTTCTAGAACTTCCTGTACCTTGCATCTAGTTCCAAAAACCAAGACCAGAGTAACTACCATATTTACTTGAATCTAAGACAAGCTCTTTTCCTCATTCAATGTGGGGGGGTGGGGAAGGAGGAGCATCAAATCTTATATTCAAATAGAAGCATGAGGGCGGGGGGGGGGGGGGGGAAAACAGCTGAAAGCCCACCACAACCTGGCCCCCTGCCAGCCCTGCTGCACCAGTAGGCAGAGACAAGTTTATGATAACCCCCCAGTAAGTAGATTCTAGACATGAAAAATGTGTATATATATGTGTTATAATTTTCCACCTCTAGAATATAATTATTGGAGGGGTTCCCTTAAACCTGGAGTTGTCTTGGATTCAGGTAAATACAGTATTTAGCTTTAGGGTAAATACATATCATCCACAGATGGGATTAACCAACAGCTGTTTTAGAGCAGCTGAAAAGGAATGGAAAAGGACAGGTGCATGTTAAAAGTCTTCAAAACTCATTATTGCTAACATTTATCTGGCTAAAGTACAACTTAGAAGCACAGAACAAATATGAAAAGGTACCCTGGGAAACATATGTTCTAACTTAAACTAATTTGTTGTTTTATAACTACTATAAACACACAAATCTGTTGGATGGAATGTTCTTAATATGAATGTTAATGTTAAGTAGTCTCCTTTTTCTTTCCAAACTATAAATATCAGTTTTAGTCACAAGGACCACTTTTCACAGATGGCCATATGAGATGGACTGTTCACATATAGTATAAATCTGTACTCAAAGCTGGCTGTTGGAATGATTTCTTCTGATACATAAGAGAAATAGTCATGAATTACATCGCCTGAGAGACTGAGGCCAGGTACAGATGCTACACTTATACTGGCATAAGTGATTGGAAACCAGTCTATACCCATAACAGAATAGAAGTTTGGCCCATGTGGACTGGTTTAAAAATGGTGGAACCTAGTTTAAGATTTGTCCTTCCCACCCCCACCAAAGGGTGAATTTGTGCTCTGTTCGTTACTAATCTAAACTATGTGGTTTTTTCTAAATTACTTAGATTAATTCCATCTTGTGCTTTTTGAATGTCTGTACCTACCTTCAGTTCTCCAGAAGTCATGTCATTTTGCATCTTTAAGTTTGTGTCCCCACCAATTTCCCTTCTATTCAAAAAAGAAGTAGACACTAATATGAATATAAACATCTACAGTTACGTTACAGAGGACCCATACTATCAGCTACACAGTTATTGTTTAGTTCAGAGGCGCATAGAAAATGAAGCCTCTCTAGGACAAATAAGAAGGTATTGGAAATGCATTTTCTGTTTAAGGTCCCCCAACACTAGAATTAATGTCCTTCAGTATGAAAAAGCACCTTATTGTGCATCATATTTAGATTCTTTTGAAAGAAAAAGAACAGGAAAGTTCTTCATCCCTTCTATATACAGCCTCACTCATGCAAAACATACGCTCCTTCACCCAAAATACCATGTTCCCCAAATGGCTTAAAAAGCACAGATTTATGGGCAGGGTCTAGAAACTGACCAGGAACTCTGAGTTACTCTTGAAACATTCATAAGCCAGAAAGTAAAATATTTCAGATCCAAGACAAAAGCTACAAATGCTGTAGTAATATGTCAATCTCACAATGGAAGTTTCCCCAGGTGAGGCAGTTTGAGATTGCATAACTGATGCATGTAGGAATATTATGGCTGCCTATACCTCTTAACTTCTGCTAATTATTTTAGGATTTTATTGTTTTTTTTCATGTTTCTAAAAGCATGTTAACATAGGACCCCTACAGGACAAACTAGGGCAATTTAATAAGATAAGAGGGACAAAGCTGAGCTCTTCAATGAGTTTTCTGCTTCTGTATTCCTAAACACAGATCAAGACGCATCTTTTAATTGGACTATAGGCAGGCACAGGAAGGACACCAACCCACCAACGGTTAGTGCCAACCTAATGAAGGGACATTTGGAGGGGCTGGATGTGTTCAAGTTAGCAGGCCCAGATGATCTTCATCCAAGGGTACCGAAGGAATTTGGCCAATGTCATAGCAGAACCACTGACACGACTGTTTGAGCACTCATGGCACTCACGACAGGTCCCAGAGGACTGGAAAAAGGCCAAGGTGGTCATATTTTCAAGAAGGGGAGGATGGGGGATCCAGGTAACTATAGGCTGGTTAGTTTCACCTCTATTCTTGGGAAAGCCTTTGAAAAAAATTATTAAGGATTACTTACATCTGTGGGAGTCCAGCAGGAAAAACAATGTTAAAGGACAACCAGCACCGGTTCACAGCAGGTTGATCCTGCTGGACAAATCTTGTTTCTTTTTACAACCAGGTCACAAAATGCTTAGACGCAGGAGTCGAGGTTGATGTCATTTCCTTGGATTTTAAAAAGGCCTTCAACATGGTGGCTCAATCCATTTTCATAAATAAACTAAGAGGCTGTGACACAAATGATTACACAGTCAGGTGGGTGGCAAAATGGCTTAAGGGATGCACCCAGAGAGTGGTGATAGATGGGTTGGCATTGACCTGGAAAGATGTGGGCAATGAGGTCCCCCAGGTTCAGTCCTCAGACCAGTGCTGTTCAATGTCTTCATCAATGACCTGGATGAGGGCATAGAGACCACTCTGTCCAAATTTGTGAACAATACTAAATTATAGGGCAAAGTAAACTCTAGTGGGCAGGGAACAGACTCAAGCAGATTTGGACAGGTTGGAAAAGTGGGCAGAGCAGAATAGGATGCAGTTTAACAAAGATAAGGGCAAGGTACTGCACCTTGGGAGAAGGAATCTCCAACACGCTTACAGGCTGGGAGGTGACTTCCTAAGCAGCACAGCAGCAGAAAGGGATCTCGGAGTCATAGTCGACTCCAAGATGAACATGAATCATCAGTGTGAGAAAGCGATCAGTAAAGCTAACCACACTCTATCATGCATTAGCAGGTACGTCACAAACAGGTCTAGGGAGGTGATACCTCCCCTCTATGCAGCATTGGTAAGGCCACAGCTAGAGAACTGCATTCAGTTTTGGGTGCTGCATTTCAAGAGGGATGTAGAAAACCTTGAGAAGGCTACTCAGATGCTTAGGGGCCTGCAGGTATGGTCCTATGAGGAGAGATTGAGGGACCTGAATCTCTTCAGCTTCTGCAAGAGAAGGTCCGAGAGGGGATCTAGTGGCCATCTACAAATTCCTCAGGGGAGGACAGCAAGCAATAGGGAGATGTTTTGTTTTCCAGGGCACCCCTTGGAGTTACTAGAAACAACATACACAAACTGACAGACAGCAGATTTAGGTTAAGACATCAGGAAAAACTTCCTTACGGTAAGGGTTGCCAGTATCTGGAATGGGTTTCCAAAGGAGGTGGTGCTCTCCCCTACCTTGGAGGTCTTTTAAGAGGACGCTGGATAAGCACCTGGCTGGGGTCACGTGACCCCAGCGCTCTTTCCTGCCCAGGGCAGCGGGTCGGACTCAATAATCTACTAAGGTTCCTCCTGAACCAAACATCTATGAAATAGGTGTCTGCTCAGTCAACTGAGCTACAGGTGGTATTTTTGCTCAAATATACATTGTTTTGTTAGGTCATGGGGGTCTCAAACTGATGCAAGTAATGCCAGTAGTACATACACTCAACTGTTCTATCAATTCACTACACAACATTTTGGGTTTTTTAGGGAGGCAGTGAACCAAGGAAGTTTGAGAGCCACTGCATTAGATGGCTAAAGGTGTGACCCTCACAGCAGAAACCATGATTTAATGAGGACTAAGTACTAGGCCTGTGTAAATAGGGAAGTATTCAATTTGGATTTGGCCAGTTTCAGAGGACAGTGATTCAATTTGGATCACTATCCTGAATCGAATATCCAAAGCTGATTAGGCCAAATCGGCGCTGATTTGGAGATCAGCCAGGGAGAGACCGGCACAGCTAGGTGGCTCCTCTGGCTGTGTCGGCCTCTCCCCAGACGGGGGGAACAGCAGGAGATGCCCCCTGGCTGCCCTGCCTGGCCCCAACCCCTGCCCATCCCCAGCCTAGTCCCAGCACTTCAAAAAATAAAAAATAAAAAGCCCCGCACTCACCAGCCACAGGAGTGGCTATTGGGGCCTCTGGGAACCCATGGCAGAACCCACTCCCACCCCCACACAGCACGGAGCAGTGGGCACTCATGCAGCACCTGACCCATGGTGCAGTTGCAGTGTGGCTTGGCAGGGTGCCATGTGCTGTCTGGGAGCTGGGGCTAAGTGCAACCGGGCTCCGGGTGACTGATGGAGCTGCCCCAGCTCCCATGCAGTACGCAGTGCCCTGCCAAGCTGCACTGCACGGGTGCCAAGTGGGGGAGGGGAGAGCAATCCCCGCTACCCCGCACTGCCCCACGCTGTATGGGCAGGGGCTCTGCCAAGAGCTTTCAGGCCCCTGGTCAGAGCTGCCAGATCCGGTGAGTGCAGGGCTTTTTTTCTTTCTTTCTTTAAAGTACCAGGAGCCTGGGCCAGGTGGGGGATGGAGCTGGGCAGGGCAACCATAGGGGCTTCTCCCATGGCTCCCCTGGCTGTGCCTGCCTCTGCCCCAGTGCGGGGAGCCATGGGGGCTATGCCCTGCTGCCGCTTGCCCAGCTAGCCTGGGGGCGGGGGACACGATGCAGGCGCGGCTCACTCCAGGCAGTGGCAGGGCATAGCCCCCACTCCCAGCGCTACCACACCCACATTCCCCCCCCCACTCCCCGAGTAACAAGCCCCCTGCCCCAGCAAGGCAGCTTGTCCCAGCCCCTGCCCCAATCCCTCCCTCCCCTGCACCCCTTTCCTCCTCCTCTCCCCCAACCCCAACAGATTTGTCAGCTGCCTGTCTAGTTTGTGGCCAAATCTCCAAATTGGCCAAATCTTTGCCAAATCTTTTCCAAATCGATTTGGAAGCTTCAAATCAAGTCAGAGTTTTTACTTGGTCTCCCAATTCAATTTAGATTCAAAGATTCGGTCCTCGAACCAAGCTGAATTTCCTCTGAATTGAAATCAGCTACTGAAGCTTTGCCAAGCCCTACTAAGTACCCTCTGGGCACAGTGAGCACTGTTGTATATACATAAACAAAATTGTCAGTTCCAGGAACAAAAAACTTGTTTCAATTAAGAAAATATAAATTATAAATTAAAATTCCTATTCCAGCATGGAAGTGCAAATATCCAGACTTTGTCACCTTTCTCTGCATTTTGTTGACATTCACATGAAACAGCCAACCTCCTAACTGCTTGCAACTCTAGGCACCTGTTTCTAAGATCTTCCTGGGAAAACTAATTTGCCTTGAATTGAACTGGGCCTATCTGAGATTGTGCACTGATGCAGAGATAATTGTTTACTGATTCTGGAAATTACACTGATAAACAGGGCAGTTTATAGGGAACAGAGGTGCATATGATTAAACCTCTCACTTTCTAGTTTCCCTTCAGAATTGTCAGATTGGCTTAACTGGCCATTTTACTGAGTTTGACAATCACTTTTACTGAAATAACATTGATTTATAAATAACTGCTCACACCATCAGTCAGCCCCTTTCCGTAGTTGATCTAGAGAGCTGTAATCTTATAGAGAAACATCACCATTACGGATGCACCACTAAAGATATTTCTGGGTTGATACCAATGGCTGATTTGCAACGAGCCATATCAGCAGCTACCAATCCAATTGCCGATATGCAGCTCGGCAGCCTGAAAAAAGCAGCGTCTGGCTGGTAAGTCTGTGGAGGGAACGCGCACCAGGGGTGGGGCAGATTGAGGCCCCCAGGGTGAGGGAGGGAATGGGGCTGGTGCTGTGGCTGGAAGAAGGGGTAGGTGCTGCACAGCTGGGGCAGGGCACAGGATGGAACCACACCTCATCCAGGGGGCCAGGTGGCTCCCACTGCTGCATGCACCCCAGGAGGGCATGGGGGGCATACTCCCACCAGATCTGCATGCAGGGCAAGGGCAGGCTGCCGCTGTGGGCTGCAGCCAGGGCCAGACTCCTCCCAGTGGGGGGGTTGGGTTAGCCTGTGCTGCTATGGTGAAATTTGGGGTGGCCATAGCCCCCACTTCTGTAGCACCCTTCTCAGTGTCGCCACCACCTGCTCTGAGTGCAACCCTGACCCAGCCCCACATTAGGAAGAGCCCACTGCTGTACCCCCAGCCCATGGTAGCAGCCTGCCCTCGCTCCACGCACAGATCCAGGGGGCACATGCCCCCTATGCCCTCCTGGGGTACATGCAGTAGCAGGAGCCACCCCCCGCTACTGCAGTCCCTGGATGAGCTGCTTGTGGGTCCATCCCATGCTGTGCCCTGGCTGTGCAGTGCCTGCCCCTGTCCCAGCACCAGTCCCACTCCCTCCCTCATCACGGAGCCTCGGTCTCACCCCCCCCACACCTCTTCCCCCACAACAGACTTATGAGCCTGATGCTGCTCTCCTACCTGCTAGGCTGCACTCCTGGCCACCTGCATGCTGCACTGTAGCTATGCGCATGCACACAACATTTATTGGCAACATTATCTGCCACATCAGCCAAAAAAAGCCAAGTGCTGATAATGTCAATTTTCCTTATATCACTACCAATACAATATGGGACTAATGTATTGATGAACCTCTAATCAGCATCAAGGGAAAAGAAAACAGCATTTTGTTCCACCAATATAAAAGACCATCTGCAAGCCCTTAAAGTTCACAATGAAGTCCCTTGCTCATGCTGAAAGTATAACATGAGGTACTATGGCCACTTACGTACTGCTCTTCTCTGTTCCTTTTCACACTCTGAATAAATGAAGAGATAGGGGAACTCCCCCTTCAAGAGAGAAATTAGTTTGGTGTAACAAACAAAGCTATAACTGATCTGGGGTAGCCCAGTGAATTGAGGTTGTTCTACCGTTTCAGATGCTTATAGATTTCATAGACATTAGGGCTGGAAGGGACCTTGGAAGATCATTGAGTCCAGCCCCCTGCCCAAAGGGCAGGAAGTCAGCTGGGGTCATAGGATCCCAGCAAGATAAGCATCCAATTTGCTCTTGAAGGTGTTCGATGTAGGTGCTTGAACCACCTCCGCTGGCAGGCTGTTCCAGACCTTGGGGGCTTGGACAGTAAAGAAATTCTTCCTTATGTCCAGCCTGAAACGGTCTTGTAGTAGTTTATGACCGTTTGACCTCGTCATCCCTTGGGGTGCTCTGGTGAACAAACGTTCCCCCAGATCCTGGTGGTCACCCCTGATAAACCTGTAGGTGGCCATCAGATCACCCCTGAGCCTGCACCTTTCCAGGCTAAAGAGCCCCATGGCTCTCAGCCTGTCATCGTAAGGTCTGCTTTCCTGACCTCTGATCATGCGCGTGGCTCTTCTCTGGACTCTCTCAAGCTTCTCCACATCCTTTTTGAATTGTGGAACCCAAAACTGGACACAATACTCCAGCTGTGGCCTCACCAAGGCTGAGTACAAGGGGAGAAGGACATTCTGGGATTTGCTTGAGAAGCATCTATGGATGCAAGCCAGCATTTTGGTCGCTTTATTAGCCGCAACATCACATTGCAGGTTCAAACCTCTGTTAAAACACCAGTATACAATGGCAAAAAAACCCATCAGAACCTAAGGGAATGAGAGCAAACAAGAAAGGGTAACACCCCCCAAAAAACCCACACATGCACTAGGCTTTTCCACCTTCCCTCTTGAAAGTCCCACTCTAAATTGTCAAGCTTTCCCAACTGATATATCAGATAGTCTCTCCAAATTAACGGGTCTTCATATTGATTCAAGTTTCCCTACTTCTTCCACCTTGTCAACTCCTTTTGCCTTCACTTTCAAAGCCCTTCACAGCCAAACCCACCATTTTAAAAGCATTTTCAAGATGTTGATTCACATCTTTGATCAATTATGTCAGTTTTCATCATCCACTTATTACATTTTCAAACAAGCACCTTTGTGCTTTCTCCAATGCTGCCCCTCAGTGAGAGCAGCTCTTCATTAACAGACTGACAACCTACCGCTGACAACCTACTTCAACATCCATTTTTAAAGCCCCACATTTTAGTACAATGTTTATATATTAAAAAAAAATGCCCGACTGCAATTAAGTCAAAGCCATGTTGGGAGCATGCCTATCAAATACCATCTCATTATTTCCATGTATTCCTTGCCAGTGTCCAGTTAGGAACACTGGACTGGACAGGTGTCCTGAGTATAGTCTTCTTCATTCACAAAGGCTCATTAACTAAAAAGAATTCCCAAAATCACCACTTCACACCCTGACATAGAAAATGTAAGGATTTTGTAAAGTAAAGTACACAGCCCCCCTGGGTTTGCTACGTAGACCAGCAGCAGCTATAGCATTGCGGGCACTTGTCATTACAGCTGCCCCAGTGTCTAAAAACTTTAGACACTTTTCTTGTTTCATTATCAACTCCTTTTACCATAACAACAAATATATAACAAGTAATAAATTAAAATTGTACTGTACAAAGAAAATATTGAAAAGAATATGTGTATTATGTTGCTCTGCTGTAAGTCCTTGAGCCGTCCTAATATTCTGGGCCTATGAAAGGGAGACAGGAAATGCAGCTGCTTCTGGATGCTTCCATTCTGGTTTCAGATCTTAATGCTCTATAGACAACAAAGAGTGAGCAGATAAGCTTCCTGCTGAGGTCACTCTATAGCAAAAAGATGCTCCTCTTTTCAGAGGCTTCCAGTAAAGCTAAACTCTGTGACCCACAACTGTCAGTGCTTATGGATGCTGGCTGCTAATCATATTTCCTCCACTGGGCATAACCCCCCAAAAAACCCTATTGGGCCAGCTCTGCCCAGCCAGTAGCTTCCGGGCAGGGTCTGTTGCAGCCAGACCCTGCTTATTCAGGGCAGCAGATAGGGTGGTGGGTGGGGGTGGAGCTACAGCTGGGTGGAAACAGAAGCATAGCATGGATCCTTCACCTAGAGGGGCAACAGGAGCATGGAGCTCATCTGCTCAGGGTGTGGGTATGAGGGAGGGTGGGGGGGTGTAGGGACTCCCCCCATGACGTGCAGCCCTACTGCCTCACGGCAGCAGCAGGCAGGGATATCAGGGTGCTCATGCCCCAATACACCCTATGCCCCCCACACATGCCCACCCCACCCACACACAAACAATATAAAAAAGTGACACTTTATTTTTGAGTTATTATGAAATCCCTTCTATATACAGTACCCAATCACAAGTCATGACAAATATTTTTTGTAATATAATTAAAATGTATTGTAGTAGGTGTTTTGACTTCTAGTGTACGATTTGGTTTTCTTCTGGTTCTAAGATGGAAACCCCACCTCCCAAAAAAGTATGGGGGGAGGGGGGCAAGGGGAGGAACTTCTGGTGGCAAAGGCCAGAGGTTAGGGGGCAGGACTTCAGGTCCCAATGTGGCAACCAGGAGGTGAGGTAACTCTCACGGGGCTACTTATGTGGCCCCTGACAGCTTGCCAAAACATGTTAAGCAGCCCTCTGCTCAAAATAATTACCCACTCCTATTCAAGAGGGTCTCACTGACCTTCCTAAGATGGATACAGTATCTACCCACCACTGTACCTCTAAGCATGCTCAGGTTGCATTTAGAAAAATTCCCTTTCTCCCTTGCATTTTGAAAATTGCAGAGGGGGAAGCTGTTTTCAGGAAAAAATTTAACACCACAGATAAAAGCACTTGGCATATCCCTTGTCCCTGTCCTGCCACCCCAACAACCAAGGAAGATGGTTAATATATGATTCTATGATTTATAAGATTCTAGTAAAAGGACTATCCTAATCACATCAACCCTTCCATAAACTTATCCAATTCAATCTTAAAAAGATTTATGCTGCTTGTCCCTTACTACTTCACTGCTAGAGTAATACAAAATCTATAAATAGTATTATAATAAGCAGCCTTCTTGCTATATTTCATAGCGTCTATTTCAGTTGTATCAGAAGATTGGTAGGGAGGAGGGGGAGGAAAAGCTGCACTCTTTGTAGATGAATTAGTAGATTTTATCTGAGCTGGTAATTTGTTTGCGACAATTTTGTGAAGGTCTGATTCTGCAAGCCTGCAGTGAAACTCACATCAACTGTGCAGTCAGACAGAAGGTACTGAAACAAATTCATATCAACAGAAATTATTCTCACAAATAAGTAATTGCAGGACTGGGCCTTAAATTACTAAGGCAAAATCCTGCAAAGTGCTAAGCTTGCTCAGTAAAGGGAAGCTGAAGGCATTCAGTACCTCTCAGGATTTGGTTGCTATCATTTATAATGGATGGAATTCATCTTACTTCAGAGGCTTCACATAAGACCTCTTAATTTCAAAACCAATTAATTTACTGATTATTAAGGCTCTCAAGCACTGGGTTGAATTTCACCCAATATTATTTTTCCAGACCTTTTTTGAGACAGTGATTTGGAGAAGGCATAAAGAAAAGAAAGTTTATATCAATTCATAAGGATGATATACATGTTATATGCAGGAGCACTATACACCTTCACAGTATGTCCAACAACACCAGGAGACTGGTCAGACATTCCAATTAAAACTCAGTCATCCATAAAATATAATGCAAGAGAATACATTTAAGGTCTGCAGTCATCAGGCCCTTCTGCAGTACGAAGCTGTTATAAAACACAGTGCCTTCATATAATCTTGTTCTAAATTGCTAACTTTATCTTTGAAAAACTTGGATTTGCATCATAACAAATTATTCTGTTTTCAGACTGTAAGAAGCCCTGAGGGTTTGCTGGGGAGGGCGGCATATACCCCAAATAAATAAATCTTAATGAGTATTTTATTATTATTAATGAAACTGCCACTTATTCTTATCTGGGATCTGTCTGGCTAAGGTAAAAAGAACCCATTTTAAAAGAAATATTATTATAGGTGGGCTCAAGTCCCTGTTAGCCATAGCACAGAAAACATGTACAACAAGAGCAATCTTAAAAGTGCACCTTTTTTCCACGGAAGATTTATCCATCAAAAGAAACATTTTCTTGTGCCACTAAGGGAAACACTAAACTTGCAATTGCTTACTTCAGCAGGGTGAACATTCGCTTTGATTATTCTCTGGACTATCTTCTGACACAGCACTGAGTTTTCTCTTATTTGGGCCAACAGAAACAGGATCAACCCCCCACCGCCCCAATATAAGATGCTATACTTGTCTAAGTGCTTTAAAACTGCTGATTCTGATAGATTACAGATGTACATCTTTTTGGTAAGAAAATGATGGCCTTTAAAGTTCTGTTTGCAAGAGGGGTTGCTAGAGATTAATATCCTTTCATTGTTATGGGTCATGGAAAAGGTTCTATAATAGATACTGAAAATATGAATTGTAGAAAACTGTGTTAGTGTCTGTGAAGATATTAATGGCTGCTTGCAGATATGGGGGGAAAAAATAAAAACCTCACTTTATTTAAAACTCAGCACGCTCCTGCACCAAGCCTTGCACATGCCCAAAAGAGCCAGCGCCTTAGTTGCCCCCAGCTTTCCCAAAGATTGTAAATATCAGGTGCTTTAGTGGGGTTTTTTGGGTGCTTTTATCTAACAGCTGATTGAATCAGCTTTAGCTACAAGCACCAAAAAGCCCCTCTGTGGCATCCGATCTGTACAGACACTACAGAGCCGGGTCCAAGTAACACGGTGCTGCTTTCAATACAGCACATTGTTGTTGTTTCGGGTTTTTTTCCCACGTCTGTCAGCGGCCACTATGTTTTTAGATATTTCTGTCAATGCTACAATATGTGGACACATACAACTGTAGTAGGCATTAGGGCTGTGCAAAGCTTCACTCACTGATTCAATTCAGAGGAGATTCAACCCGATTCGGCGGCCAAATCTCCGAACCAAATCAGGAAACACATTAATTTCTCTGAATCGAATAGGAAGCCTCTGATTCAATTCAAAGAGATTCGACGATTCAGCCACAGACACAGCTTTATATGTTTTTTCTACGTACCTCAGGTACCAGGCGCAGCTTGTGAACACTGAGATGGTGGGACAGACGGACTATCCCACAAGAGCGCAGAGGTGTCCCCTGTGCACTTGGCAGAGGACCCAGAAGTGGACCAGAAATACTTCCAGTCCAGTTCTGGGTCCTCCCAGCGTGTGTAGAGGACCCCTCCTTCCACCCCTCAGCTCAGTGGCTGGTGCCTCCTGAGTCTGGGGGGGGCACCCACGGTCCCCCCGCAGCCGATCACCAAGCCGGGGTGGGGGGAGGCAAGAGGGTCCCCCATGTACTCTGTGGTGGACCCAAAAGTGGACCAGAAGGACCACTTTTGGGTCCACCACAGAGTACATGGGGGACCCTCTTGCCTCCCCCCACCCCAGCTCCTGTGGGACAATCCATCTGCCCCACCATCTCAGAGTTCACGAGCCACGCCTGGTACTTCAAGGTATGTAGAAAAAACTTACAAAGCTGTCTCTATGGCTGAATCGCTGATTCTCCTAATCAGAATCAAATCTTCAGATTAGCCAAATCAAACTGGGACAGTGATCTGAATCAGCTAATCGAATCACTGTCCCCTGAATCAGGCCAAATCCGAATCAAATATTGCCCACTTCGCACATCCCTAGTAGGCATCCATCCGTTTCATGAAACAATAGAATTACAGTGAGTGAAATATCAGATTATTGAATATAATCCTCATTTGAAAAATAAACTGTAGCTGAAGTGACCCCTCCATAGCACAAAAGTCTGGGCAGCGTATATGGAGACACTTAGCTGCCCGCACACCAGTGTCCTTGCTGGTTTAATCCAAAGGAAAAGCAGATGCCAATATGTCTGGAACCGGCTTAGCTGCAGGAGGTACCAGAGCAAAGGAAATCATCCATTTGTCCATCTATCAAGGCTCCACTCTTAGATTGGCTGCTGAGCAGGGTTAAAGAGCCCAGTCTACCCTATCATGGAGCAGACTTCAGTTCCACAATGTTCTGCCAGCATTTCCTCCTCCAGGGATAAGACTAGTACCTCCACTCTAAGATGCTCTTCTGCACAAAACCATTGGTACCCTAGGTGCTGTTTGACACAAAGCTATTGGCACCCTAGGTCGCAGCCACACAAGTGCAGATGTTTGTTTCACTGGGGACAAAGAAGCAGCGGCACACCTTGTGCCATTGATACTTGTCCCCAGGGAATGCCCATGCACACAGCAGATTACCATGCGTTGGGTAGGGAAGGCTGGGGCCAGCAACTTTGCTGGCTCCAAAAGCCTTACCTGGGGGCCCAGGCTATGGGGGAAACTGCAGCCACGGCACTCCTGCAACTGGGTTCCTGGCTGGCAGCTGGAGCATGGCTCCAACTGGCCAGGCTTCGGTTTTGGGCGGCATGCGCTGCTGCCACATGCACTACCCCATTTTTTCCTTGAGGGTTTTTTTGATCCCGGGATCTCCCAGGGTCAAAACAACCCCCCACGCTGCAATGTGCAATGTAGCAGCAGGGGAACACATGCATGTTTGGTGTGTGGTGCTGCGCACTCATCTGGACATGGCCATAGAGGCTGCTGAGGTATCTAACTGCTACTCAACATCCTGTGATAAGTTATAGGTAGTTCCATTTCCATCTGCTGTAAGTTATGGCAGCAGGCGAACCCGCCCCAACCTACACCAATACCAGCTGTAACCCTCTCAAAAGGGCAGCGGCTGGTATGTTTTAATTGGAATGATTTCACACCCAACTTTAACACTGCTTCATCCAGGCTTATCCAAGTTGGAGTGAGTTTGCCGCATTTGAATCATTCTTAACTCAAGCAGACAACTATTACAACATACCAGCTGTTGCCCTTTTGAAACATTCCCCTTTTGAAGGGCTCCAGATGTACCTGTGTCCACACCCTAAGAGAACACCTGCCCTGAAGGAAGGAGTTTCTATCTGCCCTCTTTATGCCTTTTTCTCCCCTGCACATATGCACATAAGAAGATGCTGTCCCAAAAATAATAAACATCAAATAATCTTCCTAGAATGGATCAGATCAATCCAATCATCACTAAACTAATGAAGCTTTTTTTCCCTTATATGACCCAGAGCAAGTGAACCTTGTGGCTCAATTAGTGCAAATGGAGATTTAGTTGAAAACAGAACCTAGCTGAAAGGCAGATGCTGCAGAGAACATCTTAAGTAAATAACCTGCACAAAAGCCATCTCCATCTGTTAATCTATTGACAAAATGCACTGTGCACAAAATAGTTTCTCAGAAGAGGATGGTTTTTTTAAAAACCTTTTTCATGTCTAGCATTCATACATACAATTTATTAAGGAAGAACCACTGAGCACTGGACCAAAACATGCCTCCTTCAAGAAATGGTAGTGGATGGGTATCCCCCAGTCACTGTAATAGCAAATATCTGGAGTTAGCAACAGTAAGTTAGCAAACAGCTTCAATTCTGAAGAAAACTATGCAGCTGATCTGTTACTACAGAAAAGTAAAATGAAGATGCAAGTCCTATCTATAATGCCATATTTACCCAAATTCAAGATGACTGCAATAATTAGATTACATACATGGAGAATTAACAAATTTTCTGTAATTTACCATGTACAGAGTCTAATTATCAGAGCGTCATCTTAAATTTGTCCCCTGCCTCCTGCTGCAGTGGGGAAAGCAGTGTTTGGGGGTGGGGAGAGATCAAGCAGCTTGACCTTTACCCCTCCCACATACCTTCCCACACCCCTTGCCCCCTGCTGCCTGCTCCCCAACCCCCAGCCTCTACCCCACACCCTTCCTTCTAGCCCCAACCTGGCCTGGTAGCAGAAGCAGCAGTGCGGCAGCTCCAGCCCCGGCTCCAGGGCTCATCTGTGGCTGCCACCACTGCTACCAGGTTGGGCTGGGCCAGAGCAAACATGTGCTTTGTAATCCAGGCTGGAGCAGGGCTGGAGCTGAAGGGTAAGCATTAGGCAAGAAGAGACAGCAGAGGGAGTGGAAAGGTGGGGAGCCAGAGGCAGTGGGAGGGCAGTCTTGCATCTGAATCCAAGATGAAGGGTTTCTCCCATGGTAAAGGGGGTGAGGTGTACCTTGTCTTGGATTTCAGTAAATATGGTACATAAAGCCAAAAGTTTTGCAGTTCTCAGCTTGTAGTGATTGGCTAATATCTTACTAAACTATTAGAAAATATGTGCATGTGCATGCACACACATATTTATCAGAGTGAAGCAGAACCTTTTAACAGTAACAGTGAATAACTTCAGGCTTTCTAGACTCAAAATGCACTATAAACAAATGTCCTTGTTCTACTTTACGAAAAGTAGAACGTATAAAGAAATACTTTCTGTAGGTACTAACTCACTGAGTTTACTGCATTTGGCTCCTTATTACATTTTGGAATAACACTTAATAATTACATCCATTACATGCTTTTTAACAAAATGTGCAAGAATCCAGTGCAAAATATTCTTACATTTGCTTTGTTAACAAATATCAAGAATTTTTTCCTACTTTCTTAGTGTAGTTAAGGTTGAAATTCCTTCATTTTTGGCTTCTTTTTCTGTTACTGTTGAAGCCAGAAAAAACTCAAAATGCATCTCTACAATGTCCTGCTAGACTCAATAGGTTAGTCCATATTTGATTATTAGAGGAAGGGAAATTACTCCATTTAAACTGAAAATTTTAATCTAAGAACAAAAACAAAACAACTATTTAGGAGCAGGAAAACACATTTCCTGGCAGCAGGATCTCTCGTAACTGCCTGCTGCAGGGTTTCTGCACATTTCTCCAAAATAACTAAAGCGACTACAGAAGGAGAAGAGAAAATGAACTGTTTGAATACAGTGTGTTAATTCCTATGTTTTATGTCCTGTGGTCCTATTAAGGAACACCTAAAACAAAACAAAAAAGTATTTTTTTCTTTTGTCCCCAAGAATCTAAAAATAGAGGCCTTGAATTCAGGGGAAAAAGATAGACCAAGTAGAAAAACTGCAGAATATTAACGTTTTCAATATGTTTTATACAGAAAATTTTATACAACAACTTAAACTGTAAATCTAAACAGAATTTGTAACATTTAGTAGCTGGCAGGAGCGTAAGAACACATCTTGATTGTAAACCAGACACATATCCAGACCAAACATGTGCATTACACAGTTGTTTTTTAAGAGATCATTTGCTTATTACATTATTCTTTAATATCTGTAAATTAAGTGTGCATGTGTGTATGGCACATTAGAGAGGATATAATTATTGTTACTTACCCTACAATAAACTGTTTTCCAAGATGTTGCAGTTGCACCAGGCATGCAAAACCAGGAGCTGGTGTTTGTGCTTTGTTTTGTATTTTGAATAGCAATTTCCATTAAGGCTGTGCATGCACCCTATATCTCCTCAAGCAAGGGCAGGAAAGGAAAAGTGTCTTCAACCCTTCCCCATTTCCTTGCAATTCAAAGACGGTGACAGCTCAGGGATGTGAAAAGTGAAGATGGAAGCTGTATTATAAAATCTATGCACACTGACATCATCTCAAAGACAACAGTATTATTGCTGGATCGTCACTGCTACAGGGATATGAGAAACAAGACTTATTAGGTGAGGCAGCATCTTTTACTGAACCACCTTACCTTCTGTCTCCAACAAAGAAGCTTTTGGACTTCAAGCACTTTCATCAAAGGGTGAAATTCATTAACATAATTTGCTTAAACTAAAGAAGTTGTTTTATCTTGTACAAAGCTTGGATTATACAGACTCTTCCCCAGATCTCAATGTCTGAAACCTAAAATTCGTGCCACCCTTTTGCCCAATTTTAAAAGTTGCTCCAATTAAAACTTCTACTTTACCGCACAAATATTGCGTATCTTGAACTCGGATAACTTCTGCAGGTCAAAGGTCAGCAACATATGCCTATGTCTCCTATCTAGCACACCATGGAGCAAATACATAACTAAATACAACACGTAGCACAGCAGAAGAGCAAGATGAGAGGCTAGAGAGGAGCACAAAATGATTATTGCCACACGATGGCCATACTCTACTGTGAAGAAACCCAAGGCAACCCAACATGCTGGACCTGCCAACTGTAGGTATGTATACTCAGTGGGGATCTCAGAACTTCTTCAACAACTTGATACCTTTGCCTACACTTGTTTCAAGTATCAATGATATGGCAGGTAGCTGAGTATTAATGACCAGTTCGCCAATGATTTACATTTTTTTCATGTTATACAAAAACAAAGTACTCATCTCATGTGTAAGGAGAGCATTTCCATTTTCAAAGAATGCCCTATCAAGTGTCATTATGACACATCCCAAAGTTCATGAAAGAACAGCTACAGGCTAACAAAATGGAACCACTAAAAGAGCCTGTCGCAGGGCACTGAAGTGCCCTGCTCCTAGGAAATGGTACAGGTGCCAGTTGCCACGGCAACCGGTTTGGTCAGCTGACCGGAAGGGGGCAGGGCCTGGCCTATATAAACAGCCTAGGCTGAGGCCAAGCAGGCAGTTCCCCACTAACATCCAAGAGAGAAGGAGCTCTGATGGAGCATGCAGCCTAGAGCAGCTTGATGGCCTGAATAGCTTTGGTTCGAGGATACTGGGAGGAGAAAGCCCTAATAGGGAGTGGAATGATGATTAGCCAGGGGGCTTACAGATTGCGTTTTAGCCAGGAGGCTTAGTTTTGAGTTGTAGCTGATTGGCTTATGTTATTGCTTTTGTTTGTTACACTGGAGGACCAGGTGAGGCTAATAAGGGTTGGAGGAGGCCTCAGAAGGGGCTCCACAGTGGTGTGGGGACCCCAGTGCCAGAGAGGACACAGCATTTAGGGGTGCCCTGACCCCAGCCCTGAGAAGGGGCACAGTGCATTGGGGGCCAGGCACGGCTACGGCCACCTGAGCCCCAGGGAGGGCGCAGAGGCGAGGAGCCCCAGGGAGGGGATTCAGGGGCCAGGCACAGCCACCTAAGCCCTGATTGTGAGGCAGGGCCTCAGCGCGGGTGGGATCAAGAGAGAGAGCCGCGCCAGGGCATGGCACGAGAGAGGCCAGAGAGCGTCCGCGGGGAGTGTGGGCATCTCTGGGAAGAGGGAGGCCAGGGAGCGTCCACGGGGAGTGTGGGCAATTGAGACGAGCCCAGAGGACGTCCGAGAGGACGCAGGCTATAGCGAGGCAAGCAAGGGGCCGCCGTGAGGGCGCAGTAAGGGATTTGCCTAGACAACGGCCGGTACATCTGCAAGACACGGGGCATGGTATCAGGACTGGTAGGAGACACACGTAGCCCTGAAGGCTTTAGGGCACGGAGTCAGCAAAGACAGGGCACAGACCGGGATACCTCAGGGGTACCGTGTCCAGGGGGTCAAAAAGGCAGCCTCCCATAACACTAATACCATCAAAGATGTGGCGGGTGAGAACGAGGGTGCATTGACACCAACTTAGCACAGTAGGGGGCGCCAGAAGAGATCACAGCCGCTCCTAGGCCCCCGCCCTGTGACAAAGCCAACCAACAACATTCCCTTAAGTTTGCTGGGAAACAAACACAGAGTAACTGTCTGAGCTACTCATCATGTGATTAAATTGAGTGATAGCTGGTCCTAGAAAGCCATTTACAGATTGGGAAACTGGTGGTAAAGCCAAATGTAGCGTGTCCAGAAAATTAAAGCAAAGTTCAGTAATGCAAGTTTCTGCCGGTACAATTACCACACAGATTGAAGAAGTGGGTGGAGACTTATTTTTGCCAACTGAAGAAAAGGGTCAAGATCCTAAAGAGATTATCTTGTTAGCAATTGAAAGCAAAAATTATTTCAGACAATGCAACTTCCAGTTTTTGAATAATAAAAGTGAGGTCACCAAATAATTGTTCTGAAGCTCATCTATGAAAAGGACAGTCAAAGACATTGTTCTCAAAAGTATGCTAAACAGTAGACTTACTACAACTGAATTGTGGGAGAATTGTGGGAGAGGGGTAGAACTGATGAGAGAATAAAAAGAATGATATACGAAACATGCTGAGGGAAAAATTAAAACCAATGCTTATAGCTCACATTAACAAGGAAATGCCAAACTTCCCATAAAGTTTCATCGTATGATCCAACAGCAGTCTCTGGGCAGTGAGACTAAGTTGTGAATGTCATCATTTTCTGTATAAATTATATCCGGAGTTATAACTTGAATCATTGCCGATTTTAGCCATTCCTTTTTAAGGTTAGAGAATATTGCAATATTTTGAATGAGGTAGCTCAGCAGGGGTAGGATTTACAAACGCTTTACTGAGTTGTCCATTAAATCAATAGGGGTTTTTTTCTCACAGAAAATTCAAAGCTGTTAGAACTGTCCAATTTGGTGTGGATTTGGGATCTAGCATCTTGGTGGACATCTCAGAACAGATGAATAACTTTAACCTCTAGCTGCAAAGCAAAGAAAATCTAGTTTGTGAAATGTCTGCTGACATGCAAGCTTTTGAGTCAAAACTACTGATTTTTGTAAAACAGCTTAAAGAGAGCAATCTGTCACACTTCCCAAGTTGTGAATGTGTCTCAAGATGAGGAAATTGAAATGCATTTTCTAGTTAATAGGTGTGTTGAAGCCTTGGAGCTATTGTAAATGGAATCTGAAGAGCAATTTTAAAACTTTCATAACCATGCTAAGGAGATACAATTCTTCCAAAATCTGTTTGGAGTGGACACTGACAAAACTACATGCAGAATTACAAAAATACTTGAAAGACAACTACAAAGCAAATAACCTCATCAAGTTTTACTCAAGTATTCAACAAAACATAACAAAATGTAAAGAGGTTTACTACGGGCACAGTAATCATCATCAATAGTACCAGGGTTTGTATCTCTGCAGTGAATTACTTGGCCTTTCATATTGATTAGAAAGTTGGGCTTGGTTAGATTGGTCAGATATCGCATGGGAAGAGCACCTGCCCAAGTCCGAACGGTCACAAAGCTTCCTCATGTGAGTGGACGAGCTCTATCTGACTCAAAAAGTCTATGCACCGACAAGAAGTAAAGCGCTGCTGGACCTGGTACTGGCCAAAGGGGATGATCTAGACACTGACCTAAGAATCGAAGAAAAGCTGGGAGACAGTAACCATGAGCTGATCACTTTCACTACCCACCGCAAAGCTGGCAAATCAGTCAGCAATGCAGAAGTCCTCGACTTTAGGAAAGCTGACTTAGATAAGTTCAGGAGGCTTGTTATCGAGGCCCTAAGGGACCACGACTCAGCAGGGAGAGGAGTTCATGGTGAGTGGTTGCTCCTTAAGGGAGAAATCCTGAAAGCACAAGGGATGTTCATCCCATCTTGAAGCAAAAGGGCACAACAACCCCCTTGGCTCCGCAAGGAACTTGTGGACCTCCTGCATCTAAAAAGAGAGACTTAGAAAGGATGGAAGACTGGAATCACCATAAAGGAGGAGTATTCTTCACTGGTCTGGACCTGTAGGGAGCGAATCAGGAAAGCCAAGGCCGCAACTGAACTCCAACTGGCTACACATATTAATGACAACAAAAAGTCCTTTTTCAGGTATGTGGGGAGTCAGAAGAAAAGCAAGGGTAACACTGGACCCCTGCTAAAGCAAATGGGACAACTGACCCCGTTGCAAAAGGGTCTCCCAACCTACCCCGGCACCACTTTATCACCTTGGTGGCTGAGATGGATTAGCCTAATTAAGCAGCCGGGGGCTATTTCCGGCCCCAGGAGATGGGACGATAGGAGAAGAAGAGGACGGTGCAGGCAGATAGGGTGGATACCTGACTGCTGCCTGTAACTGAAGTCCCCGGGAACGGGGCAAGAGACCTGCTGGGTCTTGCGAGCTCAGAGGAGCTCACACCTTTTTAAAAAAAAAAAAAAAAAGGAGAGAGATGTTTCCACATTAATTGGCCACCAAGGCAGTCAATTAAGCTGGAGCAGCGTCAATTACTGTAAGTGAAAGAACTAAAAAAACCGCTTACCCGTGGCTCCAGCGATCAAGCGCTTGTCGGTTGAAGGCAGGGAGAAGAGAGAGGCTGCCTCTGAGTTCCCTGCAGCAGGAGAGGAATCACTGTACGGACAGCAGGTTTTTCTTTAATTTTATTTTCCTTTGCAAAGAAGTTTGTTGCGTACCTTGTCTGGCCCTGGGGCAAGTGCCAGTCAACGGTGGGTTAGGGAGTCATCACCCCTCCCCCTGTTAATTAAGCCATCAAAGTTATAGCAGGCAAGATAAAAGCAAGGAAGACCAACCCAATTGTGCCAGACTTGGAGAAGAAGGCAGCCAGTGAATGTCAACGGGTCGCAAAGGCCCATGTCCGTACCCAAGGATCTCCCAATAGAAGTACAAGGCCACCTGCCTCAGGAGCAGTATGTAATAGAAGATCTTTGATCCTGACGCTCCACTGGTGCCAAACCAGTTTTGCATTACTCAGATGAAGAATCCTCTCCTCTTTGAGGAACAATCACTTTGTGGTACAAGATTTATGGCTTTGTATAAGATTTTTTTTTTAAATCTGACAGTCTTAGTATTGCCCAGACAGATAATCTCCGTGCCAGTAGGTGCAATGATTATGCAGCTCAGTACAACATCCCACCTTAATTCTGAGACACCATGCCTTGGAAAGCTAATGAAAGCTTGTATGGACAGCTGCCAAAGGTCCACTAGCCAAAGCTATATTAGCTTTTAAAGGATGACTACAGTATTGACCCACTCGATCTTGGGCCCTATCTTGGGGGGAAAAAGAGAATTGATGCAAAGTGATACAGGAGTCCTTTGAGACCACCACAGAATCAGGTTCAGCAAAAAAACCTGGGAGTCATGCCTCTTTTGGGACAGAAGTTATGGCATTTAGTATTGTCTTCTGCATCATATCTCTTACCAGGGATAACCATTAATAGTGTCTATAACAGGACTTCTAGTTGACTTCAATTTGTGAAGTAACAAGACTGCCAAATTACTGCTGACTACACAGCTAATGGGATTATTCCACAGTAACAACACCACTTCTTAAATCTGATGACTTCCCAACAGAGAGGGGATGACAGACTGCTTGTTTGTACAGTGTGTCACATACCTGGTCTGTCAGGTTTTCCATCACCACGCACCACAGAACAAACAGAAATGCTCTAGAATAGGAGTAAGCAGCCTATAGTCCATGGGCCAGATTCAGCTTGTGGATGTGGGGCTTCAGCAACATTCACCGTGGGGATGGGCACTCTTTGTGTGCTGCTGCAAGGAAGGGTGTTGGCAGTGGCTGGGGCCTTGTGTCCGCTCACCTGCCTATGACCTAAATTGGGTCACTCTAGCCCACAACATAAAAAGACTACTGACCGCTGCTTCAAAACATTCCTTAAAGGGTCTCAAGGTTTTTTGGTTATGGCCGTGTTGATCTAAGGACATAGGCAGGCAAGGGTCTTTGAGTAAATGTGACATCTTTTATTAGAACTTTTTTCCAGCTACTCAGTTTGTCTAATAAAAGATATCACATCTACTCAAAGAACTGTACCTGGTTATATGGTCTCAAGGCACTCGAGAGATTTCTTGCACTGACAGGTGGTCCAAGTGAATTTTCCAACCTAATCCTGAATATCTGAGTTACAGGTGGTAATAGGACAAAGAACAGAATTCCTTTCCATACGTTCCCTGGCTCCATCCACCAAATAAGTTCTTGAAAGGCTTGGTGCAGTACTGAGACCCTTTGTTCATTGTACCCATCAGACCTCAAACATCCGGTCTCGTGCATCCTTAGTCCACGCAGCCGGTAGAGTGTGTCCTATGATCTCCTGTAGGCCGGTGGGCTGCTGTCTATCCTGAATGGCTTTCTCCAATATCACCTGCCACAACTTTGAATGTTACACCAGTGGGGGGGCCAGCCACCCAGGGTTCAGCTGCAGCACAGAGACTGCCTGGCAGTAGTCCATGGGGTTCCACCTCCCCTACGTGCCAACCTCACGCCAACCTCCAGCTGATCGTCAGATCTTCGTAGCCGTACCCCCAATGATGTTTGTCTTCTTTGGGACCCTTTGGCTCACCTGTCTCTACCACTATCTAGGACCTGCCTCCTGAGGCAACTAACTCAATCAAAAGTAGGGCTATGGAAAAATCTCACCCTCCCTGCTCGAACAGTCCCTACCAGGGACTCCAAAATTCATTCCACGCTCCAATAAAAGATGGAGGATCAATGAAAAATGTGATACAGTGCCATCCTGGCTATATTGCCTCGCCCTATCTCCCAGCCCCTCCAAAAGGGGGAAAAGGAAAGAAAGGAAAGACTAATGAAAATCAAGCGTGGGAGGACCTGATTGGTCCTTTTCCCCTACCCCTATGTCAGGGTGACAGGCAACCCTTCATGCCCTCTGATACTGCTGAGGTCTGGCCCATTGTGGTCAGTGTAGATCGCAGCCCTTGGCCCCAGGTCATTACAGCTCTCCCTCTGCCCTGTATGACACAGGCTGTTGTCATCCTTCTCCCCTGTGGGGAGTGCCCCACTTCTGCTATCCTGGGGTGTCTCCCTATGTATCCGGCCACCCCTTGAATTGTGGGCTGGCACATAGCCTCCAGCCAGGGTGTACCTCAGCTTACCTTGCTGCCCCGTTCCATCTCCACCCAGAGGGGAACCCTCCTTTGCCTCCTGTGCTCCTCCAGCGCTCCCACCTCTGTTAGCGAGGAGAGCCTCCTCCGGCTCTGCCGTCCCTCCATCGACCCTGCTTCTGTCAGTGCAGGGAGCCTCTTCTGCCTCCTCGATCTCTTCTGTACTTTGTCCCTCGTTGCAGTAGAAAGCCCCTGCCGGCTCTCTTGCTCTCCAGGTATTCCAGGCAGCGCCCAGTGTCAGAGACTTCCCCGTCTCTGCTTCACCCTCCCCACCATTTTCCCTGGCGGTTCCTTTTATCCCTGCTGGCCAGTGATTGCCAGTGACGTCACCAGCCGGTCTCAGCTGGATAAAGGCGCGGCTTATGACCCGCGCAGATTTCCTCTCTCCCTTCAGCTGCGTCACGGGTCCTGTTGCTGCCGGTGAGTAATCTCTTTGAGTTATTTTTATATATTTTCTCTTTTCTTTGTGTGCTCCTCGCCCCAGGGGGTCCCTGTTTATTGTTTAGGGTTCTTTCCCCCATTCTCCCCCGGGAAATTCATGTGATGTCTGAGCAGGAAATATATAGATTACAGTCATGGCAAAGTTTGGCACACATCATCCTATGTGAACTCAAACAGGTGATGCAAGGATCCCATACATATACAGGGTGTTGTTGTGGGGTTTCATTTTAGGTGGTTTATTGATGATGGGAGTGTTTATCTAAAACCTGTTTGCTGTACTATCCAAAGGTCCTATGTCATTTCTCTGGAATGAGAAAATAACAGGAGAAGCTGCTTTTTCTTGAACTGTTAGTACCTTTACTATGGCTCCTAGACAAAGAAATAAGGCTATTTATGACTTTAGCGGCTCTTATAAGAAAAATACTTAAAAAGGAACTGAAAATGAGGGTTGAAGTAGCTATTGGTAATGACATCTGACATATGAAAGCCAGACTAAGGGAGATTACACCTGGTATAGCAAAGCAAGGCAGCTTCCAAAGACAGTAGTCCCCAAACTAAGTTCTTTGTTTTTTCACTATCTCATCAGATCTGTTAGTTTGTTATAAAACAATCAGTTTGTCCTAGCTAGACTCCTTTTGCTAGTATCTTGTGCATGATGTTAAAGAAGTTTTGGTGACATCAATTGGTCATGTTTATATTCCAGGCTACAAAATGATGACCTAAGACAATTTTAAGATAGCTAGACTGTATCTGTGTAAGATCTTAAGTTTGGTTTAGATCCATATTAGCCAGTTTGGGAAAAACATTTCCCCCTGCCCACATCATATAAGCATAATTTTATCACGATTAAAGACAACTAGGTGTAATTCCACAATATTAAGCATCTATTCATTTCCACTTAATTACATATTTACCTGATATACCCAGACAGGGAAATTGAACACTTGCAAATATCCAGTGTATTGTTTTAAAATAGCATCGTTTGTAACACCACCCACACAGATGCTGTCATTCTCTTACAATTTATTTTGTCAATTGAAGCAAACACAAGCAGCAAAAGAAAATACACTCTAAATATTATTCAGATAAGTTGCACAGAAAACGTCTCCCACTATGCAAGTTTTCATGGGCTAAGCTGGATAAAATCAGTACAACTCTCCTTTAATAAAAGACCACATTCAACTGAGAAAGGGAAACAGAATCAGGAATGATGCTAACTTGAGCTTAGGAAAATACATTTAAATTACACAAAACTAAAGAAGTTACCAGAACTGTCCGTCCTTGGGAAATGAAGAAATGGCCAGATACAACAATGGTGAGAATAAGATGCCCTGATTCTTCATTTGACTCCAAAACCTTCAAAACAAGAAAACCACACAAGTGAAACCCAGCATGTGTCACTAGCAGTATAAAGGGTACAGATAAAGAAAGTTTTGAAATGTAGGGACCCCTAAATTACGCTTTTTACCAATCATGTTGAAAACTTTCATTCTGCTGGGTGCATCTACACAAGATGTTAGAAGCATAATAGTAGACTAATTCTACTATGCATTAGCACATCCTAGTGAGAGCTGTGCTAATGCACTAATGCAAAGAATTAATCTACTGAGCATTCGGGTCAACTAAAAGATGTGCGCCAGCGGTAGTGCCAATTACAGTGTATTAAGTTAGTACCTGTTACAGGTACTAAATTTAATGTGCTGTAATTATGGCAGATTAATGCATATGTAGACATGCCTACTGAAAATAAGGCCTCTTACCCAAGCAAGCTCCCAAGTATATATCTCAATACCTAAATTCAACTAACCAAGTTTGAAAGTTTTCAAATTGGATCAGTAGTCCTGATACCAGACCACTTTTGAAAAAAAGACCATCAACTAGCTAACAGTATACAATTTAAACATCTGTGTCAGTTCATCCCAATTTCATTAATATGTAACGGTAAAAAAGATGCACTAAGCATTGCATTCAAAAGCTTGCCTAAGTCTATCCCAACCATACAGTCGGTCCAATAAGATATCACCCACAAAAATCCTTGCCTGGTCCATATCATTTCAGTGCAACCAAAGATGGATCTGTGTATTAAGTGCAAGAGTGATGTTATAGCTGTGATGTTCCCAAAATAATGTGAGAGGCAAGGAGGACTTCTTCAAATGGTATCCTTTACTGGACCAACCTTACCCCAACTACATAATTGATCCAATCAAAGATATCACCCAAATAAATCCCTGCCTCAACACAGGAATCTTTTACAAAGTGGATCCTTATATTTGATATGGATGATAAAGTATATATTAGTTTATATTGTATATTAGAATATATGTATATATATAATAATATATATACACATTATTATAAATTAGAATGTGTACATTAATTTAAAGGCTCCTTTATTAAAATAGCAGCCAACATCATGCTTCAAAGGTGTGTGAGATTAATAATCAGACAAGGGTCTTTCGGTGAATCTGGTATCTTTTATTAGACCACTTAAATAGCTGGAAACATTTTTCTTAGCAAGCTTTCGGGTTTAAAAACCCTTCATCAGGTTAATAATCAGGCACTCAACTGCAAGATGACGAAACCCTGACCATAAAGCTCTTGCTGGCTGCATATGTGCAGCTGTCAGAATGTTGTAGCCCTAACGGTGCAAGAAATGTGGAAGAGGCGAGTGATTATCTTTTACTGGGCCCAGTGTACGGTTGTGACACATTTAGGCAAGCTTTTGAGTGCAATGAGAGGTGCATCTTTATTGCCGAGTTACTGTGATGGTTGGACATAGGTGTGTTTGTGTGCATAACCCCCCGTGTGTGCATATAGGGGGTGCGCATGAGTGTCTATATGTATATATGGGGGGTGTGCATATGGGGGGGTGTGCATATGGGGTTTGTGTGTATGTGTGTGTGCATTTTTTACACAGTTATACCGCTTCCCGCCCCAGTCCCGGCGCGGCGCTGCCCGGCCCCCGTAGGTCAGGCCGCCCGCCCACTGGGCTGCGCTGAACTGCGCTAGTCCGGGCGAGGGCCCCCGCGGCGCTCACCGTCCAGGCGCCCGGGGCCGCGGTGGCGGTAGCAGCGTGACCATGGGGCGGGTCCGGCCTCACGAAGCGGCCGTAGCGGCGGAGCGGCCACGCGCCCGCGCTACTGAGGGAGGTCGCGGCCGCCATCTCCGCCTCAGGGCCTGCAGGGTGCGCGGCGGCCAATCAGCGCGCACGAGGGAAACGAGGAGGCCAATGGGAAGAGCCGCGGCGCAGCCCTGTGGCCAATCGAGAGGAGGGAGGGAGAAAGGAGGCAACGGAGCGCCAACTTCCCGGCCACGCTGTGGCGCTCCTGGTGCGCAGGCGCAGTGGCGGGGTGCGACCGGGCTCTGCGCCCTCTGGCGGCGGCTGTGGGGCCGCGCGCTTGGAGCTGTGGGAATGGGGTGTGCTGGAAGTGTCCAGAGCAGAAACCTCCAGCGTGCAGGTTAATCTTAATGTATGCAGATAATCTTAATGTATTGACCCCATGGTGCCAGGAGAGCCTTTCACAGGAGTGGCGCGGTGCCCCGCAGTAGTAGCGCTGCGAGGCAGGGGCACTGTGGTAGGATCCACACAGGGAGTTCAAAGAGGAAGCCATACTATGAAAACCCATCTACCTGCTGCTGTCTTTCTGAGTTGTTTGCAATGCAGGAATTGCTCTTATTTATCTCTAGTTAAGAAACACGGGAAAACTAGAAGCTAGCATTTTCCAAGGGCAGCATCTAGTACGTTCAAGCCTAGACAGATTGAGAAGCGTTGTTCAAAACCCTGCCCATCTTCCTCAGCGCCACGCCACCCTTTTGTTCAGACAAACTCTTCGCTCTACTTCCTGCTGCAGCCCTCAGCAGGCAGTCACCAGAAAGCCTTTCCCCCTGTTTTTCAGACACTCTCAGATTCTCACTTCTGCTTCAGAGCACTTTGATATAGGAGGAGGAGGCAGAGAGTCAGGATTAATTTAGATTTTGCAGATAAGAGTTTGCAATATATGATATTGCTGAATGTGTGTCTAGGACTAACAGGAATCAAATTAGATTTGTTCATAAGAGCCAGACATTTGGCAGGGTGAGTTATAAAACTATTCAACTTAATCTGTCACGTAATAAGTCTATGCTACTCCTCTGTTTCACAAAGAAAGCCTTTGCTAGGGTATCCAGGAACCCTGCTTTCTTTGAATATAGGCTCACAAGAACTAGCTCTTTAGGCCCAAGCAGTGGCAAAAAATACATTGGGAAACATCCTAGATCCAAGACAAGCCATCAATGTTTCTGTCTTAAAACATTTTGAACTGAGAGACTGTTCCCATCAATTTATTGCATTCTTAACATAAATCAAATTTCTAGCCTGTAAGCTTGTGTCTTGTCGCTTCCTCACCACCTTTCTCTACTTGGTTCTTTTTAACTGGAGGCTGCAGAAAAGGAGCAACAAAAATGTGATTATGACTCATACAGGGCTTCTGTGACTTTGGAAATCTAATGAGCTACAAGTAAATTCATTATTATTCAATGCTCTTCATCCTAATTTATTATAAATTCAACTGTACAAGACACAATCCTGATTAAGCAACTTCCATTTAAGGAACCACTTCAATCCATTCCTGAATGTTTCACCTTTTTGAGAATACAGTCTCCATTAAGCAGAAGCAAGGATTTCTTAAGGTGATCTGTTTTATTAGACTAACTATATAGTCCAACACAATTGATCCAATAAAAGATAACACCCTAAGAAATTCTTGTCTCTCACATACTTTCTGGACCATTACAACTATATCACCCTAGCATGCCATTGAGCAACTAATTTTGGCCCCAAATGTTTAGGAATTGTTTGGAAAAGTGAACAAGACTCATTGCTGTAACTTCAAGGAAAGGTTTCAAGGATGCTGCTTTTTCTCCTAATGATTTGTGTGGCTGCTACTGTGTGAAGCCTAAAAGTGCTGTGCATGTCCCAACTGGTCCAACTTTTGCCAATGGACCAACAGGAATAAAGTGCAAATTTATAACCCAGGGATCAAATTAACTTTAGTATGTGAGAGCCCAACTTTGCTGGTTTCCTTGGAGATGCACCCACTGTAGTTGAATCTAAGGCTTGAGCTCTTGGGAAAAAATGTTCAGATGTGTATGAAGGAGACCTGCTCCAAAGTCCCCAGTCAACCAAGTTATAAATGGGAATCTAGTCACCTGACCTGGGGACTCAAAGCTGGCCAGGTGTGATGCTGGCCACAGCAGTCCCTTGTGTGCCTTAACTATGCTAGCCAACAGGAGAACCCTTGATCTTGATAAATGAGTATATGGGTCAGATATAGGGAAGTGTCCCTATGCCAGTTTAATAAACAGAACCAAGTAAACAGGTCCTAGCCAAATTATTTCATTAGTAAGTTCAACCCCTTAAACTATGTGGCCAGGAAGGCCTAAAAGGATGCTTTCAAGTACCATGTGGTTGTTATTATTTTAGGTTCAGCTTGTGTTTGCTGCCTGTTTTGATGGACAAAGGGTGGAACAGAGTTGAGGATCCTCTCTCTCCTGTGCTAGGGACATAAGCAGAACCAGTAATGAGAGTCCTTGCATTCCCCAAATTAAAATGGTAGAATTTCACATCCATTTTATATTCACTTTGCCAGGTCTAATTGACTACACAAAGTTTGGAGCAATGAAGAAAGGGGCCCTGTGTAAGGGTTATGCAAGTACTACTGTTGGCTCTAGCCCTGCTAAAGGGTTGCTGGGTACTGCAGGGATTGCCTCCAAGGATACATTCCTATTGCACCCCATGGATCTCTGGAAGGCATGTTCCATCTGCTTTCAGAACTGTAAATCCTGGAGTTTTTGCTAAGGGTATGGCTATAAGTCATAATTGCCCATACTCTTTTATAATACGTGTGAATGTGGAAGCTTCACATTTTAGGCTCTTGTGTGAAACCGTTGTCACTTATAATATTCATGGGGCTTTCACCCTCAGAATTTCATGTGTTTAATTTCATTTTCTAGCAAACCTTAAAAGCTAACAAGAAATGTGGAGAAGCTTGAGAGTCCAAAGGAGGGCCAGGCACATGATTAAAGGTCTGGAGTGCAGGTCATATGAGGAGAGGCTGAAAGACACAGGGCTGTTCATCCTGGAGAAGAGAAGACTCAGAGGGGATTTGGTGGCAGCCTGTAAGTATATCAGGGGCATACATCAGGGCCTGGGGGAGTATCTGTTCACCAAGGCACCCCAAGAGAAGACAAGGAACAATGACCACGAACTGATTGACAATCAGTTCAAATTGGGCATTAAGAAAAACTTTACAATTCAAGTGCTGTGGGTCTGGAACAGGCTCCCCCCAGAGGTGGTACAGTCACCTACCCTGGAGATCTTCAGAAAGCATCTTAATACCCACCTTGCTGTAGTTATCAGACCCCAGCAGTCTTTCCCGCGCAAGTGCAGAGGGTCTGGACCCGATGATCATGTAAGGTCCCTTCCAGCCCCTAACATCTATAAATCTATGAATCAATGAGAAATTATCAATTTATTTGCATAATTTTCATCAGAGGCCTTATATTTAGCTTTGGTTTAATGAATGGTGTGTTGAAGTCAGCAAAAATGTCAGCTAACCTCTTTTCAAGGAATTCTAAAACCAGGTGAAATAACATTGGGTTTTATTATGAACATTGTACCCAGCCTTCATTTTAAGCTCCAGGTCCGTGGATTAGTTATCAGTGATTGAACAAGAGCCTCTGTACTTGCACAGCCATTCTCTATCAGCCTCTTCCGACAAGTGATTGTAGAGCACTTTGGGTTGTCTTAAGTAGGAACTGTGCTGCAGCTAAAATCCAGTTCCATTCTATGTGTGTAGTACCTATACTCAGCTAACACAGGAGTGTCTATCTCAGTAATAAATTGGAAAAAAAATGTACTCCCTCAATCCCTTTCTCTGTTATTAGCATTACGTAATCCTTGGAGCAACCTACATTTTCCTCTGGAAAAAGGATGATGATGCAGGGACTCATAATAAGACTTTGCACTTTTATGTATTCCATTTATAGGTTGTACCAAGCAGCAACTTCTACCTCATTTACAATAAAAACACCACAGTACAGCAGCTGAAGGTTATTAATAGGGCCAGCGGCTGTAACCTTTCTCTTGGCGAGTGTATAGGAATCTATGCTGAAATTAAGGGATTTAGGGATGCCAGAGCAGCCCTACCTACTGCTAAACTGCCTCTTCAACCAACTAATCAGAGCAATGGTCTTAAGGCATTTTACAGAGGCAGGTTTTTCTATGCTCATTTCTCAGATGGGGAAACTCAGGTACAAGGAACCAAGGTCACACCAAAAGTTGATGACAGAATGTGGAATACAGTGCAGGCCTCCTAACCACCACTTGCTTTTCTCTAACTAGATGCACTTCTTTTCTCAGGAGTCCTATCAATGCTTCTCCTGTCTAGTGACTAGAGGCAATCTGTAAACTTGATAATTTCTTGGAAACCACAGCAAAATGCAATGTGAATATGAGAGAAAGAAAGAGTGCAACAGCATATACTTACTGTCTTTTCCTCTAATACAACTCAGGGTGTTGCAGAAAGTGGTTTGTTTGCAACACTTTTGAATGTCTGGTTCTTTTGCAAGAGTGAATTCTGACAGGCAGGCTGAAGGCTCCCAAGGGAAAAAAGAAACATCAGAAGCTATGCCTGTCTCTTAATCTTTAACAAAACTCTAAAAAAAAAAACCCTGAAATATGACTTGCACAGAAACAGAAGTCAAGCAAGAGCAGTTGTGAAACCAGATGCCTGTATCAAACTATCTTTAAATATATTCTGTTTTGAATTCAGTGCCCATGAAAGGGAGGAACAAAGGGCAGCAGCTTCAGCTAGACATGATGTAGCCAGAAGTTTAGCAAGTTTCATGCCCTTACAATTTTGCACTTCAGTCCTGGCGTGCAGTGCACCCAGCTGCTCTAGTCTCTACTCACCTCTGCCAATCAACTTCCTTGATTTCACAGCATCCCTTGAGGCACCAGTGCCACACCTAACTCTCCTAATATACTTCAGTGAAGACTTCATTATCCCCAGCTATTCCTGTCTTCAGTTTCTCCTGAAGAGAGACTGCTAGTGTGTCACTGATGTGTCAATGGTGTTGTGATATGACTCTGTGTTACAAGCAGGCATCACATTCAGTTTTGTTTACCTATACATAGGCATGAACCCAGAGCAAAAGGCAGATACCTAATTTTGCTGGTTCTGAATTTCTGGGGAAATTGCACTGGTATTTCTATGGGCAGATGTTAAAGGTGTGTGAAGCTGGTTAAACTCTTATTCTTGCAAAAAGCTGCTGAGACTGCCTGTTTTAAACATCAAATAAAGAGCACAGGAAAAAAGCATCTGGCCAGTGAAACCGACACAAAAAAGAAGCATTTGATCAGAGACAAGGTATCATATTGGAGGCTGCCTAGGTCTTTGTCATTGTCTCCATGATGTATGCCCTGGCTGCTTGGAACTTTACAGAGGAAGCAGTGAAAGAAGTCAGCTACAAAGGCACAGGGTCCTACCATGAAGCAACAGGAGAATCCCTGTAGGATATACGGTATCTGACAAACAAGAGTAATTGCTTGTTTATTATCCAGTAAAGGGCATTCATATATAAACAGTTGCCAGTTAATTATACCTACTAGAGCATAAGCATTTGGGGGCAGCAGAAGGGAAGGAGGAGCATGAAGCTGAGTTCATTTTTTACTTGTGCTGTGATTTTTGTAAAGTTTTACAGTACTATCCAATATCTTAGGTCAATAGTTCTCAAATGTCTTGAGTCTATAGGCCCCAGATTCACTCTCTTCTCAGTCAGAAATGTGTGTGTTGCTCTTTCCCAATCACTTCCAGTCTCACAAATGGCTCTGGCTGATCTTTTTCTGGAGCATTCATTTGGCAGCTGCAAATTGACTTGGGTGTTATCTTTTAATCAGCCTACAATATACTAATTAATTTGCAACAGAAAAAGGCAGATGGGCAGTACATCTTCCCCTGTGCATTTAAAAAACAAAACAGCCATAGCTATAACCTGGTGTGTTTCAAAAACCAATAGGGGGGTTAAGGTCCAGGGATAAAAGTAAACCTCTGTCTTTTGATTTAACTAAACAGATGGATTACAAAAGATTTCTTACTCATCTTGTCATTAAGGCTAAGTACAGACAGTCAAAAAGCCCAAGGCTGAATTGATTCAGCCTTTGCAGGTTAGCCTAAGCTGCATAGATTGAACCTATAAGCAAGTGAACAAACATTCACTTCTGATTTTGGAAATGCAGCCAGTGGCCTGCCCAAGCCAAAAGCCAGTTCGAGAGTACACCTCCCTCCTCAGTGGAAACAGACAGCTTGGGCCTAGGTTAGCCTATGCAAGGCGGAGAGGGGAGGTTGCAGGGGAAGTGCAAAACATCTTGGGAGTTAACTTGAATCTGGAGGGACCTAGGACCAGGGCCAGACACAGGCATGTGCAAACTGGGCGGCTGCTCAGGGCCCAGACAGAAAGGGGCCTAAAAATGGTAATTTTTTTTCTAGTGTCTGATTATTATTATCATTATCTGTGACAAAGGGGAGCCAGATACTAAAAGTTCACCTCGGGTCAGCAGGAGTCTAGGTACGGTACTGCCTGGGACAGGAAATCAATAAACAGATTGAACCTAAATCAGTTAAATCTGATATTACATGTCCCCAGGTTTATCTTAAACTGGTTTCAGCCATTTTGAAAGTGGTTTATGTGCACTGAAATTCTGTTGTGATACAGATTTGAACTGGTTTCTGATCACTTATACCTGTTTATATGTAACTTCTGTCCCTAGCCCAAGGGCCCTTTTGCTCATTTCCAGTTCTTTGGATGTACCCACTTTTCGCTCCTGTCCCTCTCATTTTAAGCCATCATCCCTGTCTTTGGGTAGGATCACACAGTTCTCCCACTTCCAGACTAGGCCTTGGGCTGCAGGTGCTGTATTACCTCAGCAACCCTGTTGCATGTTTAGCACCTGCAGTTTTGTCCTCTCCAAAAGGAATGACTTGTGACCAGTTTTCTTAAAGCAAATTGTTATTTCTTTATAGTCCGATATACAATAACTTCACTTCATCAATCATAAAGATATTCAATCTTAGTAGTTTTATATTATGACATAGCAATCCCATGTCCATCACAAAACAGGGATAAATGTCACCCATGGGAAGAGCAATTTGCTGTATGAGGCTGGATCACAGCTCTCTCATACATGCAGACTAGAAAATCAGGAGCTAGGAAAGGAGAGATTTGAAAATCCTCGTGGATCCCAGTTATAGGATCACATTTTTAAGAGTTTCGCAGTTCCTTAGATCATACACCTGTCAATAGAGGTTATTTCTGTGATAATGATCACAGTCTTTGAGTTTTGGTCCCTTAATTTTACTCATGATTTTTAGCCAGGGCTCCACACTTTCCCCTGAGAGAAAATCAATTGTTGCAGTGTGTTTTAGAATACTTAAGAAATGAAGCAGCATTCACAGTGCGTCTCAGGGATCTTATAGTTCAAATAGTGTTAACAAGCATGAAGCTAAAGGCTGATAGTTTATATTAGATTATTTTTACAGCTAGTGGTACAGAGATGACTTATCTATACTGGGATGGTTCTGTACATATCATAACTCCCCAATGCCCTCATGCATGCTCCAAACTCAGAAATATATCAGAGAGGTTGCTCTAAGGTCATCTCCAGCAGCTGCTCTCAAGCATGCTGGAAATTAGTGGATAGAGAGGAATGCCCTGCCATATTTCTGTGTTTACAGGATGTCAGTGGGAGAAGGTGAATATGACAATCTCCAGGACATTCTGGACAAAGCACACTGCCACTGCAGTGTCATGATGTCCTGGATCTGAACTTCCCAATTGTCCTTTTCTTCCAAATGAGGCAAACCAGCAAACCAGCAGCTTGGTTCCAAACATACATCGTTTCCAGGGGAAATTCCAATTAGATTTAAAGTTTATGACTCAGGCCTGCCAATAGTCTCTCCATATGTTTTTGTTCTGCAAGAACATATGCACTTTATCTAACATAGACATTTCTAACATGTCTATTGCTAGAATACCCAGACACCATTTTCATAATGAAGCAGAACGTCTCCTCTCACATTTTATGCCACTTTCTTAAATGAGATTGTTCACAATGGGTGTCTTCCAGGACAACCATGGGATCTCCTAGAATTGTTCTGATGTTATGAGTCAAAGGCCTTCAAAGAAACAAAAATGGACCCCAGAAAATACTACTGGAAAAGGAGGGTTTTCTCACTGGTGTAGAGCAGATGTAAGTGTCCAATGTCAACTCTGCTCTTAGGTCTCAGTGTTGGCAGTATGACAGCAGCAGGAACAATGAAGTAGCATGCAAGGTGGAGGCATGGCTTCAAAGTGCTGTGCTATGGCTACTGTTTGACTCCCAATGCCAATAAAGAACTCCAGAAAGCTGGGTATCAAGAAGAGTAGCACCGAGACCATTCTGATTTATACTAAGTTTGAGCAGGTTCCTGGCTGCCTCAGAATATGAGGACTGTAATGGTATCTTAAAACCATATTTGCGTTTCTTTCCTTTTCTACCTCAAGCACGAGAAGAGAGGAAAATTCAAGTCTTTGTCTCTCTGCGCTTTTGGAAACAACGTGTATAAAAAAGAACCAAACTTATCAGCAACAATATTGTTTTTGACCCTTTGTTCCCAGGGTCAAAAAGTCTATATCTACAGACTACTTAGGTCCAACCTGAATGTTGACCTTAAGCACATACTCACCACCCATCTTTACTATATATGCCTATGCTCGACTCTTTCTTTCTTCCCCTTCCCCCTGATGCAGTCCATCCCCAACCCTGAAAACTCTTGTGATTTGGGGTGTGAGTTCCATCTTGCCCCAACTTGGCCTCTTAGCCTTCCCCTTTCTGCAATTAATTCATTTGGAATTTACATAGCTTTGCAGGGTTCAAGCACAGGAAGTCTATTAGCAACAGTCCTGCAAGTCTCTGTTTCTGGTTTCTATTCCTTCCACATCTCAGTTGTCTTCTTCACCACCAGTAAGTAGAGACAAGCCTAGAAACAGATACAAACAGCTGCAGATTGATTTGTAGAAGGGGTCTGCTTTTCATGGTATGAGGGTACATGGGGTATATCTTACTGCTCTGCTTAAGAAATAGGAACAGCTTTGGTGTGAACTACAAGGCACAATGTAGGAGAAAGAAACTCACATGGTTTGGCTGGTCCAGGGTGACTTCAAGATCAACCCTAAATATTAGTGTAGACATACCTGAAGTACTTGATCCTGCTCCTGGTCAAGACAATATGAGAATTTGTCCTTATTCTTGAGTAAAATTTTGTCCACTGTGAGTCTAGTCAAGTATAGCAGGATAAGTGCTTTCTCCTGGAGACCCTTATCTTAAAAGTCTTTGGCCTTAGCCTCTGTTCTCAGACTATATTCTCCAAAGCACTGTGCCATCCACAGGGAAAGTTATATCTGCTGAAAGCATGATTTATTTTCATAGTTTTCTTTCTTTTCAGATTTCTAACTTCAGTACTTGCCTGGTACAGAAGAAGGAGCTTTTGGCTCACAAGTTTTCATTTACATTAAAAAAAAACTTCTCTGTCAGTGCATTCCTTTTGTGGAGTGCCTCTCATTTTCTGTGACCTTGAAAACATGAGGGCGTTTACTAATTAATTCAGATTTACACTTCGGTGGAGGGGGGAATTGCAGATCAGAGAAGTGTGATTTGTTGTATACCCCTTATTTGAAGAGGGTTGGGGGAGGAGAAATATTTCTCATCCATTGCCAAGCCTCCCCCACATAACCCAGCTACCATGTGCTTTGCCTTTCTGCATTACCCTTTGTAATGACTTGCAGTTGAGAAGAGGCAGGAATTGCTTGAAATTTTTATTGGCAAGATACTTGTTTGAAGTTTTAAAATAAAGACTGACCTTCTTACACGATTAACTCTGCTCATGCCCATTAGGCAAAGCCATGCTCAGTAATGGGTTGTCCCCCACAGTCAAGGACAGGACTGCTGAGTTCACAAAGCAGCATTGAAGTTCATCTCTTCTGGACAGCTACAGTAAAGGAAACCTATCTTCTTTCTCAGGTTCACATTTCAGTCTGTGTGCCTTCCAGATGAAAGCTATAACCAAGTCCATTTTGAAATTATCACTGCAAGTTTCTACCAAAACTGGTCAGAGGAGACAGCCTTGGTAATAAAGCAAAGTTTTTGTGCATAAGATCAACTTCATGGACTTCTACACTGGGAGGGGAGAGTATGCCTTAAAGATATATTTAAAAAACCTGAAACCAAATTCTGTCCAACCCATCCCTCTTCAAGATTGCACTTCATTTAAAAGAGCCATATGACTACTCAGAGCTCCAGTACGAAACTGGAGATATATCTGCTGAAAGTCTCTAGGTGAGGGTCAGAGGAGAAAGCAGCAATGGTGATGTTGTGGTGGGTGCGTGCTATAGACCAACAGACTAAATGGAAGTGGTGGATGAGGCTTTCTTTTAACAGCTAGCAGAAGTTTCCCAATCACAGGCCTTGGTTCTCATGCAGGACTTCAATCACCCTGACATCTGCTGGGAGGTCAATACAGCAGTGCACAGGCAATCCAAGAAGGTTTTAGACAGTGTTGGGGACAACTTCCTGGTGCAAGTGCTGAAGTGGCCAACGAGGGGCCATGCTCTTCTTGAGCTGCTGCTCACAAACAGGGAAGAATTGGTGGGGAATGTAGTAGTGGATGGCAACTTGGGAAGCAGTGACCACGAGATGACTGAGTTCAGGATCCCGAGAAAAGGAAGGGTGGAGAGCAGCAGAGTAAGGACCCTGGACTTCAGAAAAGCAGACTTTGATTTGATCAGGGAACTCCTGGGGAGGATCCCCTGGGAAGGCAGTCTGACGGGGAGAGGAGTCCATAAGAGCTGGCTGTATTTCAAAGAAGCCTTACTGAGAGTGCAGGAACAAATGATCCCAATATGCAGGAAGACTAGTAAATATGGCAGAAGACCAGAGTGGCTTAGCAGGAAACTCTTCAGTAAATTAAATCACAAAAAAGGAAGCTTATAAGAAGTGGGACCTTGGACAAATGACTAGGGAGGAGTATAAGAGTATTGCTCAGGCATGAAGGGATGAAGTCAAGAAGGCCAAAAGGCAAAATTGCTTGGGTATGAAGGCATTTGGGGTTGCAGCTAGCAAGGGATGTGAAAGGTAACAAGAAGGGTTTCTACAAGTATTTCAGTAACAAAAGGAAGATCAGGGAAAGTGTGGGTCCCTTGCTGAATGGGGGAGGCAACCTAGTGACAGATGATACAGAAAAAGCTGAAGTATTAAGTGCCTTTTTCACCTCAGTCTTCACAGGCAAGTTCAGCTCCCAGACTACTGCACCTGGCAGCACAGTTTGGGGAGGAGATAATCAGCCCTCAGTGCTGAAAGAACAAGTTAGGGACTATTCAGAAAACATGGCAAACATAGTACCCATATTTGAGAAGGGAAGAAGGAGTCTCCAGGGAACTACAGAACAGCAGCCTCACCTCAGTCCCTGGAAAAATCATGGAGCAGATCAAGGAATACATTTCTAAGCACTTGGAGGAGAAGAAGATGGCTGATTAGGAACAGTCAGCATGGATTCACAAGAGGCAAGTCATGCCTGACCAACCTGATTGCCTTCTATGAGATGACTGGCTTGGTAGGTGCAGAGAGACCAGTCAGTGTTGGTGTACCTTGATTTTAGCAAGGCTTTTGATACAGTCTCCCACAACATTCTTGCAGGCAAGCTAAGGAAGTATGTGCTGGATGAATGGACTATAAGGTGGATAGAAAACTGGCTGGATCATTGGGTCAGAAGGTAGCAATCAATGGCTCAATGTCTAGTTAGCAGCCAGGATCAAATGGAATACCCCAGGGGTCGGTCTTGGGGCCAGTTTTGTTCAATGTCTTCATCAATGATCTGGAAGATGGGATTGAGTGCACCCTCAGCAAGTTTCCAAATGACACCAAGCTGTGGGGAGTAGTAGGATTCAGAGTGACCTAGAAAAATTGGGGCAAAAGAAATCTCATGAGGTTCAACAAGGACAAGTGCAAACTTCTGCACTTAGGATGGAACAATCCCAAGCACCAGTACAGGCTGGGGGCTGACTGGCTGGGCAGCAGCTCTGCAGAAAAGGACCTGGGACAATATGCTGAATATGAGCCAGCGGTGTGCCCTTTTTGCCAAGAAAGCTAATGGCATTCTGGGCTACATTGGTAGGAGTATCACCAGCAGGTCAAGGGAAATGATTATTCCCCTCTATTTAGCAGAGTGAAGCCATATCTGGAGTACTGTGTTCAGTTTTAGGCCCCCCACTATAGAAAGGATGTAGACAAACTGGAGAGAGTCCAGCAGAGGGCAACAAAAATGGTGAAGGGGCTGGGGCACATGACTTATGAGAGGCTGAGGGACCTGGGCTTATTTAGTCTGGTGAAGAGAAGACTAAGAGGGGTATAATAGCAGCCTTCAACTACCTGAAGCGGGGTCCAAAGAGCTGGACTGTTCTCAGTGGTGGCAGATGACAGAACAAGAAGCAACAGTCTCAAGTTGCAGCGGGGAGGTTTACGTTAGCTATTAGGAAGAATTTTCTCACTAGGATGGTAGTAAAACACTGAAACAGGTTATCCAGAAAGGTTGTTGACTCTCCATCCTTGGAGGTTTTTAAGATTTGGCTAGACAAAGCCTTAGCTGGGATGATCTAGTTGTGGCTGGTCCTGCTTTGAGCAAAGGGTTAGACTAGATGACCTCCTGAGGTCCCTTCCAACCCTAATTTTCTATGATTTTACAAAGCTGAAATGGATGTTCCCAGGCCATGTAGCAGAAGTTAGCTGGGGGAAGAATCCTGTTCCCAGCTTGGAGGCTTGTCTCTGAGCATCTGCATAGCTACTCAGTTTCCAATACTACATCTCATATGCAGTACTAGTAACTGGAGCCTTTCTGAGTTCCTACTTTAAGGGTTTTAGGTCTATGAATCCACACCATGGCAGCCCCTAGCTGCTTCTCTGGCCTGTTACTTCTTGGGTGCATCTACACATTCATTAATGCACCGTAGTTACTACACGTTAAGTACATAACCAAGTACTAAATCAAGGTGCAGTAACTGCAGTAGTGCCACTGCACAAGTTTTTACAGATGCTAACTGCACAGTAGCCTAATGCTACTGCATTAGCATGGGTTTTGTCCAACACGCTACTATACAGTGTTATTAGGCTACTGCAAAGTTAGCATCTTATGCAGATGCATCCCCTCAGTCCTTCCCACTAGTGTCATAGAGAGAGGTGCAGAGATTGTGTTCTTGTACAGAGCCTCTCTACAGCTTTCTCATCCTTGCTGTAGAATCACAATGGTTCCACTTTGTTTAAGGCCTTCCATTTATTCGGAGGGACAGGAGGTTACTAGCTTCTAGCCAAACACTGTTCCTTCCCCATTAATTTAACTATTTCAATTGCTTATTGCTTATAATCAATTAAGAATAATTTTACCCTTGGATGTCACCTGCTCCATTTAGTTGTGCCTGCAGCAAAGTCAAAGGGCAGATTTCTTCTTTCAGATCCTCATGGTTGATTTTGACTGCAATAGTGGTGTCAGTCATCAGATGGATGAAGCAAGAATGGCTGCCCTGGAAAGTTTTTCAAAGATTTTAAGAGGCACTTGGTGCAAAACAACTTACCTGTTGATACTGACAGGTACAGGTAAAGTCAGGTGTGGTCCATTTCAAATACCAGTGACACCATCCCCCAAGCTCAAAAAGCTTATAAAGCCAAAGGAAAGACAATAGTAGCAAATCAGTTTATACAGTGCAAATGAAAGTGAAAATTGTGGAAGAGACTGCTTGCCTTGCATTGGCTTGCTTAGTCATTTATACACATCCTGCACCTCCTGCAGCTGATTAGCAACCCTGCTACTTCAGTGCCATCATCTTTGACTACAAGGGGCACAGGATGGCAATGAATATCAATGACAGCTACATGTAAGTAGGAAGAAGAAAATATTAGTTGAACTCTGGCATAGGGAGAGAAATATTTTTTTCAGTAATGCTAGATTTGTATTCTGTCATTTTTATGCTGCCAGATTGTAATGTCATCAATCCATATTACATTGCAAAAACAGAAGAAAAGAATACTTAAACATGAACAACTATTACCCTTGTAGTAAACGCGTGGCCTCCAATGACTTCATGTGTACTGCTGTGCTGCACACTACACTACTCAGAATTTCTTGATGATAGCAGGGCTCAAGACTCAGGTACCCCTATGCCAAAACCTTACTATTTAAACTAAAGGGAAATCTCTGCTGATTATTATCAGTGTAAGAGCCTATTCCACACAGCTAAGTACTTATTATTTCTTCTGACAGAGAGCATCAAGAAGGCACACATAAACAGCACACCCCAATTAATTACAGTAGCAAATGAGATACTGAAATCTGATTGTCAAAGTACATTTCTTAATGTACAGCATTCACCTACAATGAAAAAGTCCCATTTTACAGGAAGAATGCATGCTGGGGTTCTTGATCCAGTTTCCATGATATATTTCATTACTTACATTTCTGAAATGAAGTACTTGTAAATACTTTTAATGAGGCCTATTCATTTATAGTGTTGGAGTGTTGTTGTAGCCATGGTAGTCTGGAATATGTCTAAGAGACAATGGGTTTTTGTGGTATGTTTTACTGGACCCATTGCATAATTGGGAGTGCTGTTGGACAAGGATAGAGAACCAATGGTTAATCTGCAAATATTCAGAGCATGGAAGGATTCCTTTGTGGAATCAAGTAGCACTATTAAATTTGTTTTATTTGTTTCTGATTCACATATAATAAAAAAAAATTCTCTCTATCCATGCTCTGATAATAAAAAATAAAATTGAAAAATTAAACAAAAATGCACTGGATATAGATTTTCTTTCTTAGTTCAACATTATTAGAGTTTCACTTATTTCATTAGGAACTGCATGCACTTTGCTGATTGAATTGAATATAATGATCTCATCTTTAACTCAGGCCCTCATGATTGTAATGACCTCATCTATAACTGAATGTTAATTGGTAACTTCCTACAATTGTCCTCAATTAATTACCAGCCATCTACAAAACATATTTAAGTGCTTAATTTCTATATAGATACCATATTTCCCATTGAAATCAACGCATATATGTAGTTAAATACTAGGGCTGTGCGAAATTCTGCTGGCTGTTTCATTTTGACCCTGTTTCAACTTGTTTTGAGCTTGAAACAGCAAAATCGAAATGAAATGTAGGGCTTTGAAACAGCCTCAAAATGAAACAAGGGCAGTTGAAGCATTTCGAAAGTTTCAAAATGTTTCGAGTTTTGAAGCTTAAGCTAGGCTTGCTTGCAGGGAAACAGAAAGTAAGGAGAGGGAGGGGGAAGAAGGCGGAAGGACTGCTCTCATATTGACTGTGTAGCTGGCCAGTGACTGTGATCCTTCCCTGAGGTCCCTTCCAATGCCAGTGCTCTGGGGGAGGGATGGAAAAACAGCATAAAAGACAGCATTGTTTGACCTGCCTGGCTTTCTGTCTCCCATGTCACACATTTTGCTTGTCAGCAGCCTAAGGTGCAATTTTCCAGAAACCCCTGTACCTATCTCCTTGAAAGCTGGCAGGCTTCATGGCCTCAGCAAGGGCTACCATGCTTACAGTTTTCACCCTGCTGCACCTTAACAAACACGTGATGCAAGTTTTGCTTTCAAGACTTTGAGGTGCTGTTTCCCAGAAAACCCTGCACCTATCTCCTTCAAACTCAGCAGGCTTCATGGCCCCAGCAGGAGCTACCACCCTGGCAAGGTTCAGGTGAATCAGGCAAGAAATGACAGGCAGTTATATGCTTTCCCATTATAGCCTATGGGCAAAACAGTGAAACAGTGAAGCAGTTTCAACGAAACGAAACAGAACAGTGGTTTCTAAATTAAATGGAACTCGAAATGAAACACTGTCCCATTGAAATGGTGAAACAGAAGTCAAAACAAACTGGTGCTGTTTCACACAGCCCTATTAAATACCTCTAAGCTATGAGCCTTAGTTTCTATGTGCCTCAGTTCCCACTCAGTGCAATGAGATAATAGCACTTCCCTGTTTCACACGGGTGTTGTGAGAAAAATGCATTAAATAATGTGAGGCACCGAAGAGCTACAGTAATGAGGGCCACATAAATACCTAAGGCAGCTACATGGTCTTATAGCTGAATATATCCAGATCTCAGTTTATACAGGGAATCACACAAATAGGTCATGATTTTAACGACAGCTCTGGTGATGTTGCTGATGATGGACTTGCTCGTAGCATGGAAAGATTAAAGGAGGAAGCTCTGGACTAATATAGAAAACTGGAAACTGAGGGGTGATGGAAGAGGTGCAGCAGCACAATGAAATGGAAACACAATTTACATTCTTCCAATACACACTTGTTCCATTTTGTGAAGAGAGAGGCTTCACCGTGTTTCCTCAAAGAGATGTGGCATCGAGAAGCTTGTAGCAGGATGATAGGGTCTCCATTTTGGATACTGAGCAGCAGTAACTTAATGACTTTGCATGACTATTTATTAGCAGAACCTCCTGAGGATCTTACATTAACGTGAGTAATGCTATAACAGCAGGGGCAAGCCTGTCATTATCCACATGAACCTCACTCATACCCCAGGGACCTTAATCTCCTGCCACAGGATGCAAGTGACTTTAATAAGAACTTAGTCTCTTGTGGAAGACTGGGAATGTGGGAGTGGTAGATTAGGTATTTGTCCTTTCCCCAAATCACATAATATTACATGTTAGAGAGACTCTATCAGTGCATGGAGGACAAAAAGGATATCCAATGTGAGTGTGCAATGTCCAACCTTAAGTTTTTGTTTGGTCTTATTGCCTGAGGGCCTGTCCCTGTCCCAACTTGAAAGCACCTTTGATTTGATACTGGTTTGGGTATTGTGCAGTGCAGTAATCTGGGTTATAAACTATTAAATGAATATTGAGATTTTTCTGTTAACTCAGATGCACCATTCGTGGCTTTGAATCAGATTCTCTTTCACTTCTACTGATAAAATTTCACTGAGGTTGCTGGGATAGGTCTCAGCTGTCAGACTTATGAATTCTCCCTATTCTAGAGGCATGCGGCTTCCCATATAGCACAGAAAGCTCAGATTTCTGAAGGTGTAATAAGGCAAACCACATGAAGAAGCAAAACTCCTTTCTGAGGAGTAAAACCAACTTTATTTGGTCCCGTGTATATTACTGGTAATCACACACAAAGCTATGTTTCAGATATTGCTGGACCAATTCAAGTGGCTAGTGTGTGTCTGTTGAAATTGTTAGGTTTTATAAAGACCTTGTGCAGTGGCAGCAAAGCTACTATGTGTGGAACAAAAAATACGTATTATCATTTATTACAGATGTTGTGGTAGCTAGTTGAAAACTGAGCTGACTATAGGAAACTGCAGATTTCCAAAGCCCTCCCAAACTGGCTACAAAACACCCACACTGGAGGTTAAGGGAAATGATCCAAAGTGAGATCTACAGGTGCTGGAAAGGTTTTAAATGGTGGCTTCTCTCTCAGATGCAGACTTGTGTTGTGTAGGTGTGTCGCAGACACTGTGCACTGAGTCTACTCTTTTCACTATAAATGTTTTGGCTTTTCCTCTTGCCTGAGGGCTTTTGCCAGTGCTGTACTGTCTTATCTTGCCTCCAATTTTTAGAACTCAAGATCAGCAGTTGTAATTTGCTGCTTAAATACTATTGTGCTTTGGCCTTTGGCTGCATCTAAGAGGAGTTATTTCACCTTGAAGATGAGAGGTAGGAACCGGGTAGGACTCAACAGCAAACAGAATTGTTCAAACATAAGAAAAAAGTTAATGTCGCTTTTAGTGAAAAAAAAAAACAGCTGGAAGGTGGCTGACTAGGAGTGGTTAAATGAGAGCACAGTGTTAGGACTTCTGAGTTCTTCTCTCATTACTGCCACCGATTTGCTTTGGGATCTTAAATAAATCTCCAACCTCTCCATGCCTGTTCCCCTGACTGTGAAATGGAGATGATGATAGCACTTACCCCTTAGAGCAGTGATGGGAGCAATCATTCAAATTTGTGAAAAAAAACCCCCAAAACCTGTGAAAGGCTTATGGGAAAATAACTGGTGGCCTAAGGATGAAAAGTACATTGTTATTATCATTGAAAAATATGGGGCACATGGAAGAAGTTTTTGACCCAGATAGCATTTTATTTTGCAAAAAGCCACTCCTTTTTTTGTATTCATTCTGTTTAATGTTTTCACGTTGAATGGGGAAGAGTTAGTGTTGGCACTAACATCTCAAGCCAAATTCATCTGCAGTGTGTGACGCTAGTTGACATCAGGGAAAATGTACACATGATGATGTCTAGGGCAGCAGTTAGGCCACCAATATCATTTTTGTTCTGCCTGTCCCTTTCTTATTTTTCTTTTGATTTTCTTGCAACCCCTTATTTCCTTTTAATTTCCCCATGATGTTCCTCCTTCATCACCTGAATTTTATTTTAACACAGTCCCTGTATAGTTTAGGTTAGGGACTTTTGAGGATGCTTTGGCAGCATAAAGAGAGCAGAAATAGCTGCTGCTCAGTGTTATCTCCTATTTAGGATGGAAAGCTGCACACAGTAGTGCTTGTATTTTACTGCTGAAATCCAATTTTGTGATTGCTTTCCATCCATGCCACCAGGGACTTGAGTAGATCAGATGGATATCTCAGAGCTTGATCCTGCAAGGTTCTGAGCATGGATATCCAGGCTGCTCAGTTTCCCCTACCTGCCATTGAAGTTAGTGGCATCACAAGGGGAACTCAGCAGCTTTGTGAATCAGTATAGGAAAAAAACAGGCAAGCTCAATCTCTCATTTAGGGCCCACAAAGGAACCAAAAGACTCTACTGCTTTTAGCTGCAGATCATTCCAATAGTGTGAGCATGTCTTCTTTATCCTCACTATATAAAAAAACAGCAAGACTCACTAAGTCCAGGAATGGTCTAAGATTTCCAAAGAAATCCTGCAAAGCATCTATGGTGGGCAGGAAAACAAAACTTTCTCTTTACTTCTTATACAGCACTACTCTGCAAATTCAACCAATAATTGCAGTCCCTTTATTTGAGGAAAGGCACAGACTCTCAAAGTGATGGAGAGGGAGTAGAATCCAAGCATCATTGCTCCACTTCCAGCTTGTAGCTTGCCCACACCTCATAAGCACTAGGGTGGTCAAGAAGAGATTGGGCTCCTGATAGACCATTCTTTCTGGTACACCCCTATATTCAGGGTACCCCCAAACAGAAGGCTGTACCTTGTGTTTGCAGTCTAGTCCTTACACTGGAATCCATCGCTGAGATATCAAGATGTTAGGTGTAGCTCACTGGTAGCGTCTCCCAGCTGGGGCCAATAATATACTAATAGCTGAATGAGCTCACCTCTGCAGCTGCATCAGGGGACACCATGGGATTGGCTCTTGGGAACTAAGGTAGTTAGGGTTTCTCTTGGGAGTAGGATGTACATTGGGCAGTGTGTATTTTTTCTAGGTTTCTGATAATACCTTTGTATTTTTTCTCACTCTAGACCTTGGCTCTAGCAACTAAGCTAAGCTATGTAGGCTTCAAACCCTGTTAAATTGGGTATCAGTTGTTTTGGAAAATTAATTACTAGTGGATAGATGGTCAGTTCTGGAATATTATCTTTTACTCACTAATATGAATAGATGTGATCTTTGCTTATCCTAATCGTTTCTGTTATAAAAGACTGAACAAAAGCCTAAGTCAGTAGGTCTTATCCTCTGTCCTTCAGTTTACTGAACTCAGGCTTATACAGAGGTTGGGAGAGTACATAGTAAGAGGTTTGAGCCCTCTATTAGGAATCCTATCCCTGATGAATGTAACTTCATCCTTTTAAGTGTCCCTAAGCAAAAGAGAATCAAAAGATCAAGACCTACATCAAGACAGTGATGTGTTCTTAACTTTGATTTTGGCCAAAGTATTCCCTGCTGTAAAATGTTCCAGCTCAGGCTCATAGTGTAATCTGTAGAAAGCAATTCTGCAAAAAATGACAAAAACCCCATTTCCAGCCCACTGTTGGGGATGGGATATATTAACCTCCATGACAAACCCATCCCCATTAGCTTCAGATAAGAGTCTCCAAGGCTTGAAAATGAATATCAGTCTCTTCTTTTCCAGCAGAAGAATAGAAGGCCAAATACTGTTCTTCCCCCATAGTCTGATTTCTCTGTGATTTGAGAAAAATAAGCAGGATTTGGCCTGGATATTTCTTCAAAAGACAATGTTTTGTGATGAGAAATTCTGTCTTTTCTGTGCTTGTATTTTCGACTGTAATTCTTTTGGGCAAGGACTACTTTTGCTTTACATATTTCACAGTGCTGATCAAATTGTCAGTGAATATCAAATACAGAGAATGTTTGTCTCTGGGATTGTAAATTATGCCTGTATTCATTTTAATACAGTAAGCAGCAGTTTAATTCAGTTGCTGTTTGAAACTAATTCAGTTTAATTTACTTGTTGTTTGAAACTAATTCAATTTAATTTAGTTGCTCTTTGAAAATGGGGAGACCTCACCAGTTGCTCATTCCAGAATCTGAGTCTAATTCTGATCTCACTTGCAACAGGTTTTCCACCAGTGCAATTCCAGAGATTTTGGTTGCTTTGTTCCCTGACATCCACTGGCACAAGGTAAGAGTTTATACCCCTCTTCAGTCTTCTTTATTGTTGTTTTCAGGGGTTGTATTGAAACTGAGCAGTCAAGGACTTTAAGAATCAAATCTCTCATTAATATTCTCAGCACCAAAAAAAGTGTGATGGATGGAATGCCATCTGGAATACAAGGTATTGTGTGTTTCTTTTTTAGCATTCCAAAGGCAGGGCGTGCTAACACATTTGCATCAGCATTTAACAGTGGCATGGTGTCAACGAAAAGCTCAAGATGTCATTTTACATAAGCTCTGGAGGTAATCAAGCACATTCTAATTTTAAGAGATATTTCTGCTATCTGAACAGAGATCAGGCGTAAGGCCAAACTGGAAGATTGGAGACTTTTCAGAAGCTTCCATTTTATCGCATATGATGTAAAACAACATTTCTCAAATGTTCAGGTTGGCAAACCCTTATATAAAGTTACAACTTTTTCCTGATCCTGTTACATTTACTATAAAAGTAAGAGTAAAAAAATATTGATAAAAACAATGCTAACCTATGCCATTCATTTATGTGTGTTTTGAGAGGTTGAAAAAGAATAACTAAGTTTGAAAAGTAAAAGGAATGATGAGAATAATTATTTATGTTATTTTGTATTGTGATTGTATTCTGGGGGTCATGCCCCACTCATACACAAGCAACATTACAGAGAGTATGCAGAATGATCATATTTGCTTTCTAGTCTTGTATTTCCTCCATAAGAGATGATTTTAGAGTGGTCTCTACTTATCCAGAACAAGAGATCTATTCACAGTCAGCTACTGATGCCTTCCAAAAGTGGACAAGAAAAACTGGCAGGTAAAAATATATATTAAAGCTGGAATACACAGCATTTGAACTCCAAATAGAGGAGGTAAAGCTTGTCTTCCTTGGCTACACGAGTTTGCCTACTGGTATTGGAAGAAGCAGCCTGAAGTTAAGAAGAGCAGCCATAAATCTTTTTTGTCATTGGCTCCGGTTTATTTATTGAAGATAGTTTAATTTAGTGGGAAAGACACTGTCTAGTGTCTACAAGAAGTGATTTCTTCTTGGGTATTGCACAGAAATTGCTTTTCCTTTCACTTGTGGAATTCTACTGCACCAGGGCCACTCGAGACCAGATAGAATAACATCACTTGTGATAGCTTTTCAGAAATATTTGGGCCTTGTTGTGCAAAGTGCAGTGGGGGCATAAGGCTGTACTCTCCAATACAAGTGTAGGCTGCATGTGGTTATGAACATGGCTGTGCATGCTCCAAATTTTGGAAGGACTGATTTTCAAATGTCCTCTGCATCCTTTCCTTTACTGTCAAAAGTAGTATAATGAGGTCATGTAATCTGCAGGATTTTTCCATTTTGAAGCATAAGATCTCTCTGTTTGGTATCTAGTTGATTTCTGTAGGTGAAATCTAATGACCTGATGAAGAATGCCTTGCAAAGCTTGTCTAACTTTATCCCAACTGTGCAGTTGGTCCAATAAAATGTATCAGCCACAGGAATCCTTGCTTCTCACATAGTAGATACCTAGGCAAATACTGAGTATTTGGAGGAGAAGAAGGGGTTGTGTTCTGAAGATGTGCTACAAACTAAGAAAAATATATTATTTTCCAAATGCAAAATTTTGCATTGCTAAGGAAGAAAAGACAAGTTAGGAGCATCGTTACCTAAGTCATTAAATACAGTGGGCCATATTCATGCTGTTGTAGGAGCTTCTTTAACGTATGTGAGCCCCAGAGAAATATTCAGTGAATCAGCCTTGTAAAATTTTGCAAGGAAAGCTCAGGCACAAAAACCCATTTACTAATGCTCATCTTGATGTCAATAATGGGAGAAAAACAGATTTTTTTCATTCATCAAAAGCATCTCACTCAAAGCAGGTAGGGTGCGTAGGACTTTGTGAATGACAAACACATACAAAAGATTAATTCCAACAACGTGCACAGAGTGCAACCTCCTCATTACCTAGTTTCATCAGAAGCCTCCAAGGAGCAGGGACATGTATCCTGAGATTTCCTCTTTCTGTTATTTGATTGTTAAATGACCTTTCCAAGTTTGCCATATCACATATGTCCAAGCACCACCCTGCAATGTTTAATAAATATCATGGAATTACACTTGATTATCAGGTACTTCACTCTGAACTGAGTTCTTAACCTCAGTTAAGCTACACCTTTTCCTTCTTCAGATACTTTTGAAATCCTTCCTCATGGAAATAATCTTTATTTCATGGGTGCAAGGATGGAAATGGAAATGTATATCTAGGTATATCTTTGCCTGAAACTTAGCATATGAAATGTGCCATTAGGTGCCCATTTGAATCAGGACATTTAAAACCAATGTCAGATTGGGTTTAAACTATTATAGCATTTTGGGACTGAAATCCAGGATGTAAGGGCCAGATCCCAGCTAGTACTGACAGGTAAGCATACTATTTGGCATGTTCAGCAATGCAGAGTTACAGAAGCTTATCCTGGGGACTGCATGGTGGGCTGAAGTTTTCTGTTAGTCATCACAAAAGCATTTTCGTGTAGCAGAAGCAGTGGTGAGCTGGAAATGTCCTCCTACCTGTTGCACATAGTATATCACCAGGGTGTCAGGCATCCATCTCCCTTACTATCTGCCTATGCCCAAAGAAGAGCTCACTGTACAAGAAATGTTTCTTTCACACAACTTAGCAACCATGCTGCTGATCCAAAGTACTATAAATTCTGGTTTTGTACCTGTGCTGCTAAAACTTAAGCAAAGCACGAAAACCTCTGGAACAGAACTATAAAAAGGGTATCTATACATACTAATGTTGCTTACTGATCATCCACAAACGTATACATTTATCCTAAATTAACAACAGAACATATTTTTCTATTAAATTACAAAGTGTTTTTTTTTACTGAAATAAGGACCTTGCCAAAAACTTCTGTGGTCCATGCACACATAATAACTATTGTTATTTCTCAACCTCATTTCTTTGCTTCTGTTCCAGCTTGGATTAGTACTTTTCAGAGTCCCACATCCTCTTTCAGACAAGCAACAGACTGGGAATTCCTTCTCCCTACAGGAGATTCAGGATTGGCCTCTCTGTTCCCTCCACCCCCCAAAAGTGTGTGCACGTACGCTTCTGCTTACTCCCTTTTCCAACATGCTTCTACTTGGGGTATGAGTGTTTTGCACCCAATTTACTGTTCTCCCACCATACACACAGTCCTCTCCTGGGGGATATCAATGGAGACAACAGAGCGGGGGGCCTCAGAGTTAAAACCTTATTAAGATACCTGGAGAAGGAAGCATTTTACCACCTGAAATACTGACTTTTACAAGAAGGAAGCATTTTGCCACCTATATGCCAACACTAGGCTCCTGCCATTGTTGGAGTGGATTTGCATCTCACAGACACACAGATACCCCACCACAAAAGAAATTCCTGCCCAGAAGAGCTTTCCATTTTCCCATTCTTCTGCAAAAAACATCATAACCTGAAGGAGATATGCTTCTACATCCTGCTTACCAACTTCAAGGTAAAAAGATTTTTTCAACCTTTCTCTGTGCCTAATCTGGACAAAATGAACTATTCCAAACAGGAGACTTTACCACACCTTCTGCTCTCCTGTGAAATATGAATTTTCATTTCTATCTAGGAGAACTTTTACAATCTCTGCTCTCTCCTATGCCTGATGAAGAGTGTCTGTACCCAAAAGCTTGCAAATAAATAAAATAATTTGTTTGCGAATATCTAGTTGGTCTAATAAAAGATATCACCTCTTCCACAAGTTTTGATTCCTTAAGAGACCTGAGGCTCTTCACCTCTCTGTGCTATTGTTTCAGAAAGACTCTGCTGTATCATAGCTTCACTTCACAACTATGATGATTTGCAACTTACTTCTTTCTAATAAAAGGCAAGATTCCAAAAAGGGCAGCATTAAACAAAAAATGACAAGCAAGCCACAATTCTGCCCAAGGGCTTTAAAATGCCCCCTTCAAACAGGGTATAGATATATCATCCACTCAGGCAAGTTGTTGCTGATTAGGCAGAACAAATCAGCAGCCTGACTGGTGTTACCAGATTTGCCCATCACTTTGGGGTGTACTTATTTATTAAGGATATGTTTCTAGGGTCTTTGTAATTCTGTCAATGTGCTGCTTGTGTGTACCAGTATTTCCATACGGAGCTGTATCCCTCCCTTCTGTAAGTCCTCACCCCCAATGGAGCTATCTTGCAGGACTCAGTTTCAATGGGGCTGGGTTCCTTCAGCCACCAAATCAGTGAAATACACACACACAGATTAACGTGACATGCCTGACCTGACTGGGTTGATCAGCATGGACAGGCTGACACCCTCATATGCCAGGAATCAGTTAATTAAGGTAACAATAAAATGCAGTCAGACACAAGCACGCAGGTGAACAGAATACTTCTGAATCCAGCTGGGTGTCTAGCTGACACTCATGGGCCAGCATTCAATTCATTAGGGCACGTCTGAGCCAAACTGGGTCAATCAGCCTGTACAAGCTGATCTCCTTATGTGTCTCAAACTTAGCACGTCCCAAATTTTTGCCCTAACTGTCCTATTAGTGGTAGCCTCTTGATGAGCAGACCCCACAGTATTTCCGGGCTTCACAGGGATCTTTGGCTTAGGTAAAAGAAGTGTTGCTGCAGAGCGAGTGGGGAAGGGAAAGTAGAGAAGGAAAAATATTCCCAGTTACTACTAGTTTGACTATAAAAGTTATTTATTGCTACATATATGAAATATATATAATGGTACTAGTAATAATAGCCATGAAAGGAAAAACAAACAAAACAATTACAATATTACCCTGGTTTCATTGAGTAGTTGGGGAAACTTAGCTCAGGCTTAACTAATACAATTCAGGTTCAGAAAGCTACGTCTAGAGAGAGAGTGAGAACTGGGATCTCCCCGTTCCAAGGCACTCGGGTGATTTGTTGACAAGCAAAGTTCTCAGCATGATCCTTGAAGGGAGACAATTTGTTTCTCCCAGCTTCTCGAGAGGGTGTCAGAGAGATGTCTCTCCTTCGAAGCACACTGTTTGCTACTTTTACAGCTTTCTTATACCCCTAGTTTAGCCTCTTCTTTTAATTGTGTAAACCAAGAGGGTTCTAAGCCATAATTGACAGGGAAAATCCTGTTATATAAACAGTTTAAATTTAAATGAATTACCTTTCTCAGTGACAAGGGGTAATCTGGGTTTGGAACATTTCAAGAAACTGATTAACAACCAGGAAAAACATTAAGTTTTAAGGATAAACCAGACACCTAGGAGCTAGCTTGAAATTATTATGAATATACTGGAAGGGCTTTTCTTAGATGACCTAGCTATGCTTGTACTGTGAAGTCAGCATCAGTGTTTTGTATTTTACCTGTTGTGAATAAGCCTCAGTTTAGCATGACTCTCAGGTTTTACTGTAGTCTTTTAACAGACTTAAGGGGATTACTTGAAGTGTTCATAAACGTTGTGGGGAGGACTTCCACCAGTCATCCTGGGAAAAGTATGACAACACTTGTGGTCAGGGTTCCAACGGGCTGGACGCTGTGATGAACCCTTAACCATTGTTTAAATGTTGCCCATACCCCCTCTGACTCAGTTTCTTTGCCTCAGCATTCCCTAACCCGGCAACCGAGTTTTAGTCAATCAAATTTAAATAGGCTTCCCATAGTGGGACTGGGGAATGTATGGCCCGAGATGCCTATTAAACTTTTCTTCTGCTTAGTTTTGGTTAGATGAGGTATGTGTGGAGGGGAATAGAAAAAGTCCGTTGTAAGTCCAGCAAGTGGGTGCCAGGCCTCCCTCAGGAAGACAGAGCTGACAGGTAACACTGGGGAGTGTTCCAGCTGGTGACTTTTTTTTGCATATAAACATTCATAAATTTCATTGCACTCATGTTGGTTTGAGGTTTACTCTTGCTAACTTTCCCCATTGAAGTGCAGGGTTCAAAACTCGATAAAATAGCATATGCAATTATAAACTTGGCTTAGACCGACAGAGGAGTTCTGTTCAGTTCAATTTGCATTTATTTTTCCTCCGTCATCTTGGTGAACGGGCATGGTTTAATTCTGCAGTGGTATCATGGCATTTAGGGGATGCTAATACATAATTCTTTTAGCTGGGTTGACCAGCTTCTTCCTTCTGAGCAAAGACTCTGTCATCAGTGTACCCTTTTCTTCACAGATCATAGTCTTGAAGACCTACCAGGAAGGGGTGAGGGAAGAACAGACCTCACATGGCTGTCACTTTGCTCAACATCCAATGGGAAGACATTCAGATGCTATGGTGCTGAGGGCAGTAGAAGTACCTCTGTATGTCACAGCACAATGCAGTGCAATAGATGGAAGAGTTATGGTTATTTGGGCTGAATTTCTGTGTGACTCATGCCATAGAATTTCATGCAGTAATTCCCAGCAACTTGCGGTTGATTTAGAAAGTCTTTTTTTAAAAGACCAATTTCTTTTAGAAAATCTAATCTTGTTTCAAAGCAGGGCAAGTGTTAGGAGCATCTCTAGTCTGGTCACCACAGAGCAAGCAGGTGAGAGCTCTGAATGGCACCCTCTGTCTCACTACTGCAAGGTGAATCAAGGGGAATGGCCTTGCGTCAGCACCATGGGGCAGCAGCATTGTCTGATCTGCCTGAAGAAGGAGAAGCAGGAAAATGATCAGAGATGAAAGCCAGGGGTCAAAGAAGGCTTAATATTCAAACCCACAAGACACTCGCCAAGAAGAGGAAAATACAGGGCAGGCTTATTACTACATTTACCACCTTTGCTGCCTTGCTGTCAAGCAGTGTCTACACTGTGTGGCATCACTCTTGGGATTACCTTTATTATCAGATACTGCCTACAGGATGGGGTATTTGCACTGCACCCTCATTACCAGGCAGAGATTAAAGTGTGCTACATTATCATCATCAGGATCTATGGGCTCAAGCATAGAATCTTTCTTTCTTTCCTCGGGGGGAGTCATGTCAGACTCATTCTATATCTTCTTAATTCCACCATCCTGGAGCAGAAGAGCTCTGAAGTCAGGGTGAAATCCCCAGGTCCCATAGAGAAATGTGGTGCTGTACATTTCACGAAGCCAGAAAAATCCTTGACTCATTAGTAAGGGGTATGAGTAGAAGTAATTGATCAGGCTGATGATGGAGTGACTGCAAGAATGTCAAATGTGTGTCTTACAATGAGCCTAGGGGCTGTCCTGCTCCAGAAGCACTGGGTTAACTAAAGCAATTGCCGTCCTTGCAAGGGTGGCAGTCACTGGGAAAAATGTGTGAAGGGCTTCCAATTTGACCTCTGTGCTAAGTGCTGACAGTAGAATGGAGCTTCCTAAAGATCTCAGCAGAACATGGGGTAAAAGCTGGGGAGGGAGCATGGTGTCATTGTTTACTTCAATGACTGTTATTCCAGTCACAAAAAGGCTGCTTACAGGCTGGGGTGTGAATTCTTTTGTTTTTTTTATGTGGGGATATATGTGCACAGGATATGCATTGCAACAGCCTCCCCAGCCCCCTCTGTTAATTGCTGAATTAAAAAAAAAATGGCATCAAATGTAGCACAAGCCTGACTACAAAGCAGCCTGATGTGCCCTGCTTATCCCCAGAATGGGCACATGTCGGGCAATAACAGCAATTATGTCTTCTTGTGGCTACTGTGTTCCAAACTGATGGGGGAGAGGATGCGAGTAGGAGCAAGAGAGGATGGGTGCTCGGCCTGCAGAGTCATGGCATCCAGCCCCCAGGGTTCCTCATGGGTCCTGAAGTTTGGCAGTGGGGGAGCAGTGGTAATTAACATTGTCATGGCTCCCCGGTTGCCAAATTTCCAAGCCCCATGTGGCTGGATCAGCCCTGGCCTCATGCAGCTGGACTGGGCTTGGCCAAACCAGTGCTACACATCTGCATCAGGCCCTGCCATGCCAGCCCCACATGGCTAGACTGGGCTCTAGCCAGGCCATTCCTGCACAGCTGGATTGAGTGCCAGCCATGCCACTGCTGCATAGCTGGATTGAGCCCCAGTCCTACACAGCTGGGTCAAGCCCTGGTTGGATGAGTACTGTAGGCTGGATCAGGCCCACAGACTGGATCTGGCTCATGGACCAATTTGGCACCACTCATCCAGCCCACAGGGTGAAAAGGTTGGGCACTGCTGCTTTAGATTGTGCCTGTACTCCGTCAGTATTATGTTTTCAGGCCTTGCTGAAGCTGTCAATAGTGGGTTCAATTAATGACACTTTTAGGAGGTCAGGGCACTAGCCCACTAGGCTTTGGTCTGAGACCACCAGTTCCTTTAATCTAGTTCTGTATACAGCTTTCAAAACTTGCAGCTGCTACAATGCTAATCCAGAATTAAACTGGTGGCCAGAAGACTTATTAATCTGTTGCTGATTCAAGCCTCCCAACATCCTACATTTAACTTGTTAGTCACCTGCTTTTCTTTCTATTACTTGTGTCGTGTTGTCAGCAAATCAATCATCAGATCAGATCCTAGGGTTTTCACAGGACTGCAGTGGCTGAGTTCACTTCTGGTGGATCAAGTAACTTGCAGCAACATACCTGCTTATTCCCCATATGGCAAAGCAACAGAGCTCACTGCTGTAGTAATTTAATAGGGTGTTTTTGCTCCGAAGGCATATTCTGAAGAGACTGTCTAACTTGTTCTATTATGGACGGCAATTGGACCCGTCTGCTGTACCACCTGGAAGGACGCTATTTTTAGGATCTTTGCTGTGAGCATCTGTAATTTGAAGTGACGTGTGTTAGCTAAATGGGTGGCACAGTGGGCAATCGTACCTCTGTAACAGTGCAATTAGCTGATTGTTAACAGCATTAGAAACAGGGGTTCTACTGAGAGCCAATTTGTTTCTCCGGGTAGGGAAAACCAGCACAAAATTTAGCTTGTGTAGGACTTGCTGATGACAGGCATAAGTGAACAGTCTCAACAGCCCAGTTCTGAAAAATTTTAGGACAAGTTCTCTCTCCATCTGACAGTAGTGAAGGCTTTATCAGTTGTCATTAGAAGCAGGTACACATAAAGGCCAACGCTTTGGGTATGTTGTTGAAAATTTGTGCCCAAGTCTTCACCTTTACACGAGATATGCAATGCTTTCACTAGCTTGTTTTTCAAATTACTTTAACTAAACTAGTAGTAGGGTTGGAGTCTTGTAGCCATGATGCTCTGGGAAAGGTCCAGAAGCTAAGGGTTTGTTTGTAATATCTTTTATTGGAACAACTATATAGTCACAAGAGCTGTTGGACATGCTTTCAGGTATCAGGTCCCATTCCTCAGGCCTGAAGGAGTAGCAGAAACAGGCTGAGCTAAATACCAAAGAAAAAACTTCATACAAACAGTCTGGTTGAAGGGATGGAGGAGGGTTGTGAGCTAGGAGTGAAGAGGTACCTGAATAGGAACCATCATATATGGCAGAAGAAGCATAGTAGAATAGGCAATGAAATGGCAGTGAAACCAGTACAGGGAGATGATTGGCAGTATTTGTAAGGTTGTAAAGAACCATAAAGCCCCCATCTATATTAAGAACAGCTTTTTTTACTGTCCAGTATATTTATGAATTTCTGTTCCCAGGCCCGTCTTCTAGAGGTGTTTTGTAAATGCCCATTGGGCACCTATACGCATACCAGATGTCTGCTTTGACTTGTGCTAGTTAATGCTCTCCAGCAGCCTCCACATCACATCTATTCAGTGTCCCAGTGCTTCAAAATGGCGACAGAGGCACTTGAACTAAAGCTTGTTGAACAAGCTTTAGTTCAAGCATCCCCACCACCATTTTGACACGTGGGACACTGAATACACATGATGCTGCAGACAGTTTAATTAAAGCGGCTTTTGAAGCCACTGTAATTAAAGCACCCCCACCCCAGGGCACATGTATAGCTGCCCTTTGAGCACAAGAAATGAGAGGTCACAGGGGGAGTTGTCATTCTATGAAAATTGTGTTCCTGTTTGTGTTCATGTGTCTCTCACGTGCATAGTTCCTGTCTAGTTTCACTTATATCATTTCCATGGGGGCATCTGGTACAGTGGAAGAGAGACACCACATTTTATTTAACCAGCACAAATCTTTTTTGTGTGTACCCATTTAAATAAAAACTGATTTTTTTCAAGCATGTCCCCACAGGGGTTTACATTGATTTAACAGGACCTCAGACTAATTTTAATTAAAACAGTGCCACTTTTGTGTGTAGATGGGCTTCAAAGTAGGCATTCACACATGCAAACATAGTTGTACATGCAGTTGGGTGCTTGCCTACATGTGGATTTGCACATGCAATTTCCTCTTTTATATGTCTTGATATACTGACAAGCAGTCTGTAAAAGAAATTGTTGCCCTCTATTGTCCCACTCTCAAAGGGCAAGTCTACCCTACCTCCATGGTACTTGTGAGACTCCCAACAAAAATAAATCCCATCCTCCTGCTCCTTCAAACCCAGAACTGATTCAGCAAGGTTGCTTCAATAAAACAAGCTACCGATGTGGTAGATTCTCAATCACCTGATGTCTTCAAATCATCCAGGCAGGATGCTGTTCTGAAAGATCTGCTTTACTCAAACACCAGTAGTTGGGCTCAGTGTCTGAGCAGGGTACCACTGTTGAAATCATTCATTAGTTCTTGTTTTATGTCCAGTTACTGGTGTTGACTAAAGCAGATCTTATTGACAGGCATCCAATCTGGATGTGAAGACATCAGATGAGTGAGAGTCCACCACTTTGGTAGTTTGTTCTAGTGGTACACCCTCACTGACTCAGTTCTGGCTCTGGAGCATGCATTATGGGAGCAGGTGGATGGGGCTTAGTCTGGGTACTTTTCTTGGTAGGATTTTTGGTAATTTATTCCAATGGTTAAGCATTCTCTGTTAAAAATGTTTACCTCTTTTCTATTTTACTATGAGACACTGACTTTTTATGTCTTTCTTTGCTAGATAATAGAGCTCCTTAGTACCCAGTATGTTCTCTCCAGGAAGATAATCAGGTCCCTTTTTAATTTTCTTTTGAATAAATTAAACCAAATGTGCTTCTTAAATCTCTCATTTTAGGGATTTTTCCCCAGTTCTCAAATCACTGTGGTGGTTCTGTTCCTCAATCTCTCTAGTTTTTCATGATTCTTTTTAAGACAAGCATGAAACACAATGAAATCTTTAAGTACCTCTCTCTCAAGTACAGAGGTAAAATTACCTCCTGACTCCTACTCCCTTCTCTCCAGTTAAAACAATCAAGATTGTTTTAGCTATTTTTGTCGCAGCATGACACAGGGTGCTCATATTGAGTTGTTTATCTGGCATGACTTCTTCATTCCTCTTCAGAGTCCCTTTTACAATATCCCATTCTGTAGATATGACTTGAGCTCTTTGGGCACATCTACATGTGTGTTTTAATGTGCATTAGCTTATTTTAATGGGCATTAAAGCATCACAAAAAATTGTTCTTTAGCTAGCTAATGCGTATTAAAATAGGCTAATGCACATATTTCTAGTACCTCACAATGGAGGTACTAGATTTAATGCACATTATCTACAGCACATTAATGAACATGTAGTGAACCCTTTGTTCCTAGATGTATTAGCTAGATGTATGGCTGCTTTGTTTAAATGGTCTCAGTTTATTAAGCAGTCCTGATTCCTTGATATGACTGTCCTGTCTTCATCATATTTACCACACTCCACCAATATTTGTGTCATATACAAATATAATTTGATCCTTTCAGATCATTGATGTCAGTTGTGAATACTGTTGGGTTTAGGACCAGTCTGCCTGCACTCCCTTCTTACATTTGAACCACTAAAAAAACACTCAGTTTCAATGGTGATTCCTCACTAGCAACTACTTCCAGGGCTCTGCAAATAGGTTCTTTCTCTCTCTATCCAGCTCAAAGGCAGGGTCTGTGTTATCGGAGCAGAAACTTCTAAGTTCTGCCTCAACTTGTTGTCCAAGGGCTTACAAGGTGAGGTTCTAGCATATGGAAGCCGAATGCACTCCCAGACACATTACAACAAACACCGTTCCTGGGTTTTGTGCATCACCTTGTGCATGTGAATGAAATTCAGGTGCTGAATGCTTATACATTGTGACCACTGAGTATTTTGAATCCTATCTCAATCAATATTGTTCCTGGGTCTGAAATAAAACACAAGTCTCAGTAAACTACATCCTGGGTGCATCTACATTTGCACATTTACTGCACAGTAACCAAAATTACTGTACAGCACACGTGCACACATCTACACAGGCACACGTGTGCACACATCTACACAGGCATACCTGTACTATGCAGTAAATATGGCAACTTGCTCTGACTTGAATGTAAATTTCATAAATGCATCATGCAAGTATCAGATTTACTCCTGATTACTGTGCAATAATGCACATGTAGACGCCTTACTGCACAGTAACACTGTGTGTGTGGACTGACTCTGAACTAACCTTAGTCCCCATAAATTATACAGGAATCCAGTACCAATGCTCTTGCTTCCTGTAATCATAGAGAGAGGTAGCAGTTGTTTGCCATCAATAAGATATTGTTTTATTCCCCATGGAGTTTATCTATTTCAAGAGACACAGCGGCTGGTTTCAATCAATCATGTGCAGGACCCGCTACTGTACCTTGCTCACCAAATACTGTAGCTGTTCAGAAATCCAGGGTAATTGTGGCACACACTCTGACCCTACTTGTCAAAGCAATCTGGAACTCAGAGGGAGGATATTTACTAAGTCTGCAGCATATTCCTGTGGGATATGGTGGCTTCTCCCCTGAGTAACGAAGGGCTTGATTAATTCTGACTGTGCTGACACAAGTAGGTTATTGAATAGGATTTCCTCGTGAACGGGCAAATCCATTCCCCAACAGGAAACCATTATATAGATGTCAAGCATACTCCCCTTGCATGTTAAAAAACCCATACTGGAGCTGGAGAAAAACAGCTGAGGGTGTACAGAATTAGAAGTTATTATAAAGCACCTGAGAACTTCTGCACTGTGACACTTACCACAAAACAATATGGAGAACATTCTTTTGTTATGGAAAATTTAGGATTTGAAGCTTTATCTCTGTGGCTCTGCAGAATTTCTCACTGTCTCTAGGTTTTTAAAAGTCAGCATCCCTGTTGAATCTCATGGCTTCAAGTGCTTTCTTTCAAGAACAGTGTAGAAAGAGTCCGGGATTTTCTTTGCACTTTGCAGAGAATCAGATCTTGTGGATTGCTCTAGTTAGAACCTGAGCTGAAGAATTCAGATATGAATCCAAGCTTTCATGGAGTTCAGGAAATCCAGAATTCTGTTTTTATAGAAGGGAAGTACAACATTTAGATTTTAACTCTCTCAAAAGCGTCTTCAAGGCGCTCCATGGTCTAGGCCTAATGTAACTAAATGAGCATCTGACCCTACAAGATGAAGACCAGGGTTGTCAGCTTTGCTTCTACAGTACAATGGAGCTCTGTCCTTCAAAGTGGAATCCCGGAGTAGAACACACATCCAATTTAGGTGTCTAAGTATTCTGTACAATGCAGTGACATGTATATCAGTCAGCATGCTGAGTGAATGGGTGTATAATTTAGCCAATAACAAATGCTGAAGAGGAGTGTGTGTCTGAAATCCTGGCTCTTTCCATGGACATATGTGCTACCTGCATCCCTAAGTTAATGTGCAATTGGGATCCGCAGCCGAAACCCATCTACTGGACTTAGGCACTTAAGTCAACCTTTGGCTATGGACAACAGTATCTTTTCTGTAAAAACCAGGGCAAGGGAAGGTGCTGCTCTTGCCCATCTTTTATATAATAGGCTGGTAGTTGCTCAGGAAGTTGGAGACTTGAGTTCTAAACCGATTTCAACCTGAGGAAGTTTCAAACCCATGTCTCACAACCCGAGCAAGTGCCCTAAATATCAGGCTAGACACAAAGCTGTACTGTGTGGCTGTTGAAGCTGAGCCACTGTGCAGCAAAGAATGCAAAATCCATGGGGATAGAAAGAAAGTAACAGAGTCCATGACTTTAGCATGGCAGATGGTTTAAAAGACAACCCTGAGAAGCTTCAAATGTGCAACACATTCAGTGATTATTGAAATGTATTACTTATCTCCCCAAGGTCCTGCTGCAACTTTCCTAGATCAAGTCTCTTAAGAGGTTGCACAATAAAGATAATCAATAGTGTTGAGAATGCTATAATTAACACCACATTGAGAACTCAATGTAAAGAACTACATAGAAGACGACAACTGTAGTCCATGAAAAGTTTTACTGGGTCCATAAATGCAGGAACTACGCTATTTATTTTGCAGCATATTAAGCTTGCATTTCATCTATTAAATAACTGTCTGCATACATAAAAAATGGTTCTAAATTATGGGAAACAATTCAATACTGACTAATGTATTAAATACAATTAACAAATAAGTGAAATAAATGACATGGATTAATATTGAGGATAGTGGTAATGTCAAATAGTGAAATCAGCACTGAATTTTACCCGAGGCATTGTTACCTCTCAAGTCAGTGAGAGTTTTATCTGAGTAAAATCTGAGAAAAGAGGACAGGAATTGTACCAGCTGTAAACAAATAAACTAATTAATTAATATAAATATTATATGTATATGGCACCTTACAATTTTAAGCACTGTATAGACATGACTGAATAAAATTCATGAGGTTCAACATGTTCTTTTCTAATAAGTGTTTTTAGTCCTTTGCCAAGTCTTAAATATTTTATTTAGTTATATCTAATTCTCAGTATTTTACTGATTTTCATAGTTTATGAGACTTCTATGAGCTCTTTCATCTCCTTACTCTTGCGTTTATATTTTATTTGGTTATATAGCTCCCTCTGCTCCTAAGGATGTAAGTGGAGACTTTGTAACTAATGTTATATTAATTATTAGTACTGTTATTTCATGGCAAGTACGTGGGACTTGGAGTTTATTACATTTTTTGTCTTGTTCTTGGCACTATTTAGGCCCAGTTTTGTTTCAACAACTCAGTGGGGGGCAAGGAGGGGCAGAATCCTTGGCCTCATGCCCCTGGCACACGAGACTTTGGGGCAGTCTAATGCAGTCAGCAGCAAAAGGGCTCTGACCCTGATTCAGGAAAATATTTCAACTTGTGTATTGCCTTAAGCATTGGTTTCAATGGAACTCAGGCATATGCTTAGTGACTGTCCTGAATAAGTTTGTTTTCCTAAACTGGGACTTTTAGGCCAAGTTGACTGGTGACATAACTTAATTGAAATCAGGACAATCTAATTTTGAATCTGTTTGTTAACTTCTGCAGCTATTGCTATTTGACAGTCTGGAAGGGAAAGGATTTATTAACGAAGGGCTGCTTTATCTGCATTAGAACTCTTTTCCAAAATATGCTCAATAGCAGTTCTAAAATCTCAGAGTTAAATTCTGATTCTGCTCTCAGTCCCATCAGGTTAAACACACAGGAGTTTGTGTCATCGGTAGAATTACTCTGGAATTACACATGTTGCAAAAGATTCCCCAGTCCTCTGAGAACTCTGCATTTCATGAGGAGCTCAAAGTGGTCCTTGCCATCTGCAGAATGCCACTGGAGAATTCCTCTTATACAAGTGAACTCTTTGCCAGTGGAAATCTTATGTCTTTTGAGCCAGCTGCTTCCGTTTCTCAAAATGAATCTTTCAAATGAATCCATTTAAATACAGTTTCTTTTTAAAGTAGTCATGACTTTAAAGCCAGCCTTATGATCCTGTATGGGCTGTTTCATGATTTTTGAACCCTTAAACCTGGTGATGGTGGTGTGAAAATGAATACAAAACAGTAATGTGTCTTCATATTTTACATTTCAGTGTTGTGCAAGTGTCTATTTCTAGCGGTGAGCAGGGCTGTGTGAGAGTGCTCTGTGTGCATGTACGCATGTGGTCAGAGACAGAAATATCAGTATGAGGGGAGGAGAAGGGTCTAAGATAAAGTTTTGGTGAAAGGAAAGGTATCTATTAATATAATATTAACCAGCTCTCTTTTTTTGAACAGCTAGATAAGGATAGTGTTAGGCTCTGGGAAGCCATCTGTAGACAAGAGACAAACTTTTCGTTTATACTGATTTCCAGGGTATTTATAGCTTATATTATGCAGTGCCACTTATCTTAAGCCCAAACAATATCCATTAGGAGAGGTGGGGGAGTGGGAGGATGCTGCAATATGGTGAAGTGCCTTGTTTCAGCCCAGAATACCTCTGCCTGATGCTGGAGAGGGTCATTTTTAATGACAGCTGTAACTTCCTGTAAAACAAATACTATAAATCCAGCTTACAGGTAGGGAAGATGAATACACCTCTGTGACTCTAACAAAGCAGTAGGGCTACAAGGAAGCTACATTCTGCCACACTGAAGATGTCTGAATCTGTCACAGCGGCAGTGGATATGATGTGTAGGGATCCAGACTTCCATTGCTCAGAGGGTATATATTAAATAATTGACACACATTGTCAAAGATACTGCCATAAATATAACTGTTCCTGCCAATGAAACAAAGCTTTGGTTTTTAACTTGCGTCTTGGGACATAAACTGTCCACACTGTTAGAGGAGAGAAAAACTGAGGTTTTGGATACGCCAATCATGCAAGGGCTTCCCTGGCTGGGAAAGCTGGTCAGCTGATTGGGGATCCCAGCAGGGGAGTGCGTGGGAGGCAAGGGCTCCCACCAACTGATGAGGACTCCCAGGTAGGGGAGTGCATTGGAGCCATTGGCTCCCCTATGGGGAGCACTTGCCAATTGACTGGGGCTCCCACTTGGGGGACTGCATGGGACCAAGGGTTCCCATGTGCTCTCCAGCTGAGAATGCCAATCATTTGGCTGGCACGCCCACCCTTGGCAGCGTGTCAGAGTCTTGAATGGCTCTGGTGCATTATCCAGGTTGGGAGCACTGGCCACACATTCCATTCAGGGCATGATGTGAATCAGCCACAAAGTTATTACCCATCTTCTGTGTAATAACTTTGTGGCTTATTCCTTGTATGATCACACCATTAACTGAATAGATGTGTGGCCAGGTCTCTACTTAAGAAGTGATTAACTAGTGAATCGTGTCTTAAGGGTAACATCTGCTAGGGCACTCAGTGGCTTAAGGTTAGTGAGAAGTATTACCAGTCAGGAGACTTGTGTTGGAAATGCATCATCTATCTGATTTCTCGTTCCTGAACCAAGGAGGCCTTGGAGAGTTACAAAGAACAGGGGTATCAAACTTACGGTGCACAGGCTGAACTGGCCTGTGGAAGCAGGTCCTCCAGCCTCAAAATATCCCCTCTGGCTGGATGACCCACTGTCAGACTCAGCCCACAGGATTTCTGTCCATAGCTGCCAGAGTCACTGTGTTGGCACAGCCAACACTCAGGGAGTTAATTCTGCCTTAAGCATAGCAGTTCGTGTTGGCATTAACCCCTGCATGTTAGCTGTGCTGATACAGTGGATCTAGCAGCCACAGCAAGAAACTCTGCATCGTGGATCCAGAGGCATTTTACTCATCCCATGATGAATCCCGTAGTCCAGATCAGGCCTGCCAACTCATATGAGTTTGACATTCTTGGCACAGTGAATGGGTATGTCTCCTATCACTCCATACTAACACTGGCTGCTGATCAGTGAGTATTTAAGGTTAGGCTTCCCTGAAAATGCTGTTGTGACAATTGCCATTTTGACTGAGACTGAGGTTTGTACTCCTGATCTGCACAGTTAAAGGCATGAACCAGCTCAGCTTGAGTGAAAAGACAGACAGATGTAGCAGTCACAGTCTTCATGGAACGAGTACAGCAAGGGATGTGAAACACATGCTGACCAGTGGGTTAGACTACATACTGTAAATGCCAGGAGAGGGATACTGAGCACACGTACAGATGAACACAAATCTCATGAATACAGACCCAGAATAAACACCTCAGCTGCACCCATTTCTTCTGGTTCCAGCATCATATAGAGTAAAATCCTCCAGATAGAAGATTTTGATGCCTTCCAGATGCAAGAAGAAGGGATTTGTGTGCCTAAGGAGATGCTGTTTTAGAACAGTTCCCAGTGCCAACACTGTCCTATTGATCCACTGGTTTGATCCATCCATCTAACTTTCACATGTCCGCAACAATGGTATGAAAAGCCTTTAGAAATATTTATATAGTGTCTTGTTCGTATGTAATTGGAGAATTGGATGGCTGAGCTTGAAAGAGTTTTTCCTCTGTTAGAGTCTCTGACCCAGTTACTGTGCTGCTGTGAAAGGCTACCCTCACCACATCTCTTCTGTGTAGCACATATTCTCTAGCCCAGGCTGCTGAATACTTTGGGTCCCTCTGCTGTATGTTGCTGTCACTAGCAACAGAAAGGAGAAAGGCAAATTCTTCTAATGAACAGAATAGATCCCTATATTCCCCCTCCCCCATAGCAGTAAAAGGTGCTATTAATTCTAGTTATAGAGAAGGATTTAAACACAAAGAGCAAGAACCTCCTGTCTGAAAAATCTGTGCTCAGGGCAAGCCTGAGGGAAAAGCTAGCTGTAAGCTGAGTTTGTGATCCTTAGATTCTTGGGCCACTCTGTGCCAGCCCAATTTCTGGAGCGAGCCTGAAGATGTCTCTTATCTGGCTGCCAAGTTGTTCTACCAGTGAGAAAAGCCTGGGGTTTAGTATACTCTAGTCATATCCCCTTTTCCTGGAATCAGGATGGTGTATAGCTTAGGAGCATCTAGAATGAAGGGAGTCTTTGAAGGGTTAAATTATTTAAGGCTGCTTTGGTCCAGTTTGAAGGCCAGAACAGAAACTAGGATATGCTCCTCAGTATTTAACTTATTTAAATGACATCCTTGGCTTAAAGAGGATATTGTCTATTGATTAGAGCAGGGGACTGAGAGCCCAAATTCTTCAGTTCCTTTTCTTTTTTTTCTTTTTTTTTAACTTGGACAAATTTGTGTTGTGCAAACTTAGGTGAGTCACCAAGCCAACATGTGCCTCCATTTACGTGTTTGTAAAGTGGTAGCAAGGAAATAAATTCCTGCCTTAAAGGGATGTAATGAGGCATCCTTAATTGATGTTTGTAAAGCACCATGAGATCCTTGGATTAGGCTGTTATGGCAGGCAAGCCATGCATTCAAGCATCTTTTGCACATTCCAGTGCAAAATTGTTACAATTTGCTGTATGCCTCTCAGCATTGGAAATATTTTCTTCATTCTAATTTAATAAGACTTTATAATCTCGTTAACTTAAAATCAATATAATGAGAAACCAAAGCATCTTCAACTTGGACTCAAGGAAAAAAGCAGACTTTAATTCAGGGAAATCATGGGCAGGATCCCATGGGAAGCCAGTCTGAGGGGAGAGGAGTCCAGGAGAGTTGGCTGTACTTTAAAGAAACATTACTTGAGGGTGCAGGAACAAACCATCCAGATGTGTAGGAAAACTAACTAGCAGGTATGGCAGAAGACCAGCTTGGCTTAGCAGGGAAATCTTCAGTAAGCTAAAACACAAAAAGGAAGCCTATAAGAAGTGGAAACTTGGACAGACATCTAGGGAGAAGTATAAAAGTGTTGCTCGGACATCTGGGGATGAAATCAGGAAGGCCAAAGTGCAACTAGAGTTGCAGCTAGCAAGGGACATGAAGGGTAACAAGAATGGTTTCTACAAGTATGTCAGCAATAAGAGGAGGATCAGAGAGGGTTTGAACCCAGGAGAACCTGGGGTAAAAAAAAACATAAAAAAAAAAAGCAGGGTGGCGCACGTTGGTGCAGTGCACATGGCCCAAACTCGGAGCCTGACCAGCTGGAGCCATTCTCTGGTTGCCAGCCAGGCTTTGAGTGGCAGCTTTGTCCCTGCTGCAGCTCCCTGAGGCCCCCAGGATCCCAGGTAAGGCTGCTGGGGCCAGCACAGTTGCTGGCCCCAGCCTTCCCTACCCCACCAGGGGTAATCTGCCATGAGCCAGAGGGTGCGTGGCACAGGCATTCCCTGGGGACAAGTAGCATCAGCACAAGGTGTGCTGCTGCTTCTTGTCCCTGGGGAAACAAATGTCCACGCTCATATGGACACAGCCATAAGGTTCAGCAAGGACAAGTTCAAAGTCCTGCACTTAAGACAGAAAAATCCCATGTAACGCTACAGGTTTGGGACCAACTGGCTAAGCAGCAGATCTACAGAAATGGACCTAGGGCTTAAAGTGGACAAGAAGCTAAATATGAGCCAACAGCGTACCTTTATTGTGAAGAAGGCTAATGGCATGCTGGGCTGCATTAGTAGGAGCATTGCCAGCAGATCAAGGGAAGTGTTTTTTCCCCTCTTCAGCACTGTTGAGGTCACATCTGGAGAACTGTAGCCAGTTTAGGACCCCCACTACAGAAAGGATATGGATAAATTGGAGAGAGTCCAGCAGAGAGCAACAAAAATGGATCAGGGGCTGGCGACGTGACTTATGAGAAGAGGCTGAGGGAACTGGGCTTATTTAGTCTTCAGAAGAGAAGACTGAGAGCGGATTTAATAGCAGCCTTCAACTACCTCAAGGGTGGTTCCAGAGAGGATGGGGCTGGACTAAACTGTTCTCAGTGGTGGCAGATGACAGAACAAGGAGCAATGGTCTCAAGCTGCATTAAGGGAAGTTTAGGTTAGATAGTAGGAAAAAAAATCATATAAAGAGGGTAGTAAAGCGCTGGAGCAAGCTATCCAAAGAGGCTGCGGAATCTCTATCCTTGGAGGCTTTTAAGACCCAGGTAGACAAAGTCTTGTCTGGGATGATCTTTTCTTTTTTTTACTGTAGCTCAAAAGAGTGCTGCTCTTTCCCTCCCAAGAACACCTTTAGCATAGAAATTCCAAATCAATAAGGCTGGGATTTTCAAAGGCACCTAAGAGGATGAGCAACTCTCTATGCGGCACTGGTCAGGCCGCAGCTGGAGTACTGCGTCCATTTCTGGGCGCCGCATTTCAGGAGGGATGTGGACAACATGGAGAGGGTCCAGAGGAGGCCACTCACATGATCAGGAGACAGCAGGGCAGACCCTGTGAGGAGAGGCGACGGGACCCGAACCTGTTCACCCTCCACAAGAAAAGGTTGGGGGGGATCTAGTGGCTGTTTACAAACTAGTCAGAGGGGACCAGCAGGCACTGGGGGAGTCACTGTTCCCCTGAGCACCGCCAGGAGTGACCAGGAATAACGGTCACAAGCTGACCCCAGTACTCTGTCCTGCCATGGCAGGGGGTCGGACTTGATGATCTGCTCAGGTCCCTTCCGACCCTACTAACTATGAAACTCCTGTTGAAAATCGATGACTGTTGGGTGCCTAACAGAGTTAGGCATCTTTGTGATTGGGATTTTCAAATTAAGCTGCCAGAAAATCAGTTGCTACTGATCCCATACCCTGCTTCCAGAAATTCCATGGAAGAAGCATGTAGGGGAGAAACCACCTGGCCAGGGCTTTTTTTCTTTTCACTTAAAAATATTTTAAATGCCTGCAACTCCTACAAGTAAATGTTTGAGGCTCAAAACAGCCAAGGTGTCTGCTTATGGACCAAATATTGCAAGCAGCAAAGATGAACTTGTTCCTTTTCAGGGTGTATCAGTCTGTCCTCTGTAGGTGAGAGAGTAGTTTGCCCTTCATGGTCCATTCATGTTGAACAGTAGGGCTGATTTTGCTGGAAAGGTACTTTAGTGGGGAAATCTCTCCTGCCAAGAACTGGACCAAGATAATTTCATAGACATTTAAACATTAGGGCTGGAAGGGACCTCGGGAGATCATCGAGTCCAGCCCCCATCAAGCATTCATGACAACATCATGCTTTTGACTAATATGGATGTGTGTATGGTATTCAATCCTAGGCTTATAAGGTTTATACCCCCTTCCCAGTCCTTCTTCTTCACTAGCCTGTCCCCACTTCCACACCTATTACCTGATCCCTATGTTATTGTTTCCCTGTTTCCACTTCTGTCCCAGTGACTGGACCCATGCTACATCCTCTCTCATTTCCCAGGGCGTGCTACCTATCAGTTGATTGATTTTTTTTGGAAAGGTAATGATTGCCAGTAGCATAGCAGGAGTATGTGTATGTGTGTGTGTGTGTGTGCGTGTACTAACAATGGAAGAAATAAATCATTAGCTCCTACCCCTGCTGCCATCACGAAATGGAGGCAGCTCAAATTACTAAGAGTTAAGGCTCTAATAACACTAGGTCTGTAAAACATGAATGCAAGCGTCACTGTCTCCTTGTGGATCATAGTGCTGACATTGTGAATGCAGAGTTTTTGGTCTCCTAATCAGAATGAAATGAATCTACCAGACCCAGTCTCAGGCTGACTGTCTATTACAAACCATTTATAGCAAAACAACTCTATTGTTTTCCAAGGTGTCATCGTTAGACCATTTTAAGTCCAGGTTTGTCTCCCAATTTTTTTAATTGCTCCTTCCTGCACGTTCATATACCGAGATAAATTAAGGGCGTCTGGTAATAAATTACTCTTGTCGAACCTTCTTGATATCCAAAACATTGTAGACAGAAGAAGGAGGTGTCACATCACTGTGCCAGTGACAATACAATCAGTGAAGGATAAGCCCTCCCCAGTCTCTGCTACATTCATGAAAATTCAGCCATCACATCCTCATAGACCGTGATACGTGCCAGCTGTCACTCATTAAGCAGCAGCAATGGAGAATTTGGACAGTGTTATGACATGCACTGATGCATCTAGTTCTTTCTGAGCATTTGTGTTCAGTGCACAGCATCAGTCTGCAGCTATATCACCTCTGCCTGCAATTAGGGAAGCAAACCAATTGGGAGAATATAACCTGGCTAACAAATCTTCCGTTTTCCTTGGACCTGACCCTTTGCAAGACTTGACATGGGGATTTTCCAGTAACTGTGAAACTGACCCATCTTCTTCCCATTACTATCATCCAATCTTCTCATTCCATCTTCTCATTACTAACCAGGAACTCAGAGTTATGAGAGGCTGGACCCTATAGCTACGTACTTGCAACCTGCCCTACTACATTTAACATGCTAGCCCAGATCATGAGTGTCTTTATCAGAGAATAGCCAGGTTGCTGACAGAAGAGCAGCTCCCAGCTATAACTCATAGTGCTTTGCAGGAAGTGCTGTGAGTTATAATGATCCCCCAGGCCCAACAGAAGTTCACTACAGGGCCGTGGCATTGGGAAATCCAGATTCTGGTTGTAAGCCTGCAGCTGGTCTCCCCTAGCAACACCCTTCTCCCTCCTCCTCCTTCCCAGCCCCAGCACTGTTTTCAGAATAGGGGGGGGGGAGGGAGCAGAGGGAGATCATTCTATGGGTTCCCCAGCCAGCACCGGAGGGTGGGGTGGGTGGATTGGACCCTCCCCACCTCAGGGGGGCTCCAATCCACCTGCCCCACCCTCCAGCAGGGGCTGAAAAAAACCCAGACTGAGCTGCCTCCACTCCCTTTCCCCTTCCCAAATCAGTGCCAAGCCTGGGAGGCAGCGCAGACACAAGTTACTGAAGCTGCTTCATCTTGGAGCATCTTCATCTGAACCCTCGTGCAATGAGGGTCCAGATTTTCCTGGGACTGGACTGGGCTGTTTTCAAGTGCTCTGCAGCCATGTACTTCTGGTTGGTCATAGCTGTAGAGCACTTTCAGGGGCCAGATTGGGTGAAAATTGTCACTTTTGTCCACACCTCCAATGGCCCACTCCTCTTCTGTCCCCTTCCTGTGTTTTCAGAAGGTGACCATCCCTGCTTCAGGGTTTTTGATTTCTCTACAGATCTTCTGCAGCTGTCTGTTCAGGTTGCACTCCATGGCTTTTGCTCCAGAGGGTGCTGGTAGAGTCTCCAGCCTCCTCCTCCTCCTCAATGTCTCTGTGCAGGGTGGATGAAAACATTTATAATGAAACCTTTTCCCATTGGAGACTCAGCCCTCATGTAAATCTATCACTGGGGCTCAGACCCAAGATAGAGAAACTGCCCTGTACCATGACAGCTGTAGTCTGGATGGGAACAGAGCCCCCAAGAGAATGGATGGTGAGGGACCCAGAACACCTCTTCCCACGATAGTTTCATAGTTTCATAGTAGCTAGAGTCGGAAGGGACCTAGGTAGATCATCTAGTCCGACCCCCTGCCTTGGCAGGAAAGAGCACCGGGGT
>NW_017728911.1:3593427-3635449 GCF_001723895.1 Crocodylus porosus | reverse complement strand
GTGAAGATCGTCCGGACCAGCGGACTTGAACACGTCCAGCCTCTCCAGAAGTACCCTAACTAACTCCTCGCTAACCCCTGGCCCAGGCGTGTCTCTCCCGGGGCCCGAGGGGGGCCCAGCAGGGAGGTGGCTGAACTGGTCCCTAGTTAGGAAGACAGAGGCAAAGAGGCACCACAGCATCTGTGCCAGACACACAGATTAAAGTCAACCCGCAATAAAAATATTTTGAAATGTCTGAAGCAAGATTTAAGTTTGAGTTTTTCAAGAATTTGTCCCAATATGGGGATGCAAGCAAATGTGTCAGCATCGTGGAACTTCCAGTCAGAACAGAAATGTTGTCCCTCAACCAGCTATCATATACCTAATGAAATCAATTTTCTCCAGTCCAATGAGGAGAATGTATGACCATATCTGCTCATTATTGGAGAAGTTTTGTTTTTTCTGGTGGTGGTGCTAGTATGAAGTGTTACCCAGTCACAGGGCCTGAGCTGTGGGCCTGTCTATGGCACTGTGTTAGCAAGGTGGCAGGAAACATGAAGGTTGTGGTTATCCTATTTTGCTTCAGCTTCCCTAATAGCTGAAGACAATCTGCCATGCTTTTAGGTCATTTTCAGCTCTGGAATTCCCTCCCTCTTGAGGCTCACCAAATCCCAAGTCGGGACCTTTTTAAGAAGCTCTTTCTTGTTTGGGCACGAATTTAACAAACAAAGCTGGATTGATATAGGATGTCTTTACACATGCTCCAGGGTGGAGGGGAGTGCTTTACCTAGAGTTGCTCTAGTACCCACAGTATCATGTATATTCAGCACCCCATGCTTCAAAATGGTGGCAGGGCACTTTAACTAAAGTTCGTTTGAAACATGGGGATGCTGAATATATGTGACATGGATGCTTCTGGGGTGTGCTAACTAGCACACTCTAGCAGACTCGATTAATGGAGTCTATATTGTTTAGTGCATCTCATTTTATGTTCCCCTTTTGTTTTGCTTTCATCACTGATTTTTCTCTCGTCACTCCCCTGTTTTCTAAGTTGTTCTGTTCTCTTACTGTAAGCCACCCTGAGCCTTTGTTGGGCAGAATGCCATAAATCACATGAATGAATGAATGAATGAATGAATGAATGAATGAATGAATTGCAGCAACTGGTTTCCCTTTGGAAGTCCATGTTCATCACTAACTGCAGCTCAGTGACTCCTTCCATTCCCCTAATCAGTGTTTCCTCTAAGCTGTGTGGGGCCGTGCAGGCACACTTATGCCATGCTACCAGGTGTACTGGTGCAGCCATGCACGCCACACAGCTTAGAAGGAATGCTGCTCCTAATCCTGCAAAAAATCCCTTTTTTCTTCCTTCATGCTTGAGAGGCTGAAAATAGTATGTACCTGGGCTGTCTGGAGCTGAGATGAGGGACATAGTTATTCCCTGCAGCATTGTCCTTCTAAAAATGACATGGATTTCCTTATGGAAGTTCATTCTGACTCAGTTTCTGTCCTTTGGATAGGAACATAAATTTTACATAAACTGATACAAGTGATTGGAAATTGGTTCAAATCTGTAACACAACAGAAGCACATAAATCACTTTCAAAATGGCTGAAACCAGTTTATGATAAATCTGGATGGATGTAGTAGAAGACTTAACTGATTTAAGTTAAATCAGTTTATTGAACTTCTGTCCCAGGTGTCCTCCAGCTTCAAGTTAATGTGCAGTCCCCAAGAATCCCAGGCTGCTTTGCACCTCCCCCATGCCCCTCCCCAAGTTGGGCAGGCTAGCCTTGGCCCAAACTGCCTGCTCCAGCTGAGCAGGAAGGCATGTTTTGGCACCCTCCAGCTTATGGCCTGGGTCACTGCAGGCATGTGGCTGCATTTTTGGAATCAAAAGTGAACGTTTGTTCACTTGCTTATTGGTTCAATCTGTGGAGCTTGCACTAACCTGCGACGATTGCATCAATTCAGCCTCAGGCTTTTTGACTGTCTGTATTTAGCCTTAGTCTTGGCCTTCTATGAATACTTCCATATATGTCAGTGTCTTCCATTGCTCCGCTCTGGCACACACTGAGTCTCAGCTTGCTCCCCATCCATTTGACGAGGGATAAATCTACTCCTCTGCCACTTGCAATTTAAAAGATCCATTTGAAGGAAACTGAGCCAAATGAAGTTCTTTGTGCTTCCCAGTGTTTTTTCTCCTGAAGGAAAGTCTGGCTTTTGCAGCTTTATGATTCGTGTTGAAAAATACCAGTCAGACTGCAGAGTATTTGACAAATGTTGCTAGACACTTTGTCTTATGGGACCTGAGGATACTAATTTGAAGTTGGCTGTGGCAACCAGTATGAAATAACCCAAAACCAAGCTCAAATTTAATCCCAATTATTTTGTTGAGATTCAGTTGCATTTGATGAGCTCATCTCTGAAGTGATTTCTCATTCCTGTGCATGTCTGCACTGCCTGCTTACAGCCCCAAACAAGAAAATAAAAATGCCATGAGAACCGATTCCTTGCTTTAAAGTCTGTATTTGTGACAACCAACCATTCCTGTGTCATACAGCAGACTCAGAGTGAGTCCTTTGCTAGATCTGAGCAGCATTAGGAGCTAGGGAGCTTGGAGTAGAAGACACTGAATCCTGATACCAGATCACAGTCTTCTAGTTCCTTGGGGAGATTTTAAATATTAACAAATAAATGATGCTCTCATTAATAATAGATCTAATTTTCTACTGTAACCCTCTTAGTCTCAATAAAAGCCAGTGGATTTCTATTGAAAACCAGCAGCTCTCGACTCAAAGAACAACTCAGTTCAGTATTTATGACCAAGACTAAATGGTTTTCTATAAAGCCACGGAGTTGGGAATTTGCTCCTGAATGATTCATTAAAATGAAGAGGCTACTGATTCCCCAAGAATGTGTTATGGGTATTTTGCAATTGCAGCAGGAGCCTTGCAGATTTTCTGTTCTTTTTTCAGTCACTTACTTTAAAACCCTCTGGCCACTCTCTGGGTTCTCCCTGGCTTGCCAGCTGCCCTTCAGTATGAATCAGGGGGCAGGCAGTTCTTATGTTGCTTCTTTTAAGATCACTGCATTCATTTCTGTGTTGCAGCATCAACAGGGATTATGTAACTCACAAATGAAGAACCAGTTAGCTAATGGAGCTTTCAAAATAGGATTATTGGTGCTGAAGATGTAATGGTGCCTTTCATGCTGTTACTACCTATAGTGGAAAGCCTTCTCAATATCTGGACTATTGACCTGATGCACTGAAAGGCTCCTTTGCAGTCTTTATAATCCAAAATAAGGGAAAAGCTATGAGTGCAGGCATCTTCAAGGGAGAGGAAAAACACAAAGCTGAGAGATAAGCTTGGTAATTTTAAGGCTTTTTTTTTTTTTTTTTTTACTTTTAAGCACAATCCCAACATTTTGTTTGAAACTGATATCTTGATTTTATCTCTCTTGCCTTTTTTCCAAGATATGCACTCAGTGCTTTGTAATTTCTAAAGATATCCCAAGCCAATCTCCTCCAGGGCCAGAGTGGCAGCGTCACAAATCAGGGTCTGTTGAAAAGGACTGTCTAATGAGATTTTGGAAAAACAGGTGTCCCTGACACTTCTGCTGAGACTGGACACAAACTCCTTGTGCCATATCACAGGTTATAGTTACTGTGCAGGCATAAACAGCCTGGCTTTGGAATAACTAGGTTAATTACAGTTGTTCTGGAAACACCAGTTTGCAATCATGATGTGACATGCGGTCATTTGATAGAAGGGTACTCTGGAAGAATGAGAATTATTAGCCTTTGTCAAGGACACAGGCTAACACTTTGCAAACCTGCTAATGTAAAAAAAAGTCTTCGGGAGTTCTAACTATATGAATTCTTGACACTTTCATCCAAAGATCTCAGTGTTCTTTGCAATTAGTGAGTCAAACTAATATCACTCTAAGGAGGTAAAGAAGTATCATTTCCTCCATTTTACATGACAGGAGAAAGGGGAGGGAAATAGGGATCAGGCTCTTCCCTGCATTTAGGCAACTTTTGACCATGCTGCTGATGCAAAGCTACACTAAAGTTAAAGCCAGCTAAGATAGCTACAGGTGGGTCATCTCTGTATAGGGGTGGGGGATCCCTGGGTAGCAAAGGGAGTTTTGTATGCATTCACCTGATACTGTGCAGTGCATGGGGCATCACTGGGGAAAAGAGTGAGATAAGGGCTCCCAGCACCCTTGCTGAACCCCAGTTTTTATGGCAGTACTTTAGGACCTCTGACATATGTTAAACCAGCTTTCTGGCTGCTCATATGTGCATTGTGGAAAGGAGAAGCACAGAGTGGTACCGGGGCCAGTGGAAATCAAAGGTACTGAAAAGTTACCTTTTGAACAAAGTGTTGCTTCTTGTCTTTAGCTCATTGCTCCTCAGCCAAGGTCAAGCACTGGGACACGAGAACTAAGAACAGAAGGATTATTTCAAGCACCATTTAAGCAACGTGCCACATTTAGTTGTGGTGAAAGGCAGTTCACTTGTACTGGATGTATGCCAGATTAGAATAAGGCCCCAGTGGATATTAAGGGTCAGAGAGGACTGAAAACTCCAGGAGTTTGAACTCACTGAATTCCTTTGGCCAGCTGGGAAAGTAGTCTGCAGATAACCATCTCCAGGGCAGAGGGTCAGGCCTCACATCCCAGAAACCTCCTGCAACTTGTAGAGGTAAAGTAACCAGTGAAGATGTAATACCAAAGTAACTGCTGAAGGCCAGAGCCATCTTGCCTGGAGCCTGATCAGTATTTCCCAGCTACCAAAGGAGAACAATTCTTCTCCCAGAACTCTCTGAAACTCTCCTGGGGAGCATGACTGAGCAGGCTAAGACCAGTTAGCATTAACTTGGGCTAGATTGTGCCATTGGACTGTGAGGTGGGTGAACAGTGTCATGGGGAGCAGCTATCCCTTATCCCCCCCTCCCCCCCCCAAGTTGCCTGTTCCTTATCTAAGGTATTACATCTCAGTTTCTATGGGGTTGTCCCTAAGACAAAGGTGAAAGGAGCAGTTTGCCATATATCATGTAATCTTGACTGTGGTTCCCTTCATCTGGAATCTAATGATAATTTATAGTGGTTTACTATATAGCTTTATAGTGGTTACACTAATAAACACATGTGGCTGTACGGCACTGACATTAGAGGTGGCCTCATATAGCGCGTTTCCTATTGGTGGCTAATGTGGAATAGTTCCCTTCAGCGCTTGGTCCACTTCAATTTTAAATATCACCAGGGATAAGACTTTTACGTCTCTTAGAAACTGTTCCTTGGTTGGCTACATCTCATTGTCAGGAAGCTGTACCTGAGCTTTGGCTTAATTTGCCTTGAATCCAGTTCCCTCCTGTTACTTCCTAGTTATGCCAGGGCATGGCAGCAAAATAGTTAAAATGTCTTGCTACAGCCGAAGAGCCAAGACTTCAGGCTGTGCTCCAGATTCATGCTGAAGCTGACTCCCAATTGCTAACTCAGGCTGAAAAGTCAAAAGCAGCTGGAGGTGATGCTTGCCACATCATTCCCTTGTGTGCTGCTGGCTATAGAAACTGGTGCACCTTAGTGATGCTAGCCCAATGGGTCATTTGGCCAGGACAGGCCTTTGCCTACTACTTATGCTCTGTCATATCATACTAAGTATACCCTCCAGTATATTAAGTATACACAAAAACATGCCCTCCCTCATGTGTGTTTAAATTCTTTAGTTATTTGTAGAATAATTATCATATGCCCGTAGTCATTTCTGAGCAAACCTATAAATATTTAATTTAGTTATTATAATTTTTCTCCACAAGTCAGTCCCTATGGCTCCTCATTAGTTTATGCTGCTTTTCTCTGAACTGCCTCCAAAATTTGTCAATGCCTTTATGGCAACTGGAAGCCCATCACTGCACACAGTATTCCAGATGCAGTTTCACCACAGTAGCAAAGCAGAGCATTTATTATCCCCCTGGTTTGTAGTTTGCGGTGGGCCCTTCAAAATAACTCTGGTTCTTCTTTCTCTTTGCTGCCATATTTTACTGAAAACTTGCATCTAATTTTTGCTCCTGCCTTCCAGGAGTCTCCAGGCCTTGTCCATAGCCATAGATAAGCATAGTGGGTATGAGATTGTTATGTGGTCTAAGATATTTGTGGGAGCTTTCCAGTTTTGTTGATCTGTTTTGTGCCTCTGTTGTAGATTATGGGTTTAATTATTTGTCTGGGTGGTTAAAGCCAGAGGCTTCCATGTTCACATAAAGCTACATTACTGAAATGAGTAGAGCTGGGAGTAGAATTCAGGACCCCTGGCTACTAATTCTCTACTGTAGCACCAGACTGCTTCTGAGATACATGAGTACCCCACAGACTGGGGACTGCAATTGCAAGGACATATCTGAAACTGTTCTTTTTCATTTGTGCTACATAGCCCAGGATTTAATTAGGAGTAAAGGGATGAAATGGCACAATGGAAAGACATAGCATGGTATTAGAAGTTCCCAAACAGTAGAAAGATCATGTCCGGTGAGATTCAGAACACTTGGGTTCTATTCTTTGCTCTGTCACTGAGCAGGTATTTGACCTTAGGCAAATCACTTCACCTCCCTGTGTCTGTTTCCCTTCTGATGCTTTATCTGTTTAGAGTATAGGTTCTTTGGAGCAAGGTATTTACCTTCTTTGTGTAGTGCCTGGCCCACTAGGACTCTGACTGCTTCAAAGAGCTACAGTATTAGAAAGTCTGTCACACGGTGGAATAAACTATTTTCAAAAGTAGAGCAGCAGTAGCCCCATCATTGAATTCTGAACTGGAACTAGTCAAATCACTGGAGATTAGATTTACATATACCCCACTGTTTGGTACTGCAGAGACCTTCCATGAAAATATATCCCACTACCTACTAGTGCTCCCTATGCATGACATGCTAAAAATATAGCACATAGCTGCCACTTTCATGAGCACTCCTGAGTCTGACAGTGGCCCTGGGTTTACACTAGGTACATGCCAGAAGGTAGCTGCATGACACTTTTTTAACATGTGCTGCACAGGGATCAGGAATGAATAGATGCAGCATGTTTTCACCGCAATACTCTCCAGTAGTGGTTGACAGTATAGATACACCATAGCGGAAACTTCACTCCAGTGGCGCAGAGTACATGGTTCTAACAGAGATTATTTATCCCTTGATTGCATTCATCTGCATAAGGACATTGGCAAATTAAGTGTGCACAGCAGAGGCGGGTTCTCAGCCAGGAGTGTGAATGCGGCCACTGCTCCCCTGCTTGCCACATTTGATTTATACAGCAAACTCACTAAGACTCATCTATGTCTTAAATAGGTCAGTCGATATGTAAAGTGGAACAGTAGCTAGTTATCGCAGGTGAGAAAATCAATGTCTTGGGTTTCAGCATAATCTGCTGATACAACCTGGTGGGAGAATGACTTCAATATAAAAAGCCACTTTTGTGAAGGAACAAAGCAGAGGAGAATTTGAATCTATTTGGAGTAGATGAGAAACTCCACTTCGGATCTGCCTGGCTTTGTCCCAACTGACAAAGAATCTGCTCTAATGAGTTATAGCAGAAGATAAACCCATGTCCTCATTGGATATAAAATCATGGGAAGTGGTATATCAAAACAGAGCAATATCACTCTCAGGCCAGGATCATGTCTCTGGTGACACTGAAGCATTTAGAGGAGTCCAGTCCAAATTTTACAACTGGCTGCTATCCTAATAAAGGACTCAATCAAACCCTTGGGGCCCAGACACTGTTTAAATGTGTTAGGTTATTCAAAGGGATTTTTGGGGTGAACAACATGGCCCAGGGGTGTTTCTTTCCCTAGCTTCTGACTGAAGGAGAATGGGGAGTCTGGAGAATGGGGAGTCTGACTTGGAACTATTATTTCCAGCCTGTGTGGCCTTACCTTCTAGCCACTGATCAAATGCTTCATACTGTATCAAAAGGTTGTGGGCCCTTGATGAGGAGATGTATCTATACTACCTTTACCTCCCAGCTGATGCAAGGGTTCAGGGGAGTGGGATACTGCTTGATGATAACCCCAGAAAGGCCAAACAGTAGCTCAGTTTTTCAGGAGAACTGGAGACAGTAGGGATGTTCTTGCAGACGTCTTTGAGGTTGAGGAATGAGCTTTGGTCATGAGTGACTTTCAGGCAAGCAGTTTGCCTGAAAGTCAGAAGATACACAGCAGAATATAATCCTGGAAGGACTATGCAGGATGCTGCAGCAACCCTTGGTTTAGGGGGAATTATTGGCCCTGAGGACCTTGTCTTAAAAAGATTATTTTGAAGAAATATAACTGAGCCTCTGAAGAGAGAGGAGAGGAACCCTGTGGCTCCAGTGTGTTTTCAGCACATAGGCTGGTGAAACAACTCTTCTGACTGAAGCAGGAATCACAATGACATGAGCCATTGAAATTAGATGTGGGGAAAGTCCTGTTGAGTGTGATAGAATTAGAGCAAGATTTTCAACCAGGGTGATGAGAGATTCTTTTAACGGTGCCATGGACTGTCATGCAATGTTAGCACTGTTAAGTGAACAAACACCTACACACAATTCACAAATTAAAACCAGAGATTTCAAATAGGACACCATAGCATCAAAAACATTCTGACCTGTTGTGGTCTTTCTGAGATCTCTGCAACAGAAGAATTGCTCTGTTACAGCGGTGGGCAATTATTTCAGCTGGTGGGTCACAACGAGTTTTGGTGAGCTGTCAAGGGCTGTGATGGCTGGAAAATGGTATTTAGAGGTTTGCTTTTGGGAATTGGCTTGTAGGTAAAATAGATATTGCGTTAGAACAATGGTCCAGGCAATGGCAAGGGATAATTGATTTCTAAAAGCCTGCTTGTGACAGTTTCTTTAAGGCCCACTGTGTCTGACGCAGGCAAGCAGCAAGCAGACACATAGGCTGGGAAACTGAAGACATGTACCACACTGATCTCATGTTATGGAAAAGACAGTGTTTCTCAACCCATAGGTTGTCATCCAAAAGTGGGTCACAAGAATATATGAAATGATTGCAAACAAACTTTAAAAATGTATCAACAAACTTTAAAAAATGGATTCTCCTTTAAAGGAGAAAAAAGGGAAATCATGGCTTTTCCCTTGCAGGCTGTCAGGGTTCCAGCCTGTGAGGGGCAGCTTGGGGCTCCTCCTGCCCCACACACCAGGGAACTGGGGCCTGGGTGTGGGTGACAGTGGATCCGGAGTGAAGGGCACTGGGTTGGGACTGGCCATCAATGTTTACAGGTGGATCCTGGTACAAAAAAGATTGAGAACCACCAAGATATGGGACTCTGCAGTGTTGGTCAAGTCATACTGACCAAACTGCAGGGCCTTTGGGATTCCTGGTTTTGGTAGATGCACCAAATTAGGAGGACACAGGAAAGAACCAAATGAGAACTTGTGCATGTGAAACAAAGAAATACGCTGACAGGACAGAACGTGGACAGTATGATAGCCACAGGGAGACCAATCAATGATGCCCAAAGATGAAGAGTTATCAGAAAGAGAAAAGGGATGCAAAATGAAGGATTTCAGAGCAGCAAAGGGTCCGTAAAAGGGGAGTCCAGGGCCACCATAGACAGAGGGCATACCACCAGCCCATCTCACCCACCCTACTGGGGGAGGGTGGGCCTCAGCCTCCAGTCTCCAGGCTGCTGACATCTGATATTCAAGAGAGAACCTCAGAGTGAAGCTCGTGTACTGGCCAGAAGTACTACGAACCCTGGGACGGCCTGGCATGATGAGCAGCCACCTGTGGGTGGCTGAGTGGGTGGAAGGCAGCACTGCTGGAAGGCTGTGCACACTGGCTGGGGCTGGGGTTGTTGGCAGGAGAGGGGCAGGTGTGGGTGGGAGCACAGCATGAGATGCCCTGGGTGAGAGTAGGCAGGGTTTGGCCCCATGTGGAGCACTGTGGGGGAAGCCGCAGACCGCACACAGTCAATTGGCAGGCCAGATCTGGCCCACAGACAATATTTATCTACCCCTGTTCCATTATTTTTCCCCAGTCAAAAAATAAATGGAAGATCAGAGCTGGTGTTTTCTGAGGGTGGAGAGCCACTGGATTAGGTTGACCAGAATACTTAAATCCAAAAATGGGAGAGGCCTCCCTTCCCCAGTCTCCAGCACACTCAGCTCTTCCTGGACTCTGGTCTCAGGTGAGCATGCCAGTTGAGTGAGGAGAATGGGAGGATGCAGACTGGGGCACAACAATGGAGCAGGGAAGGGCTGGGAAGCAGAGCACGCTGTTTGCTGAGAATGCAAGGGGGAAATGCAATATCTGTCCTAAGCGTTTCATTGGTTTCTTCAGTGTCCCCAACAGTGGTTTCCCATTTTCAGAAACCTCCCCACTGGAGGACCAGGAATCCCACCTATAGGGTTTTAAAATGGGACCATCCCAACAAAAATAGGACGTATACTTGCCCTAGAATACAGTACATCCTCCATGAGAAGTCAGTACATTGTATTCTTCAGGGCTTCTGCCCCCAGTCTTTAGAAACTTCTTCGCTGCTTCATAAATACTCCTGACCAAAAAACGCATTGCAGTATTTTTTCTCTTGCTTAGTTTCATTCCGTCTTCCCCCTCCAACTTCAGGAACACTGTATATCTGGATTCCAACTTCATGGCTAGGGGAAATCCCTGTTCATAACACCTACCTGTACAGTGATTCTCTTTGGCAGGGAAATTCTTCCTAACCCCAGAGAATAATTAGCACTTATCCTGAGGGACATGAGGTGATCTCCCTGGTAATTTTTATTCTAACTGTGTATTTCAGTCTTCATTAGTTAATGTTCCTCTACTTATAATTGTTTCCAGGCAATTCTGGACAGAAGTATTTGCCTATAGGAAGATGGAGCACCTCTTCCTGCTCTAAAAGGCATATGCCATATGGTATAAAGTCCAAGGTTACCTACTTCCTGGGGTCTGGTTATATTGGTGGTTTAAACAGCAACAGTGAAACACAAGCCTTAGTTTCTAGGCATTTTTCAGATGCTGGGATGTTTCTAGGTTTTCCTTGAATGATCAACTCATTGTCCCTAGTTCCTCCTCCTTCTCCTAGGAGACAGATTTCAGCCTGCTCATAGTCCTAGAGAGGTAATTAGATCAGAGCTAAGGCCTGGGAATACAGCTTGAGGAAAAGTTTAAATTGTGTCAGAGACTTTAAACTGGTGGAATTATGTTAAGCAGTTAACACAGGACAATCGATGGCCATCAGTAAAACTACTGCTTTTGGAACTTCACGTAAGGCATTGCTCCGGGTGCAGACAGCTTTCCTCGACTCAGTATATAACCTGGTTTCATCTCTCTGGAAATGACAATGGCAAGAGCTTTGATAAATGGATTGAAAGGCTGGCTAGTTTTACTGGGAGTGTCAGCCTCTGACATTGTATTATACAGCAAACTACAGCTCTTTTATGACTCACAGCCTCCATCCCAGAAGCTCCTACCTCCAGAAGCAGGTGGGAAAGCCATTCTCCTGCTCTCTAGTGGTAGAAACACAAAAAAGTCTTGGTGTGGTATGCAAAACTCTAGAATGCTTGGTTCAGAGATGATACCTTCTATTAGACCAACTAGGAAATTGCAAAAAAAAAAAAAAGTCTTTTTCTGCAAGCTTTCAAGCTCACATGCCCTTCATCAGGCTCAGAGAAAGTTAAAGATGGTAAAAAGTCCCTATAGCTAGGATGTGTTACTTTGGAATGCCTACTCCTTAAAGTGTAGGCTAGAAAATGCCTGACAGATCCTAACATAGTGCCTTGGAACCTGGTTGGAGGCTGAACTATCCAGGAAAGATCCCAACATGTGCAATTCTGTTTAAAAACTAACAAATTTACAGCACCTGAGAGCTTCAGAGTTGCCCTGGTGGAACTTCATTAGCATTGTAGGGCTAGAATTCACTCATCTTCTAGGGGCCTACACAGAAACTGATGGTAATAACAGGGGTAAGAAAATATTATTTTTACCGGTATAAGACACAGCTCTGGTTTCATGCAGTAGAGAGTACTGGGGCATAGGCAAACTAGTTTCTTACCACATTGCAACAGGTTGGTCAGAGCAGCTGCCAGGTGAAATGTAAGACCGTGTGGAGTGTGTAATTGAAAAAACTGTGTGATGTGCCATGGGGCAAAACAGAAGTAATGGGTAAGACCAAGTGACACCTTTAAAAAGAACTGGCTGCTTCCTTGCTTGCTGCTAAAGAGGCTCATCAGTACTCTTTGCCAGGAGCACCCACACTGACCCATGAAGCAGCAGGCTCCGATGTTTTAACCTTTTCTCTCCTAGAGAGAGAGCAAAGACCCCATTTCAACTCTCTTTTTCCATGGATGACCCGTGAGAATTTCTCTCAGCCCCCACCCTCTGCTGTTTTTCTCTGTTGTGCCTGACTTCCTCTGATCAGGGACCTAATGTTGTGCAAAAGCTTGTCTAACTTTATCCTAACTATATAGTTGGTCCAATAAAAGATATCACCCTAAGAAATCCTTGCCTTTCTCATGGGCCTCCAAGCAATTTACAAAGTAGGCCAGGATCTTAATTGAACAGATGTGAAAACTAAAGCACAGGGAGGAAAGGGGATTTGACCACTGTCACCCAACAAACTGGAGACAGAGTTGGGAATAAAATCCAGAACTCTTCAGTCCTGGTTCAGTGCCCTACCCACTAGACAACTGTCTCCCATTCATCCTATCCTATATGTATATATATTACAACTGGCACCCTACAAACAGAAAGGTAGATCTTTATTTCAGGCACTGACTCATTTCATAGGTTTCATAGACATTAGAGCTGGAAGGGACCTTGCAATATCATTGGGTCTAACCCCCTGCCCAAGGGGCAGGAAGTCAGCTAGGGTCAAAGGATCCCAGCAAGATAGGCATCCAAATGTTTTTTAAAAGTGTCCAGAGTAGGTGCTCGCACCATCTCTGGAGTCTATTCCAGGCCTTGGGGACTCAGGCAGTAAAGAAGTTTTTCCTTATGTCCAGCCTAAAATGGTCTTGGAGGACTTTGTGACCATGGGATCTTGTCATCCCTTGGGGTGCTCTGGTGAACAGTTGTTCCCCCAGATCCTGATGCCCACATCTTATAGGTTGCCACCAAGTCACCCCTGAGCTTTTGCTTCCCCAGGCTGAAGAGTCCCATGGCTCTCAGCCTCTCTTCATAAGGCCTGCTCTCTTGCCCTCTGATCATGCGCGTGGCTCTCCTCTGGACACTCGCAAGCTTCTGCACATCCTTCTTGAATTGTGGAGCCCAGAAGTGGATGCAATACTCCAGCTGTGACCTCACCAATGGGAGGATGACATCCTGGGACTTGTTTGAAAAGCATTGGTGGATACAGGCCAAAGTTTTGTACACTTTGCCAGCTGCGGTATTGCATTCATAGCTCATGTTCATCTTTGTAGTCAGTCATGAACCCTGAGTCTCTTTTGGTTAAGTGCTAGGAAGTGTAGCACTGCCAAGCCAGAAGAGGCCTGGATCTGAGGTTCTGATTCCCAGTTTCTTTTCTATAAAACCTCATAGCCACAGCACGATATAACAGAGATAACGCTGGCAACAGAATAGATTAATCAGTCCTGGAAAATTGTTGACTTTCTGTTTTCCTCACACCTTTCCTATACAGAATTGCCATGGTTCATCAGGGTGATGCATGGTCTGGTGCACAGCTGGACTAACCTGAGTGTAGGTGGTGGAGTTGATGAAGACTTTATTTTAATCAAGTGTCACACAACAGCCTCATCTGCTGAGAGAAGGCAGGAAGTGGAAATCCCCAGTGTCTCTCTATTTCCCTGTCTCTTCTAGGCATTTGTATATTGAAGAATGAACTAACTGTGTAAAAATTCAATTACTGCAAATAGGGAAGAATCAATAAGGAATGAACAGCCAGCTGCTGCAGAGCAGGGGGCTCATCTCAACAGTGAAATCCTGACATGCAACATTCAAAAAAAGTATGGAGTGTTCAAATGAGTTATGAAGATTGATATTTATTATGATGATTTTCAATGGAACTACTTAAACAATACCACCCATTTTGTAATGAAACCCTGCTGGCAAAGTCTGATCAAAGAGCTGGAATTGCAGGAAGAGTAACATAAAGATCAGTAAATCAAATGCTGCAAATCATACATGAGGCACACTGCAATTAGGGACAAATTCAAGCAGCGAGAGCAATTGGAAATTACAATCACCATCCCATGCCATGCTTGTGCTGCCACATATACAGGAAAATATATAAACCTCAAGCATCCAGTGTCACCCCTAGTGAGGACAAAGACACAGCAGATGTATTTTACTAAAACAGAGGCTCCCAACCACTGCTACAGGGATCAGCAGCAGTATTGGCAACACTGCCAGATAGTGGAAATTTGAGATTCCCATTACCTAGCTAAAGAATGAGCTATGGCGCCACTGCTCTGTCCCTCCTATTCAGTGGGATTCACTCTCAGCCAAAATGGAGCATGGTATGTGATCAAGATACTCAGGTTCAGAGCAACCCAGTGGTGCATGGGGTTGAATAGGATTACTCACTGCAGGTATAACCAAGGTCTTAACCTGGTAAGTCAGGGCAATTGCTTAGAATGATAAAGACCCACTTTACCTTAAAGGCCAGCAATCTGGAAGCAAAACTGACTTCTCCCTTTTCTGACCTTGAGACATTTTTCCTTTCTCTGGCCCCACCTACCATATTTCTCCCAATAGCCTATCCATCAATGTGCAGTATCTTCTATCCAGATTTCAGGGGCAAACCAGGCTTCTCTGAAAAATGGCAGCACATAAATTGAGCGGGCCACAATGGGCTTGGTAAAATAGCTGCAGTTGGAAGCTCCAGCTCCCTGATCTCCAGATTCTGAACCAGGATTTTTCTGTCACTCAATGATGTTGAACTAAAGCATTCACATGGTGTCCTTCCCATTCTTCTGGCGGGTCTGGCTCAATACGGACAAGCCATAGCAGCTGGAATAGTCCTGCCTTGAGTACTAAAATGTGTGAAAATGCAGAAACAACAGGGTGGACTGATTAACATACAGCTGCTGGCAATTCATCCACAATGGCTTGACCTTTGTTTTAGGCAGGACATGCTGAATGGTCAAATACTCAGAAAAGCACCATGTTTTAGTGGACTGATCATGGACCTGGAGGTTAGGATATTTTGCATTCTAATTTCTGTTCTGCTACTGCTGTGCTACATGGCCTTGTTTAAGCCTCTTTGGCAGCTTCCCCTTTTTGTAGGTCACACTTAAACTCACTCTACTGAAGTATCATGAGGGCTAACTGGCTAATTGTGCTTTGAAGATGCAAAAGCACATATGCAGGTTTATAATTTGTAGTAAATTGGTGCAAATCCTTGAGCAATGTACTGGCAATTCTTCATTGTATGAAAAATACAAAAGAAAACAGAAATATTAGCATACCTTATGGTTGAGGAAGTAGAAGAGGTAGGATAATTTTGATCTAGTTCTATCCTGCCTCAAGAAATCTTCTGGCTGTGTGGCTCTTCTGTAGAGAGCTCCTAGAAGATAAGAATGGATTTCTTAATGAAGGGGTCCTCAACCCAGCTTGCAGATTTATTTGTTTTTAATCCCTTCATTGCTTCACAAGACACTTCCTTTGGGCCTCAGTTTCCTCATTTATAAGATGAGGGTGAGGTGTATGTAGTTATTTTTGTGCGCAAATACGATCTAAATAAGATCTTCAGTATAAAATAGATTAAGCTTATTTTGGTGGCTTCATAATTTTTAATTCATGTATACTGAGAAACAGCTCAAGGGAAGTTAGTAAATAAATTGTTAGTCATTATTCAGCCTATGGAGCGGTTACATCCAATCTTCTAAAATGCCAGTTTAGTAGTAATATTATTAATAAAACATGAAAGACCAAAGCTAACATAATCATACATGAAAATCCATACATTATCATTTCTCAAAGATTCTGGGAAATCTCTTGCTTTCATTTTGCTTGCATAATGGAAAGTTACATGCCAAAGTTGATTGCTAAAACTTTTCAATTGGCCTTCACAGTTGGGCATCCACTCCATGTGCTTGACAAGGTTTTGGTCACAACCAAAGAAGAGGCTGCCATGGAGAATCCCTTAGATTTTACACTGAACAACGGTGTATGCTGAGACTCTGATCTGATTCAATGGGAGCAGTAGGTGCTCAACACCTCTAAAAACAAAGCTATGAAAGTTTAGTTGGTGCTGTTGGGAACCACACACAGTGCAAACATGATCAATACATTTCACAGTGACATAGATCATCAACGACTCTTGATGTTTAGACTTAGCTACTGGGGACATAGCAACCATCTCTTTGATTTTTGTCTTGTCTAGTCCACACAGGATAAAGGATCAGAATAACTGTATTTACATGGCTTCAATGCATTCCTCCTTCACACTGACTGTAGGATTAACTCCCCCTTACAATGTGCCCCCATAACAGGCTAACAATCAGCACTGTGTGGGTTGAGTAGAAAGTACACCAGTGTAGTCTGAATGCAGTGTGCCAATAAGCACTTCACCTGTGTGCTGCATTTGTCTTCTGAGGATCACTGGTCTAGTTACTATTACTTCTGTCTTATAGGGGCATAAGCATATTGCTTGTGCCATTTGAGTGACTGGTTCATAAGAGCACAAGGGGTATTAAGACCTTTCACAGCTATTATGCATGTAGGTTCCTTTTTCGTGTCCTTTTGACAAGGTATTTAGCAGAATTCACAGACTGGTTGGAATCTGAAAGGGCCCACACGGTGAGTGATTCTGCTGCGGCCTTAAACATGTGACCTCTGGGTTGTCAGCCATGTGCCTTAGTGCCCACATCACCCCAGCCCTGCACAAAGATATTTTAGGAACTTCTTCTCTTCATGGACAAAGAGAGGGCCAGGGATAGAAGGAAAAGTGTATTTTCTTATCCCAAGTCATGCATGACCCTAACAGTCCCCTCAAGGCTGAATTTAATCAGAAGGCTAGAGTTGGCATTCAGAAGCGTAAGCGAAATTCAAGAGCAAAGAAGAGAAGATGGCAGGATTTTGACAAGGTGAGGGGGGGAAGAGCTTAGTTTAGTGGTAAAACTATGACATTAGCCAGTCCTAGATATAAGTAATCATTCAGACAGCACCATGGACAGCTAGATAAGTTATGCAGGATTCAGTGCTCTCTGCTCAAGGCCACATCCTTTGCAAGACTGTACCGACCTGACATAAGACCACCCTGAGCAGCCTAGAACCTCTATCCACATATTTCAAGCCCATGTTTCTTTCTGAAGGCAACTGCCAGGCCTGGAATATCAGGGACAGGTGTAGACCAGACCTGAGTGAGGTGCATTGTCATGTCTAATGGCAATGGCTGTTCTTGTAAAGGTAGAGCAGGACTCCCAGTTCTATGTTTTATGAAATCTATTATAGGAGGCATGGCTGGGTGCTTGGACTGTTACTGTGCAATAAGTGCAAGAGCTAAAAATAATTATGAATGGCTACATATTCTCCCAGGCTCAGATGAATATCTTGAATAGCACTGAATATATCACCAGAACATCAACCAAAGGCAGAAGCCCTAGCTTCTAAATAACACTAACCTACCATCAGCTGCTTGACACAGAACCTCAGGGAGAGCTCTCTCTATTAAAATCTTTCTAACTAAAACTTTACTAGAGTGCAGAGACTTTACCTTGTGTCTCCAGCACTCCTGCAGGCTCTCCAGCACACCCTACTCACATGCTTCTTCCTCATGTGCACAAGAAATCAGATCGTGAAGCCACTCCAGAGGCACTCCTGACTACCACGCCCAGGTCCTCTGTTTCTGACATGGTTGAGAACTGCCATAGGGGTGCATCCTGGAGCAGCTTCACTGCCACATTTCAAGGACTGGTGCCTGGGAGTGGGAGTGGGTGGGTGGAATGTGCTCAAGAGTAGCTCTTTCTGGTAGCGATGGAGACACTGTAGATTTATCTATAGGCACATGGCCTCCAGGCATATCATATAAAAGCAGAGGCACAGCAAGATATTATGGTGCCTGAGCCAGAGTTGGGAGGAGTGAGGGAATTACGCTGACCACTGGATAGCAGGAGCAGGTATGGAAAGAGGGGAAGTGGAATCTTACCTGCCCCTGCTCACTGCACTCAGGCAACAGCTGCTACAGCTCCTATTTTAGTAGTGTGAGCTTAGTTTGAGGCAGCTGAAGGACTGGCTTGCTGCATGCTGGTACAGTAGCCCAGCCTGCGTGGACTCCATGGTGGCTGCTTCCGCTGCCCCATTCACTTTACATGACCCATGTACTCCAAAATACACTTCTGGGCGTGGGGCTGTGCCTGTCCTGGCAAAGCCTCCTAAGGGGGCACATTCTATTTGCTTCACTCACCTCCCTGTCCCATGGATACACCATGAGGTATAGGGTTGTGTCTACCTAGCTCCTATGGCTGGGCTTCCCCTGCTGTGGAAAAGACTCCTGGGGGAAGGGGAGCCATATTGGTGCCCCCTCCAAGTTGGAACCTGGGGTTGGTGCCCTGCTTGCCACACCTAGTTATGCTACTGCACAAGAGGTAGCAGCTTACAGCATTCTGACTTTAGGGAATCAGTCCCAGATATGTAGGGTGTATCCTCCCATATGGGGAATCTTATTGGAAAATAAGATTTAGCCTGAGGAAAATTTTCACATGCTTCCATGCAAAGCTTAAACTACAATGCCTGTCACTGGAACACCAGAGGAAAATAAAGCGTCAACAGGTCAGAACAGAGGAGCATTGTCTGAGCTGTGCCAGAGCCAGGCTATGGACAAGTACACTGGTTAGTACCGAAATTCCTTGGAAATGTTCTGTACGGAGGTCCTGAACCTAGAACAGCAGGGGTTTCAGCAGGATGTGGGTAAGAAGGCTTAGCACAGCTCATGGGCAGATCTACGATTTTGAAAAAGGAGGTGCAGATGATATGATGCATTATCACATATAACACAACACATATTTTTCTACAGTTAAAAACTAGTAGTTTTGCTAATAATAGGCCTGTGCAAATAGGGAACTATATGAGTTGGGTTCGGATTCAGCCAGCTTGCATGCCAGCAATTCAGTTTGGAGCTCCAAATCCGTTTCCCGCTTCGATTCAGCTGAATCGGCTCTGGAGCTGATTCAAAGATTCGGCCATAGGGTATAATAGGGAATCAATGAAGTATCTATAACTTTGTTGTTTTTTGTCTGATTTGGATGAAACTTGTAGTGTCGGTAGCCTCTGCTGAGAGCATAGAGTCTGCCAAGTTTCAAGGAGATAGGTGCTGGGATTCGGGGGAAACTGCACCCCAAATTCTTGAAAGCAAAACTCATGTCACATGTATGTGTTACACCACAGCAGGGTGAAAACTGCAGGGATGGTGGCCCCTGGTGAGGCCACAAAGCCTGACAAGTGTCAAGAAGATAGGTGCAGGGGTTTGGGGAAGCTGTACCTCAAGGGCTGTGGACAAGCAAAACTCATGACATGGGTGACACTGTGTGTTAAGGCGCAGCAGGGTGAAAGCTGCAGGGACAGTGGCCCTTGCTGAAGTCACAAAGCCTGCCAGCTGTCGAAGAGATCGGTGCAGGGGTTCTGGGTTCTGGGGCCCTGCACCTCTACCTGCTGACAGGCAAAACTCATGTCACAGGTGCTTGTGCAACTCTGTCTGTTTTGTGGGGGGGGGCAGGGAGACGGAAACTACAGTGGGCCTGGCTGCTAAGCTCTGCTCTGGCCACAAAGCTGGCCAGCTGTTAAGGAGATAGGTGCAGGGTGGTTCTGGGGCCCTGCACCCCTAGCTGCTGACAGACAAAACTCGTGACATAGGTGCTTGTGCAACTGACTGTCTCTGACTTAGGGTGGTTGATTGTCTGTATTGATTATTTCCTCTCTGTGCCCGTCTCTGCTTGATGATTCGCTCCCATGCCACCTTTGCCCGGGCAGCTGGTCTTACTCGCCAAGGAACCTCTTGTAGACCCTGGAGGGTTCCTCGATTACCTTCGGGGTGTCCCCCAAACTCGCCTGCCATGACTTCAGATGGTCCTTCAGTGAAGGGGATCCCCTTTGAGGATGCATCCAGAGTTGTCACGTGTCCTGGTAGGTGTCCACAGGGCTCCAACCTTCCCTACACCCCAGCCATGCGACAACCTTTGAGACTAGCCTCAGAATCTTTTGCGGCTAGCCCCTTTTGATGTCTTCCTTGGTTCCCACGTGTCCTCCTTTGCAGATAGATGCCTCATGCTCTGACCAGAACTGGAGGGTCTGGTGACACTCTGCCTTTGGGTTTGTCCCTTTCGATGCCCTGCGTGTTCTATGACGGATGCTGCTGGTCGTTGCCGCGTTCTCACGTGGTCCTTCATTTTCAATTGGGGTCTCTAATTCCCCAAACCTGGTATGGTATGCTAGGCTAACCTGCTCTAGGCAGGGAACTAAAACAGATCAGACCAAGGCAGGGAAACACAAATGAACACTCACTACCAGAAAACCGCACACCACGGGAATAACCCAAAGTGAAAAGAAAAAGGAACTAAAGACAGGACTGTAAGAAAAACGAGATGAAGAGAAGAAGAACAGAGGAGCAACCATGGGGCTGAAAGTCCAGTGCTCCCCTCACCCCTAATGCCCCTAGACTAGCACATCCCCTGGGTCGGGACCCATGCCTTCATCCCAGCAGGGATTTCTTTTATCTTCTCCAGAATCTGCCTCTGCCCTGGGGTTGCAGCACCTGCCGCCTTCATCAGGAGCTCCTTCACCGGCTCTTGCTGTCACCACTGCCGGCCTCACTGCTGACTTCTCTGATCCCCACTGGTCTTCCCCGGTGCTGAGATCTCCCGCATCCCCTGCTGCCGCCACTGCTGCTGACCTCACTGCCGGCCCCTTTGATCCCCACCAGCTGTCTCTGAGGTGGGGATCTCCCACAGCCTCTGCTGCCACCACCACTGCAGACCTCACTGCTGGCCCCTTTGATCCCTGCCAGCCGTCTTCAGCATGGGGATCTTCCACAGCCTCTGCTGCTACTGCCGCTACTGACTGCAGCAGCTGGATGTGCTCCTCCCGGCAGTTTCCTGCCGCTCCTCTGGCACTTGGCGTCCCCTTTCCCATGCTCCCGGGGCTGGCTTTTATCTTTGCCAGGTAACGCCTCTTTGCGACATCACCCGGCTCCAGCTGGAGATGGACGCAGCTGATAAACCTTTCAGGTGGTTTTCCCTGGCACACCTCTTCGCTTCTCCAGAGCCCTGCAACAGGTAGGTTTTTTTTCTCTTTTTCCTTTGTTTGGGGCCTGCCTGTGGGTGAGGCTTCCCCCTTGCCTGATTCTGCGTCCCTGGGACACTCTCCTTAGTCTGTGCTTTTGTAGGTGTTAATTCTTGCTCGTTAACTCATTACATTAGCTGGCCACTGTGTATTGAGCTGGTCCGAGTGAATCATGATTGATTGGTAGCCCAGTAGCTTAGCAGCCAGGCCTGCAGTAGCTTCAACCCCCCGCCCCTCCAAGCCAGACACAGTTAGTTGCACAAGCACCCATGTCACGAGTTTTGCCTGTCAGCAGGTAGAGGTGCAGGGCCCCAGACCCAGAACCCCTGCACCGATCTCCTCAACAGCTGGCAGGCGTTGTGGCCACAGCAGGGGCCGCCATCCCTGCAGCTTTCACCCTATTGCACCTTAACACACACAGTGTTGCCCATGTCACGAATTCTACTTGTCTGTAGCTTGAGGTACAGTTTCCCCAAACCCCTACACCTATCTCCTTGAAACATGGCAGGCTTTGTGGCCTCATCAGGGGCTACCATCCCTACAGTTTTCACCCCACTGCGCCTTAACACACGTGACATGAGTTTTGCTTTCAATAATTTGGGGTGCAGTTTCCCCCAAACCCCTTTTTCTATCTCCTTGAAACTTGGCAGACTTTATGACCTCAGCAAGAGCTACCGTCTCTGCAGTTTTCACCCCACTGTGGCTTAACATGCACACGTGACATGAGCTTTGCTTTCAGAATATTGGGATGCAGTTTCCCAGAAACCCCTGCACCTATCACCTTGCTACTTGGAAAATATCATACTCTTAGCAGAGGTTACCATTTCTGCAAGTTTTATCTGAATCATCCAGAAGACAACAAAGTTATAGATATTTTGTTGATTCCCCATTATACCCTATGGCCAAATCTCCGAATCTTTTCCGAATTCATTCAGAAGCTCTGAATTGATTCAAGAAGCCTAAAGCTTCCCGCGATTTGATTCGTATTCGTTGATTCTGTCTCTAAATCGTCCAAATCATCTCTGAATCTGAATCATGATCCAAAGCTTTGCATAGCCCTAGGTAATAGGCTAGGAGGCTAGGGTTATAGTATTTCATTTAAGATTGAAGCAAGAACAAATATAGTTTCATTGGAATGTACATTCATTTGCTATAACACGTTATGTATAAAAAACCCTCAACAAACTAGGCAAAAGTAAGATGTTGTTTCTTTGGTCTTACTGTCATTAGAAGTAAATGTATGTCTCTTTCCCAGTCATGAAGCAAAATCTAACCTTCCTGAACATCTCGACAATGCAATGCTTCCCTGAAAGTTATTTCCACACCTGAGTTGATGTTCACCTGAATTAATATTTCCACAACTGAGTCTGCAGGGCTGTGAAATAGGAGCTACATTATTAGGAGCAGCTAACAGACAGTGGAAAGAAGGGTAGTTTGGTTAGTGGAACATCAAAACCATTTAGAAAGGAGAGAGGGTTGTTAACACCGGTGGTATAAAGAGTTTAGAAGGCATCAGGTAGATTATAATGAGCCATGATCCAATTGACTCCATTATTGCTGCCCGAATAGAAATGCTGATGCCCCTGCCAGGCAGTTAGTTTTAAACTTTAGGTGGGGCGGGAATCCACCTGCACCCCCCAGGATCCACCCCTGGCACAGCTTCTGATGGAGCAAAAGGTGCAACACCTCCTGTGTCACGCCTAGCTCCAGCTTGTGGTATTAGTCATTCACTCAGATATATTCTTGGATTATAAGGAAGAAGGGGATGCTGTGAGCACTGAATCTGACTCCCTACCTGCCTCCCTACCTGAGTCCCCCCCTGGACTTCCCCAAATAATTCCTGCTTCAAGCCCAATAGGCAGAGATGGTTAGCCGTGTTAATCTGAAGTCAGGCATGAGGCAGGGCAGGGTGGCATGTTAGAGGCAAACTGGTTCAGAGAGGCATGAGCTTTCATAAGTGATCACGAAAACTTATGCCTCTCTGCACCAATTAGTCTCTAAAGTGCTGCTCTGACCTGCCTTTAAGTCTGATAGCTATGGTTACATGCAAGCAAAATCTTTTAGAAAAGCATGCAGTCCTGATTGTAATATTGCCAGTGATGGAGAGTCCTCCAAAACCCATGGCAAGTTGTTCCAGTGGTTAGTGATCCACACTTTTAACAATGTGTGCCTATTTTCTAGTCTGAATTTACCCAGTTTTGGCTTCCAGTCACTTTGACTGTGAGAGAGAAGGCTTTGCCTGTTGTGTTTCCCAAATAGGTATTTGCAGACTGTGATCAGATCATCTCTGTGTTAAGCTAAAGTAGGTCAAGCTCTTGGAGTCCTTCACTCTAAACCAGGGATATTCAACCCCCAGGCCACAGGCCAGATCCAGCCCCTAGCAATGTGTCATCCAGCCTGTAGGCCTCCCTATGGGTCCAGAAATTTGGCAGCAGAGGGGTGGTGGCACTGATATACTGCTGCCAAATATCCAGACCTGTGAGGAGCCACAAACCCTGTACTAGTCCTGGTGTGGGCCAGGTGGGGCAGGGGTGGGCCAGACTCCAAGGCCCAATCCCAGCATACAGGGCTGGGCAGGGGCAGTGCCAGACCCAATCCTGGCATGTGGGGCCCAATCCAGCTGGCAGGCCAGTCCCATGTCACTACCCTGGCCCAAGGGCGAAAAGCTTGAACACCACTGCCATATACCATATTTCCCCTTCCTCTTCATGACATATTCAGCCAGATCTGGGGCCCTGTCCTGTCTACTATGTATCATTGGTAGAGCACAAAGCAGCTCTTAAAGCCAATCTAGGCATCACTTGAGGATTGCTCTTCGTTGGGGAATCTTGAGGAGGTACAGAGTCACTCGAGCAGCTCCCACACCACCCTCTCTCAGGCCCAGTCCCAGTCCCAGGGTGAATTTAGATCTGCCTCTTGTGGACAGAGATTCCCTCAGGCTGCTCTGTCCTGCAGTGAGGATCCAACCTAGCCCAGACTATTGCCAGAATGAAGAACATAAACCAAGCCACCTTCGCTCCTTAAACTTTTTGGTTTTGCAGCCAGCACAGCTCAGCAAGACCTGAGAACTTGACTTTCTAGAGTAAACCTATGCTACCTTCCACCCACCTAGAAAAACTTAAACCCTGTCTGGTGTTGAAAATTGTGTATGGGTGTAGCAGGGGTCAAGGGACCCTGTGATTTTAAGAGGAAAAGTTCAGCAGGCAAGACCTGCAAGTTGGAACAGACAGCTGAGTAAGGACTGGCTGAAAAGACGCAAGCAGCCCAAGGAAAGACCTACAGGAAGCTATCAAGGGCAAGATGCCCAACAATAAGCTACAGGTGAAGGCCATCTGGGAGGACTGCAGCAGATCTGAATAGGCTGAATAATGGGCCAAGCAGAAACTCTTGGATCAGGTAGAAGTCTGGAAAGAATAGAGCCCAGAGCACTAGAAGCCAAGCTCCTGAGCTAGAGAACTCAGTCTGGTCTTGAGTTTTGCCAGAGGAAGGCTCCTGGGAGGTACCCTGTGAGAGAGAGGAACCCAAGCAATATAAGAACCCAGAGATACTCCAGGCAGCCAGCAGATAGAGGGTAGGAGTTTGCCAGGACCTGGAGAAACCCAGAAGGGATTCAGGATTTTGTCTGAGTAAGTATCAGCTGGTAAAACATAAATTTAAAAAATGGTGGCTTGGGAGTGGCTACAAGGGGTGGTTTGGAGACTCCACCATGGGATGCCTGGGGCACTCAGTATCTTGAGCCCTGCATGGGGCAGGGGTACAAAATGGGCTAAAGCTGAAAGCTACAACCAGTGACTAAGGCCAAAGGGGCTGAAGCCTGGGCAGAAGGGCCGAGGCTGAGATGGGTGACAGGTTCAGTTTGCAGAGGCTAGTAGCTCTGTAAAGCTATGGACAGTGCTGCTGAAGCACCAGGTGTTCTAGTTAGAGGTCCTAGGGCCCAAGGCCAGATCACTGGATAAGAGTTAGTGAGGGAGAGTTGAAAGAGGACTAAGTCAGAGGGACCCAGAGTTAAAGGAACCAATTTGGCTAGGACTGAGGGTGAGAAGAGGAGCTCCACTCCCAATGATGAGCAGGGCAAGGTGAAGCACCCAGACATCACACGAGTCTCTGAGGACAGTCTTCCCAAGTGTGTAGTCATTTCACCATTGAAGGCATGGCAGGTAAGACAGCAGGGTAACACTATAGGAGGCCTTTAAGAGGTGCCATGGCCAGCCTCAAAGGTTGACAAACACCTGATCTGAACCTTTTTGCCCTCCTGAGAAGCTGAGATTTTAAAAAGCAGTCATAAAAACCCCACAAACAAGGAAAAAATGTGTATTTTTATACCCACACATTTCTAAATAAATCCTATCACCTTATCTTGTTAACTGAAACCTGCAAATCCAAGGAAGTGGAAGTCTACTGCTCCACTGAAACAGAGATTTGTGAAAAGGGTTTTGCAGAACAGTGAGAAACAAAAGTGGCATTAACAGACACAGAAGTGACTAATAACATATATAATTTCTCCTCTAGCAGCATTTTGAACAGCAAGCTGTCATCCATCCATGATGACATGGAGCTGCTTAGAGGGTGAAACAGGTGTTTTGTTTTCATGTTTAAACTAAGGAGCCTCTCACTGGTAAAATATGAAACTGAGATGTCCTCTGCTTCAGCATGCTCTTTGAGTTGACGTCCCCAATTCACGTAGCCACATGTCACAGCGAAGATGATTCCATGGTTTTGTTCCTCTGGTTTTATGTCTTTTTCCCAAGGCTATTAGTTATCAAGTAGTAGTGCTCAAAGGTTGCAATCAGGAAACAATATAATGCAAGCTGCTGCATAAACAATTATGAAAGGAGTGTTTGTACCTTGCTGCAGACTTCCTGTGTGCCCTTGGTCATGTCACTAGAGGCTGGATTTAATAAAGGGCTTATGTACCTCAAAACTAGGTGCTATTGTATGTAATTTAGATGCCTGATCCATGGAGTGAAATCTAGAACTCTGTATTAGGTGTCTGAGCTCCCTATGCAGTGTATGTGGAGTTACATGCTTCAATAAGATCTAAAAAGAGCCAATGTGCAAAGCAAGGAGCTGCCTAAAGTGAGAATGCTCAGTGTGCAGCTGCCCAGAACTAGCCCATAGGGAAGCATGGAGGAGATAGGGTTGGTATTAAATCCCATTTCAAGATACCTCATAAAGAGCTAGGGAGGCTCGTCCATCCATGTAAGGCTTTCTCTGGTAGTTAGACACCTAAAAACCTGTCCTCTAAAAACTGAGCAGGGCTCATCTTCCACATCTGGAAGATGAGATTCTGCTGCCCTTTTATGTGATATTGTACTAGTTAGAGCACTCATCCTGGAAATAGGAAACCCAGGTGCAAGTTCCTCCACTCCCTGAGTGAATCTAAACCCATATCTCCCAAATCCCAGGACTATACACTACCCTTTAAGCAATGGGCTAGGCTGGGCACTCTCCACTCCTCATACTAAAGCTTAACTATTCTGCAGAAAGGGGTGCAATATTTACTGAACTACAGAGAAATGAACTCTGGAGCCTAGTGCATAGGGCACTCAGTGGGAAGTGGGGAAGCCTGGCTTCCAGTCCCTGTTCCTAGGACTCTTTCTATATATCCTATGATGTAGCCATTAAATAAGATACAGAAGGAGTCCTGAAAGCAGAGGTTGGACTTGCTGCATATTACACCCCCTTTACACCTAACTAGGCAGGATATAGGGAAGCAGAGAGTCACAGGTGCAATATGAGTTTTTCCAATGGCTTCACTGGAATAAGATCTAGCCACAATAGAACAGCTGAAAGGGAAGGAACACACAGCCAGTAACATAATGCTGTCATTCAAGACAAAACTGTACTGTGATGGACTGGTACTAAAGCACTGGCCTCAGGCTTTTGCTGATCTCTGTTGAAACTCCCGTGCAGAGGTCAGCTGTGTGTCAGAAATAAATGGGAACATAATCTATGGAAATTAATAAATAAGAAATTCTTGGGAGCAGCTGCTAGAATTAGCAGAACATGATATAGCGCAAAGAGCATTAGTCCTGCTCTTCCCACATAGAACAGAACTGTGGGACTCTGAGGTCATCTGACCCAGGTCAAACCCTGCAATGATACTACGTAGTACCTTTGTACAACAGACTCTGTCCCTTTGCCTGCCTGCCAGAGAGCCAATGAGTTACAGGTTGTGTGTGTCTGCATGTTTTGCCCCAGTTGAGATCAGGGCCCCATTGGGCAAGCTGCTGCATATAGTAAGAGATAATCCTTATCCCAAAGACCTTGCAGACTAAATAGACAAAGCAAAGGGTGTTTAGGGAAGCAAGGCACTGAAATAAGAGGTCCCAGGTCACACAGTAGTATCATGAATAAGGTTTTGGATTTGGATTTGGATTTTCTGCATGTAAGACCTGTCTTTATCTCTGTCAGGTGCAATGCTGTGTTCCTCACCCCTTTCCAAATAGTCTGTCATTCAGTCCTGGAGAAGGAGGCAGAAAGACCAAATCTCCTGTTACTATGTAGCTCTCTGAGCACTGCTGTAGTATCAAAAGCATCATTTTTTTTTAAAGGGGAGGATGTATTCCGCCCTTCACCTTTCTCAATGCTCTATTTTTGCTGAAACTTTTAAACAAGACAGTTCTCCCTTGTGAGGAGATACAGCCTGGAAAATATCCACAGGATCACTCTAAATTGTATCTGCTCTTTCCTAGCAAGGAGATCCCAGAGGGTGGTGATAAATCATGTGCTCATTGTCTCCTTGGGACATTTCCTATGGGGTCCCCCAGGGCTCCATCTTGTCTCTCCTCCTGTTCAGTGTGTGTATAAGGCTGCTGGATGAGCTTGTGCAGGGATTTGGAGTGGGATGCTATAGAACGCTGATGACATACACCTCCACCTCTCTTTTTCAACTGACTCTGCTCCCACCCACAGTCTCAGTCTGTTCCCAGTACCTGGCTGCCAGTGGGGATTGGATGCAGGTGAACTAGTTCATATGGAATCCAGACAAGACAGTGGGCAGAGATCTTGACCTGGGAAGGATAAGGGGCACCTATGATTGATGAGGTTCATCATCCCCTCATCACTCAGGTTTGCAGCCTTGGAACACTCCTGGATCCTCTGCTATACCTGCATCTTCATGGGGCAGTGGTGGCTAGGAGCGCTTTTCACCAACTCCATCTGGTGAGAAGTTTGCAACAATGCAGCCCTTTCTTTCAGATTTAGATCTTGCTACCATCATGCATACTTACATCATCTGAAGGTCAGACTACTGCAATGTGCATAGGGCTACTCTTGAAGACCACCTGGAAGTTGCAGTTGGTGGCAGCCGACCTTCTGACAGGGGTGGGTCACCAGGAGCATGTACCTCCACTGCTTCAGAGTCTACAATGGCTTCCAGGAGCTTTCCAGGTACAATCTGAGGTGCTGGTTGTGACCTGTGAGGCTCTGAATGGTTTGGGTCCTATATCCCTAAAGGACCACCTTCTTCCTTATGCCACATCACAATGCCTAAGGTCAGCTGAGAGCAACCTCTCGCAGGTACCATGAGTGTGCCAAGTCCAGTTGGCAAAAACACTTGGGAGGTAATTCTCATCTCTTGCTGCTCAGCTCTGGAGCTCCCTTGCTCTTGAGGCCTGCCAAAGCATGAGCCTGGACATCTTTTGAAAGAGGCTCCTATTTGGGCAGGCATTTAGAGAACAAAGCTAGGCTGTGGTATTGTTTAGGGGTGGTCTCTGTTTTATGTTGATATTCTAGTTCCCTTGTTAGTGATTTTGTTCTTTTGTAGTTCTCCTGTTTTATAAGCTATCTTTTATCTTATTGTAAGCCTTTGTAAGGAAGGGTGGCATATAAATGGAATGAATAAGTAAATAAAATGTCAGCCTAGCAGATGAAAAGAGAATGGCTGGAAAAAGAGGTGTAGAATTGAAATGCTTAAGTTCCTTCAGGGCAGTTCAAATTTAATATACACATGTACATGCACATAAAACACGGGAACAGGTTCCCCGGAGACATTGTGGAATCTCTGTCCCTGGAGGTTTTTGAGACCCGGCTAGACAAAACCCTTGGCTGGGATGATCTGGTTGGGGATTATCATACTTTGAGCAGGGGGTTGGACTTGATGTGACCTCCTGAGGTCCTTTCCAACCCTCATTTTCTATGATTCTATGCTCAGAGATGCCCTCCTTGCTCTTCCATTTCCTTCTGTTGTCCCCCATCCTTCAGTGTCCCCCAGTTATTTCTCTTTAGCTCTTCCCATGCCAATGAAACCCCACCTAAAATGTAACAAAGAGCAGTCAACCATGCTTTGCTTATTTATTTACTTATATATTTGCTTATAACCAACCACTCTATTTGGTCTGTCCCAGGAGTGTCAAACATACAGCCCAGGGGTCCAGCCCATGGAGTCATATGATCTGTCCTGTGGGTCACAGGACCAACCCCATGCCCCAGTCCTGGCCCTGTGTGCTGTATTCAGTGTGTGGGCTGGACCTGATGCTGTGCACCCTGAACACAGCACAGGGTGCTAGTACAGGGCTTGTGCGGCATGTAGTACCCCGCTAGACTGGACCCCAAGCCAGTGCCGGGTCAACCTGCATGCTATGCGCAGCATGCACCCTGTGCTGGTTCCAAATGCCATGGGCACAGCAGCTTTAGGGCTAGCACATGCTGTGCACATGCTGGACCCAGCACCTGCAGGCACTGCCCAGGGGGTTAGTCCTGGTCTGGCTCACAGAAGTAGCCCAGCGACCCTCATTCAACCTATGGTAATGGATGACTGTGATACCCCTGGTCTTTCTCTTTGTCTGTCTCCTCCGTTTAGACTGTTAGTTCTTTGGGGGTGTTTAAGAGGAGGCTAGATGTACATCTTGCTGGGGTCGTTTGACCCCAGTACTCTTTCCTGCCATGGCAGGGGGTCGGACTCGATGATCTACTCAGGTCCCTTCTGACCCTAGAAACTATGAAATTGTTTGAGACGCAGGGCCACACAATTCCCAAAGTTTGGGGTGTTTGAATCCAGAATTTAGGTACGGGCTTTCAAATACAGGTTCACAAACCAGACGTACTGTGAAAAATCTCTAGGTTAAAAGGATGAATAAGATGGCTTTGTTGTGGTGAATGGGTTACTTACAGCATCACTGAAGGGCGGGCCTGCTAAGAGCAAAGCCCTGCCAGAGTAGGCCATTATTTTTAATCCCCAGGAGTCCTTTGTAGCCTTATCAACTGAACCCTCTTCTCTTTCTTTTACTTATCTCCTGGCTCACTGAAGCTCAGCATTGCTTACAGTCACAGTACTTGCTGCTGAGCAACCGACATGATGGTGGCACAGAATGCTCTCTTCTTACTGTAGATAATGGGGTGTTGGAAGGTTTCTTTCCTTGAAAAATGGTGACTCATAGCTACCATTGGCTCACTGCTGGCAGGGGTAGCAAAGGGGATAGGGCTAGTGCCTAGAAGGAGACACCTGTTTCCAGTACTTTACAATTGTTCAGACCTGCTAGGCCTAACCGGCATTGCAGCCCTTCTAGTTTCATGATTCAGACAAGACAAATCAAAAGATTGTCCCCATAAATCATGAGATTAAAAAAAAAATCTATTACTTTTTTTTGATCTGCTTATGCTTTATGAACTTCCCCTGGCCCTGTGAGAGAATCAGTTATGTCTGCTCTTCCAGATATATTGAGCCAGGTGATTTGGGCTCTGCAGTACTGTAGGAGCTCTTATACCACATTTCCCCTCTCCTTCCCAGCAATTATTCCTTCCTTCAAACCTCCAAATCAATCTGGTTCTTCTAGCCCCGTGTCTGTTCTGCTTCTACATCAGATCCACTTGTTCCAGCATTTGCTTCAGTTCTGCCTCTGGATCAGTTCTTCCCATCCCCCAATCTGTACATCTGGCTGGCCCACATCCAGCTCCCTGCACCTCAGCTCCTTCCTCTGTTCTGGCCAGTCCCCCACTGGTACTCTCCACACCTCCTTTGTAAACTGTGTCACTATGGACACAGCACAAGATGGAGCCTGACTAGATAGCCTGATAGTTGTGGCACTCAGCTGAGGGCTGGGAATCCTGGACGCTGGTCTCTGCTAGGCAATTGTACATCAAACAGTAATTGGTTAAAAAGTGTCGCGCTCAGCCTAGCCTCTCATGGCGCTTTTTTGGGAGGCAGGAAAGGTAGGTTCAAACTCCATCAGGCAGAAGAGGACCTGGTCTCCTATATCCTGAGTGAGTACTCCAACCTGTAGGCTACTAAACAAATCACCAATACCACCTCCTTCTCTGGTCACCACTCCTTAACAGAAAATGGTGACCTCTGCTCAGTTCTCTGAAAGAAGAGTTGTAGGCACCTACCTTCAGGAGAGGGTTCTGGACACTGGATCTCAAATAGACAGAGTCACCTACCTGAAATCCTGACTCACTGGAGAGGGATGATATTTTGGACAGGTGCCTCTGCTCAGCTTTTTCTATTGGTTAGCTCTAGCAAGCTCCTCATGTGGTGTGCTTGTTGTTCTGGATTTCATACGGAGGCATATAGGGCGCGCCCAGATGAGCACAAATACAGACGTTCCCTGTGGGGGGAGTGGGGATGTGTGGGTTGACACAGGGAGATCCCAGCGTCAAAAAAACCTGAGTCTTAAAGAAGTGGGGTGGCACACATGGCAGCAGTGTGCACTGCCAGAAACCAGAGCTGGCTGGCTGGAGCCACACTCCAGCTGCTGGCGAGGCTCTATGCTGCCGGATTGCCGTGGTTGCAGCCCTTGGAGGCCTTCAGGACCCCAGGTAAGGCTGCTGGCCCCAGCCCAGGTGCTGGCCCCAGCCTTTCCTACCCCACTCAGGGCAATGAGCCACGTGTCAGAGAACAGATGCATAGGCATTTTCTGGGGACAAGCAGCAGTGGCATATATCCCTGCTCATGGGGATGCACCCTTACTCTCCGTGAATTATATAAGGAACCTATATGCTTAACTCTGAGCTTTGGACATCACTTGAGGTACCAGACACCCAAACTTTAGATTTTGTAGCACCTAAACTAAGTCATACAGTTGGAAGGAACCTCAGTGCTCATCGAATGTAATTCACAGCTTGTGAACACATATGTCCTTTATTAAACCTAGCCTTTAGTGTCTTAGTTCCCCATCCATTCAAAGGGATTAGCAGCACTGCCCTAACTCCTGGAGGGCTTGTGATAATAAATACATTAAAAGTCTTACTTAGAGGATTGTATCTTTGCAATTACCCCTGTATGGAGAAGTAGACAGAGGTACCTGCCTGAATGGCTGAATTCATTCATTGAGAATGATGAAGGGTTAAGTCAACTCTGCAAGAATTTAAACCTCTGATAGCCAAGGTCTTAGGCATTTCAAATCTGAGGCCTGCTTCTGCTTGCAATGGATCCAGCAACACAAGTCCCATTGACTGGGGCCCTTACCGATAAATAAAAATCGATGCAGCTCATATAAAGGGAAGATATACTGATAGAGGACAGGTTCATGTCTCACCCCTCATGCCTGGTTCCAATGAAAGGTATAGGGTTGGTAGGTCTTCAGATCATATTTTGAAATACAAATTTGATGATTTACCTAGTGGAATGCAAGTTTGATTAAATTTAAGTTCTAGATGCAAGTTTATGTGAGTGTTTCACTACAACAACTAGGAAACTAGTCACTAAAATTTAGGTCAGAAGTTTCAAAGCTACCCTGGGGATTTAAACACACACAACTCCCACTAAAATGAATAGCAGTTGTGGCCAAATCCTGCAGTCAACTAAATCTCAGCCTTAGCCACTTGTTAAAGCTTTGTTACTTATTAAACAAATCCCTTCTCTATGTATATGGAAGGTAAGCAGGAGGAATACAAAAGCAGAACTACTGTACACAAAGGAAAGGAGATTCTTGGCTGATTCATTCATCTTGGGTCATAGCTTCATATCTTGTTACTAGTCCCTCAGGCACCCAATCCAGTAGCTAAACATTAATGATGGGATGTATGCTGTTGCTAGTCATTATGTTTCAAGCTGTGAATTTTAGCTACTCACTCCAGTGAGAATTACCAGTGTTTACAGAAACCCAAGCACCCTGAAAATCTCAGAGGTTATTTCCTGCATGTTCTGTGCCCTATTTCCAGAGATACAGATGTAACTGCTTTCTTGATGGAGATCTTCTCGTGACCTTCTAGCGGCTAAGCTATAATAACAATAAGGCTATGCCCATAACACCTATAGAGTTGTGTACATTAGGTATGTAACCCTTCCGCCGGGCACCGGTCAACAGCAACAAGGGCCAAGTTCAATTTTGGCATCTATATACTTTACCTTGGCTCGAGCCCCCATCCAGATAACCTGGGAAACACCAAGATGTCTCACATAAACAAAACCCCCTCCTCGCAAGCAGCATAAACACACAGGATACATTTATTACAGAAACAAAGACAAAGAAAACACTGAATACAATTTACAACGCTGCCAACTGCAAGGCATAGTTCATAGATTGCACCCTCTTGGGGAGGCTTCACCTGTGCCCAGGCAGTCTGGGACTTGGGGCTCACCCAAAAGGCAGTTCCAGGGGCTTGCACCCTTATACCTGCCCTTCAGCAATGGGCTGGAGAGGGGGGCTTCACTGGAGAGTCCTTTGAGCTGCTCCCTTGGGTTCGCTGGGTCATGGGAAGCTGCTAGACAGCATGGATCCTTCTGTGTTGCAAGAAGCCCCTCACTGCTTCCTGCAATGCTGTAAGACAATCCCTACTTCCATGTGGTGGACTTGAGGGGTTAAATGTAGCTCCAGGTACCCTTCAACTCCTGCTTCCAATCCCACCTCTGCTGGGCAGAAACTGCAAAAAGAAAACTTTGAAGGAAGTCAGGCCTACCTCACTGGGCAGCAAAAGCTGGCCGGACCTATACTGCATTGAGGTCTGAACATACAGCCATGCAGCTAGACTGAAACTCCGTAACTGCAGAAACATCAGGGGGGAAAAAGCCCAGGCCCATGGCTGCAGCCTGGATGACAGATCTCAGCTATGCCCCATGCTGAGACAATACAATTGCAAAACAGAGGGAGCAAGCAACTGCCAGGGCCCATTTCTGGGCAGTTTGCTTCAGTAATCAATACTCCCATGGTGTTACCTAGGCCTGTGCAAAGTGGCTGTTTGCTTCGGATTTGGATTCAGCCGATTTGGTGATTCAAATCACTGTCCTGATTTGATTTGGCCAAATCTGATTTGGAGATTTGGCTGCTGCCAAATCTCTGAATCAGCCAGACCCATCCCCCACCTGCTCTCCCAGCCCAGCAATGGCTGCCCTGCCTGCCCCAGCTCCTGGCACTTGGGAAAAAATCACCAATTCACCTGGTGCTGCCAGGTGGGGGGCGATCCCCACTGCCCCACGCTGCGTGGGGGCTCTGCACAAGCCTCCCGACCCCCGCCCGCTCCTCCAGCCCCTCCCCCACATGGCTGCCCCGCCCAGCCCAGCTCCAGGTGCTTCAAAAAAAAGCCCCAGCTTAGCAGGTGCTGCCGGGCAGGGACGATCCCTGCTGCCCTCCACTGCCCCCCACTGCATGGAGGGCTCGCATGAGTCCCCCAACCCCCCTCCCTGCTGCCCTGCCTGCCCCAGCTCTGGCCCTTTAAGAAAAACAAAAACAAAAAAACCCCGGACTTACCGCTCCTGCCCGGGAGGGGTGATCCCCACTGCCCCCCACTGTCCGGACGCCACATGGGGGGCTCTTCCACAAGCCCCATGAAGCCCCACGGCCGCTGCAGGAGCAGTGAATCCTGGGGTTTTTCTCTTTTTTTTTCTTAAAAGGCCAGAGCTGAGGTAGGCAGAGCAGCCATGCGAGGGGACTGGGGGGTTGAGGGGGCTCATGCAGAGCCCCCTTTGCACTAGGGGGCAGTGGGAGGCAGCAAGGATGCCCCCCCTGCCCAGCAGCACCCGGTGAGTCAGGGAGGGGGTGGTTTAAAGCACCAGGAGCTGGGGCAAGTGCGGCAGCCATTGGGGGATCTGGGGGAGTGGACAAGGGTTGGGGCCTGGCAGGGGTCCCCCGTGGTCCCCTCCCCAGCCCCCTACTTACTAGCTCTGAGTCTGGGTCCAGCTCCCTGCTGCAGCCACCAGGGACTGCCTGAATCATCAAAGCTCTCCGAATCTTTTCCAAAGATTCGGAGAGCTTTGAATCGATTTGGACCTTTTAATTGGTCCCCTGATTCAATTTGGATTCGGAGGTTTGGCCACCGAATCGGACCGAATCTCCTCTGAATCAAATCACCACCTGAAGCTTCGCACAGCCCTTGTGTTAACCCACTTAAGAAAAAAAGAAAAGAAAGAGGGAGGAAATAGTTTCATAGTTCTTAGGGGCTGGAAAGGACCATACAGATCATCGGGTCCAGCCTTCCTGCACTTGGGCAGGAAAAACTGCTGGGGTCACATGATACCGGGCAAGATGGGCGTCGAGACATCTCAAACTCCAAAACAGAATTTCCCTCCCTCTACCTGAGGCTTTCCCTTCAAACAGTGTTTGCTTGCCTCTCCAGCAAAGAGTGGGGGGAGACCTGCCCATGGGGAGCAGGTTTTCTGGCTCCCAGTATCTCAGCAGGCAGATAAATAAGACCCCAGAACCTTTGTGAGTTGTTCTTATACACCTGGCACAACTTCACCCAAGCCATGTCCAGTCCAAGAGGGACAAATTTCAGTCTTTCTCCCAACCAGTCTGCCTGAAGCAACCTCTGCTTCGTCTGGCCAAGGAACCCAGAGGGTTTTACATATTTCCCCCAGATACAGGCTGCAGCTTGCCATGTACTGAGCACATGGCCGGAACAACAGAGGCCATCTTGCCCATGTCACAACACGCACACAAAGAAACACAGTATGCAACCCAATGTGTTGTGGGGTGTTACAGGTAGATTTATATAATCTATTATTGATTGCACAAGTGAAAGTAATGGGATTGTAGTGATATAAGTGAGAGCAGAATTTGGCCCTGTAATTTTTCTCTCTTCACACCACTCCCAAATTCATTTTCCACCCCCCAAGACTCAGTTTTTCTGCCACCCTCTCTTGCCAAGCTCCATATACCATTATTGCTACAGATCAATCCCATAGCCCCAAACTCTTATTGATAGACTCTGAATACTGCCTCTCTTGCCTACATTCTTGGGCACCAGAAAGATTTTCTTCCTTCTCTCACCCTCACTTTTAAGTTCTGCAGGAAACCTTCCTCTTGCCCTCAGGAGTCACACATTTGCCCCCATGGTTTCTCTTGAACTCTTACTGTGACTTCCAAATACTACTATAGAATAATCTTTCTCCTCTGCTCCAGGACTCTCCTCTGATCTAAAGGTGGCCTCACCTCCAACTTATTCCCCCTCAGCTGCCCCACTCTGGAAGCTGTCTCTAGGAGGTGTGCCATGGGAGTGTCAAGCAATTAGCTGAATTTCATTAAGCATGAGTGTGACATCATCCACCTGTTTAAATGGGGTGTTCTTACTGGTTACTTCTAGATATGTAGGATGACTATTTCTTTATTAGCCTCTAGGAACAAAGTAAGCCACAAATGAGGAGAGTGAGTGGTTTGTCACCAAAAGCCTGAGATGGACTTGCCATGTCTCTCAAAGTTTTATAGGCTTCCCAAAAGCAATTGTAGGTTAGCAGTGGCCCATTTTAAACAATCAGAAATGATGTGGAGGTCTCACTCTGATTCCTCCTGTCTACACCAGATGCTTATTGACTCCTTTGCTGGAAATCTCAGCCGAGGACCCCAAACTGAATGAGTAATGGATTATGAATTAGGTGATGATGACAAACTTCTCTACTTTTGAGCTTATTGCTTCCTGGATATCCCTTTGTCACTTAGTATATTAGGTCAATAGGAGATTGGCCAGATAACCCAAATGAATTTTACTAGTAGAGTACTAACATTAAGAACCTTAATAGACAGAATGGAGTATAAGGAAATGCAAAGTGTAACTTCCTTACTAAATGTCCTCCTCTATATTTCTCCTGGAGTCACTGAGCACAGTGGTAGTGGGTCTAAAATTCAGCTACACACAGTATGTTCCCCAAGTGTTTGGAGATTTGATTTCTACAGTCTAGCCAAGAAGCTGGAAATGTTGAGCCTTTTTTGTTCTGTGATCCTCTGGTGGATCTGGACAAAACAATTTCTTATGAGTCCTTGGAAGGTGTCAGCTGGGCAAGATTTAACATTCTGAAAGATACCAAACTGGGCAGCCTCCCTTACCTTCTTATATGTACCTTACTCCTCTATGTATGGGGCTTCCTAGACTGGATGATGTGCACTGGTCCATAAAGTAACTCCTTCTAGTATCTAACATGCTAAATGTGTTTCACATTAACAAGATTCATAAGTTCACTAGTATGCTGGCTCTTTGTGTCAGCTCCAGAGACTTCTAGGGAATTTGGTCAAGTCCTTAAAATAGATATGCTGTTTCAATACATAAAGCATATGAAGTTACATAATTTATTAAATATATGTCATTAGCATATTTAAAGCTAAAACATGCAATTTGGATAACCTATAATGTACATCAACAGCCTATTTCAACAAGGGTCCGTTAAGAAGATGTCCCATGAGGTCGGTATGGAGGAGAGTTGCACTGCTGCTGCCCTAGCTTTGGCCGTGTGTAGACCAAATGAGGGGCATGTGTGCACAACACTTTAAAGTGGGTTAAATGCTTTTGCACCACTTTAATGGTGTTGGGGTTTGCACGCATCAACAGCATATTGTGCAGTAATTCCAGCCACTGTAGCAAATTCAGCTGCGTAATGCGCCTTAAATGACCTGGGCCACAGCAAACTAATACTCCTTGGAGCAAGTACAGATGTGGAGCAAAGCACTGACCTCCATGCAGCTCAGGGGCTCTGCAGGAAGCCCATGCTGGCAGCAGCCCGGGAAAGCAGGCTCCGCCCAAGAAAAGCAGTGAGCCTGATTTTTCTTTTTCCCTCTGGAGCCTGCCCGCCTGCCTGAGCTGTGTGGGGGCCTGGTGCTTCCCTCCATGGCTACGGTGCCCCCTGAGCCAGGTGCCTGGGGGCAGGTGCCACCTGGGAGGGGAGGGCAGCTGCTGCTGTGGAAGGAAGTACCAGCTCCTCCCACCCCCATAGCCCAGGGACTGCTGCACATGCTGGCAGCTCGCCCTCCCCTCCCTGCCACTGGAGAGGCAGGTAACTTCAGGTGTGGGCATGGCATGGGGTTTAAGGGCCCTAAATTGAAGCATTATTTTAAAAAACCCACTGCTTCAATTTAGGGCCCCCGTTTCATCTATGCATGCCCCTAATGTTTGTCTATAGACATATATACACACATACAAACCCTGTACATGGGTGTGATACACAGTTTGTAGAACCACATCCTAAATAATTTAATCTGCATCTTTGACTGCCTCACCTGCACTTATCCCCTTAAATTCATTTCTCTCGGATTTATTCCAGATCTCTGAGCAGCTTCAGAAAAACATCATTGGGGGAAAAAAAAAAACAACCAATCAATTTTTCAAAAAAAAAAGTTTCTTCCTTTCTCCCACAAGTGGATTTCCCCATACAGCTTACATGATGAGCAAGGTTAAGTGCTACAGCAGTATCAGCTTTTCTTGTGCATCAAAATGTTACTGTGAAGTCCATTTACTCTTAGGCAAGACATTATCATAATAAAGATAATAAGTTGTTATAATGGTGTGATTACAGCTTTATGTTACTGGAATGGTATGATTCTAACCCTCCTATACTCATTTCCAGTCCAGAGATATCATCAGGTAAATATAATCTGACTTGGAGCCTCTTTTGAGCAACTTCTAAAACATCTTTAGAGGTTTTTAGTGGTCCCATTAAGCCTGCTCCATATGACTCATGGATCTACATTTTCAAAAGTGCTTGGCATCCACAGTCAAGAGCCTGGCTTACACAAGAACTCCACACTCTTGTGCCTGAACATTTTGAATATTCAACCCATTATAGATATTAGCCAGGTTCAGCACAACCCTCAGGCGCTTGCTCACTCCTGCTTTCTTCCTGTGGCATGTTGTAGTTTCTGAGGCTTTTGTGCTTCTTGTACTAAAGATCCCAAGTTTGTTGGGAGGTAATAGGGAGTGCTTTGTGGCATGTGGCATGGGTTTTAAGGGGTCAGCATGGATATTCATGTGGACCATTTGTCGGAAATTGCAGGGGACTGGACTCGTTAAGCTCGGTGTTCTCTTCCAGTCTTATCTATGTTCCTATGCTTAAATGTGCACAGAGTCCACTAACATCAATGGGACTTTGGCTCGTGTTAAAGCATTGTGCGAAAAAGGGGTGGGCTTAAACAGGTGCGTGCAATTAAATACTGCTGCACTGGGACTAAGGCTTGGCAGAGGCAGGGATGTTAAGAAAATAGTCAAGATGTAAGGATTTGTTTGGAGGACATCTTTTATTTAACCAACAGTATAACTGGGATAGAATTAGACACGCTTTCAAAAGGAAGATATTTTTCCTCAGAGCACCTTCAGGTCTGAAGAAGAATATTTTCCTTTCACAAGCTTGCTAAACTCTACCCCAAGTATGTAGCTGGTCAAATAAAAGATATCCCCCAAAGACATCCTTACTGCTCACATAATTCCTAGACCATTATGGCTACAACATCACTCTCTAACACTACCAAGAAAATAGCCCCATGCAAATGCTGTGAAAATTCCTAAAAATATCCCAACTTTGTTTTTTTCCTGTAATTTATAGAGCATATATGGAATAGAAGGTTAGGAGCAAAGTGGTATTGAGAAGGATGGACCATCGCTTGAAATGGTATGCATCCTTCAGGCATGGCTTCCCCACTTGGGAACAGTACCAGTGTGCCCAGTCTACTGATTGAACTTTGCCCTCAGCCATTTTCTTCTCATAGCCATAGAAAGTGGTAAGAAGCATCCTTGCGCTTTGAGTCCCTGTTGTGTTATCTCCGGTTCTCCTTTGCGCTTTCATTTGGCATTGTTCCAGTAAGGCAGGGTTGAGAAGATAACACCAGAAAGTCCAGGAAGGAAAAATTGATGCAAACATGTTGCAAGGAGCGACAAAACACACACAAAGGAAGACAAGCAGCTAAAACCTCTAAATCCTTTCCTTACTGATTCCTCTCGACTGCATGTAAGAAGCTGCCTCAGTATCAGATATGATACATCTCACTAGTGAAACCCCATTTGGTTTGAAAGGCAATTTGCAGCTAAGACACAGAAGGTTGCCCATCTCACCATTCCTTGCATCAGCCAAAAGGTACAGGGGTGGGAGAAGACCATCCAAGTCTCTAATCCTATCATTTGCCTATATTGCGCTCTTTAATCTGCAGGAACACTTCAAAATGGAGACATTTCCCCACTGCCATACCCCAAAACCTTGTCCACAAAAGACAAAAAAAAAATCCCTCTGGTTAGTTGAATAATACACAGTTGCAGAAGAGTCCTGGTCAGTCTAGGTCAGGCCAGATGGGGGGAAGGAATGGGCTAGATGCTTGCACAAAAGGAATCCAGAGAGAATAAAGATAATGAAGCATGTGCAACGTGTGCGCATGAAGTCACTCTGCTGATGGCTGCATTTCCTAGAAGTCAGAGCTTAAATGAATAACATCCTGCTGCCATAAATCTCTGGAGTAGAATACCTAGCCAGAGACAAGAGCCTCCTGAGAAAGAAAAGGTGCCTATGTGCATGTTAAAGGAGATGTGCAGAGATACTCCTGGGAATTATTGGGGGACTTCCTCATTTCTGCCAGTTATCAGCACTGGTCAGCTCTGCACAGCTCCATCATTTGCTCCCCCCCAACCCTTCTTGATTTGTTTTAAAAATGAAGACAAAAGAAAGGGAGGAATAAGAGGCCTCAGGTGTCTAATGTATTCCAAACAGGCAGCAGCTTACTGCATCTCATGCATGGGCCAAATGCATCCCCAGTGTAACTCCAGTGGCTCAACGGGGTTACAGCACTGGAGGGCAGGGGGGTGGGATGTGGACCAGGTTGCTAATCTGGGTGCTTATAGGATCTCATGTGAAGCCACAATCAGTGCAACTCAAAGGCAAATGGGCAGGAGCTAGGAGGGATCCCTCCCCGGCTGGGTCCTTTGAAGGGTGAGAGTCTACTCAGCGAGGGGCTGGGAAGGGACAGAAGCTCTCCCACTGCAAGACTGTGAACACCAACGCAGTTTTCCTAGTCATGCCGGGGGATAACTGCTCTTCTGGCACCGGGTGGTACCGGTGGAGGTAGTGTATAGTTAACCTTCCACTTGCTGCACAGATGGGAAGATCTTGGCTTTACTGTATGGAAATGGCAGACGTCTCCCTCACTTACTCCTGCGGCCATATGACTGAGGGCAAGTGAAACTCGGGGGCATCTGAACCCCAAGCCTCTGGGTTCGGGCCTGCACGTAGGATGCCCGCCAAAGGTTTTGGAAACACCTGATGCCCCAGGTGGGGCGGAGGAGGATGTTTGCTGGTGGCAGAGTGCTGGACCGACTCACAGGTTTGCTTTGGACCACGAACAAGTCTCATTAAAAAAAAAAATCTGTCTGGGGGGGGCAGCGCGGGCCTAGGGGGACCTCACTGGGAAGCGGGTTTCCCCCTGTCACAGGGAAGCCCCCGCACGTCCCCACCTGCCAGGAGCAAAGACACCCGAGGCGTCCTTTACAGCCCGAAGAAGAGGGAGCTCCAGGCCGGGGGTGGCAGCCGGGACACCCACGGGAAGCCTCCCCACCCCGCGCCAAGCCGCTGAGATGGGCTGGGCGAGCCCGCAGGCAGCAGCGGGATGCTCAAGGTGAACTGCGTCTGCTTCCCGCGAGCAGGCACGGCCCCGCGTGCCCGTCCCCCCCCGGCGGCGCGGGCGG
>NW_017728911.1:3572749-3593015 GCF_001723895.1 Crocodylus porosus | reverse complement strand
CGCGGGGCAGCCCCAGCCCCAGCCGCGCTCCTCCACCTCCACCTCCACCTCCATCAAGGTGGAGGGCGGCGGCGACCAGATCAGCCCGGACGAGGAGCAGCGCTTGGGCCAAGCCGGCTTCATGCAGAGGCAGTTCGGGGCCATGCTCCAGCCGGGGGTCAACAAATTCTCCTTGAGGATGTTTGGCAGCCAGAAGGCCGTGGAGCGGGAGCAGGAAAGGGTCAAGTCAGCCGGCTTCTGGATCATCCACCCCTACAGCGACTTCAGGTACGGCCCCTCCTCCCCCAGCCCCGGGGCAACTTTCCACGGCAGCTCCCCCGCAGCTGGAGGGCAAAGCCCGTGCTGAACAGGGCAGGTGCCAGCTCCAGCTCTGGGCATCTTCCTGAAGCTGCGTGTCGTGCCCCTGCCCCTTTGAACCATCGCTTTAAGCCGCTGATGCCCCACCTGTGTCCTCTGAGTGCGGGCAGCCCTCAGTGTCACGGGGATATGGAAATGTCCCCCCACCTGATGCATGGGCACAGCCGGAGCCTGGTGTCTGCTGCTTCCCAACTCCTCCTGCACAGCCGGGATCCCAGGGGAGCACGGCTGCAAGGGACCTCCAGAGGTCGTCTGGGCCGGAGGCAGGATCATCCCTGTCCAAACACTCCCTTACCTCCCTGCTTCCAGCCCCATTGTGTGTCCTTCCAGCATCTGTGTTACAAATCCACCTTGCTGTTCCCTGAACCTACAAGAGTTGTTCCTCAACAACTGCAGCATCACTCATCAAGACTGTGTATGTGCAGGGAAGGGCACTTGAGTCCTTCAGAGGATGCTGAAGTGTGTGTGTGTCTTTGTGTGTGTGTGTGCAAGGAATGGCATTTTAGTCCTTCAAAGGATGCTGAGGAGTGTGTGCATGTGCATGTGTGTATGTAGGGAATGGCACTTTAGTCCTTCAGAGGATGCGGAAGAGCGTGCCTGTGTGCGTGCATGCATGAGTGTCTGTATGTGCAGTGAAGGGCACTTTAGTCTTTCAGAGCATGCTGAAGTGTGTGTGTGCGCGTGCATGCATGTGTGTGTGTGTATATATATATACAGGGGATGGCACTTTAGTCCTTCAGAGCATGCTGAAGTATGTGTGTATGCGCATGCATGCATGCATGTATATGTGTGTGTGTATACACAGGGGATGGCACTTTAGTCCTTCAGAGCATGCTGAAGAGTGTATGCATGTGTATATGCATGCATGCATCTGTGTGTGTATGTACAGGGGATGGCACTTTAGTCCTTCAGAGGATGCTGAAGTGTGTGTGTGCGTGACTCCTCTGGGGGACTGATCTGGGCAACTGGACTGTTTTTGCTTTAAGAGGTGTTCTCCCCTCCATTGAAGCAGCCACCTTTCACTAGGAGTTGATTTATTAACCCGAAGCAGTGGAGCCCAGTTTCTTTAAAGCACTCAGTCACGGACAATAGGGTTGTGTGGGGGTATTTTTAAGTTAGTTGATGACTACTGCACAGGTGAATTTCCCTCTGCAATATGTATGTGAAGTACTGCAATCAATAATTAATTACCTAGTGCAATCAGTGCCTAGGGTTTATTGCTTCAACTTTAATCACAACAGGTTAATATATCACATTAAAAACACATTGTGGAGGCACACCATACAAATATATATATTTACACATAACATACTGCTGTTGAAACTCTTGAAATCTTCCACTAGTCCTCTGTAATCGTATCAAATTGGATCAGAGAGACTTACAAGATGTTGGGGACAAGGGAGGGGTTGGTTGTCCATCAGTACCAAGCCCCTGAAAATGTATTTTGCAGATGTAAAAAAAAAAAAAAGAAAAGAAAAGAAAGGTTCACACATTTAAAAGATCCATAACTGAGGGTGATCAGATCAATTGACACTTTCTTGCAGTAACAAGCAGTAAGGGAGGGCTATATGATTTGGAAGGCTGCACTGTCATTTAAATTCGGTGCATTCAGGTGTCCCAAATGCTAAGCTGACCAAGCATGAAGGTTTTCCAATAGTCACCTCACGCTACTTATGCCTTGCAAGTATAATCATGTTCATGCCCAGAAAGAGTTTAAAATCATCTCTCAGTTGTGGCAGATCAAGTGATATCTCACAATCACTGTGGAATGTGAGTGGTTGGCTTTTAGAAACAGCAACAAATGCGTAATTTTGGCTCTTGATCTTTGTATTATAGAGGGTTGTTTTTTTTTTTTTTAAAGCAAAATATCTATAACCTCTTAGGATAGTTATTCTTTTACATGAAGGGTATTAAAAGTGCTTTTCTTAAAGTTTTTTTTTGGTTCAATGAGCGGACTAAATTTAAAACAGACCAGGGATATCATGTTTCATATGTTTGGCGTATTCATTCTCCCCATCTCTTTTTGAAGGCTATTTTATTAGCATGAAGCCAAACTGGTGAACTCCAGTCAAAGATGCTGGTAATATAGTAGCTAATGTGCCTCTTATCCAAGGTGAGATGCTCCTATGGTTGTCTTCATCTGGAATTGCTAGGTAGCCAACACTTTCTACTTAAAATAGCACGGGTGATGAGGTAAGTTTTTATTTGTGAGGTGCTCCATTAGAGAGGCATTCACAGTGTTGCACAAAGGATTGGAATATACAGGCAAGTTTGAATCACCTCAGTCAAATGATCAGGCTGAGTCTGTAACACCCAGCAGGTCACAAGCATGTATGTGATTTGTTAGTATTAATAATGAAATGCTTGTCTGCTGTAGCCTTGCGTTTGTACAGAGAAGGGGAAGCTGGTCCGCTGACATCCTCAGGTGCGAGGCACTCTTTCCTTGGTGTTCAGTTCCAGCTGAGCTGATACATTGCTGTTTTGTCTTCCTCTCTAACCTGATGCTAGAAACCTGGCACACAATGTATGCTGTCTCTTCCCTACTGTCCGTACAGGCAGCACTAGTTCCATAATGGATGTACTGAACTGGTTGGAACATATTTTTATACAGTCCTTTCTGATTCTTTTGTGGGCAAACTGTTCCCCCTTTTGCCCTGCTGCTAGGTGACTTGAGGCATTATCCCTTTGAAGGTGACAGCCACTGAAAGGACTTGGCTGAGAGTACGGCCTGTGGCCAATGTTGGAACTGAAGGGAGGAATGGGACCCTTTTCCTGGTTTTGGTGGGGCTCATGTTCCCACCTTCTCTGAGAACTGCTAAAGCTTCCCTCTCGGAGGTGACTGAGTTCTGCCTCCTATGCATATGAACAGCTTTTCTTTTTTTTTTCCTTGGCCTTTGAAATGCAGCAGATTGCACCAATGGCAGTTATTGTCAAAATGTTTCCAAAGACTAGTTCTCCTTGACCCAAGGGACTTTATTTCTTCCCTTGCAAATTATGCAGTGCAACACTAATTGGTTCTGATTGGCATCAGGGGCAGGTTTTGTGGTATTAGGACAGCATAAGAGCCTAGATTCTCTGTTGCTTTGCACCTTGCCTCGTCATCAGTGCAGTTCTCCCCTGCGTTGTGCATGTGTGTGCTGGTCTAAAAGCCAATGCAAGGTCCGGGGAAATAGAGAATTAGCTCCTACCTCTTGTTTCCTGTGTCTCTGGGGAAACCAGCTTTATCACTGAGAGTAGTTCCTGCACCTGTAAACATTTTGGGGGAGAGCTGGAAATTCATGACTGTTGCTTTGTGCTTTGCTGGCAGCATGAACTTGTGGACTGGATATTTTAAGCTTTATTTACAGTGGCCTGATTCTGCTGTGACTTGCACTGAAGTAACTGATTCACACTGGTGTGAGGGTTTTCCTGTTTTAGTACATGACAGTGGCTTTCATCATGGGCTGTCATTAAAGTATCTGTTTTACATCTAATAGGGTTAATTCAGTGACAAATTTCTGACCCCTCCAGGAGTAAATTGAGTTAATACAGATTAATGTGCTGTTGATCACTGCCTCTAGTCCATTGTGCAGGCAAAAGAAACGGAGTGACCTTTATAAAAGCCAACCCCAGTGCCCTGAATGCTGGTGACTAATGCAGTGGACTAGGTCTAGAAGCAGTTAAGAAGTGTCTTAGAAATTTCTAATAAAATTGCTTGTTGGTTAGTACACTTAGGTGCATATCCATGAATTAGTTACTAGAGTTGATTTGCATCTGTGATTAATTGCCTATCAGTGCAGAGTCAAAGGTGCATTTCCTAGATCACAATTTATGTGAGACTTCGATAGGTTTTTCCGTGGGCAAATAGAATCGTAAGTTATAACTTTGGAAGAAGCATTGATCCGGTACAGTTGGTTTAATCATAAAAAATAACAGACAAACAATCAATGATCTATTTAGTTTGTGGTACAGTGAAGGATATTGGTGGTATCTGCTTCCTCTGCAGCCAGGAACAGCTTGCAAAGTAGATGGAGTTTACTGCTTTTTTAGAATGGACTGAGAATCGCTGCAATACCTAAAAGACAAAAATAGTACAAATTGTGGATGCAAATGGAACTGAATATTTATGCACTGCCCAGTAACCTATGCTATTATTTTTCTACCTGAAAGAGAAGCGGAGGCCTTGTGGAAAACAATGAAAAACTATTCTATTCAGAAACCATTCCACTTTCAGATCATGGGATTTTTTTTCCCCCTTTGGCTTTTTAACTTTTCATTATTTGCAGTATTCATATGCAAATAGAATCTTTGTTCCAATCACTCCTGCCGCCTTTTGCACATTGCTGTTTGAGACGTCGGGACCATTTTCATAACACCCAATGGAGATGCTCTAAACAGAATTGCAGGCCCCGTTCTGAGAGTCCCGAAGAAATAATATACTGTTATTTCCTAAATGTTGGTCAGATCCTCCAAGTAGTAGGGTTTCCTACCATGGTACTTCTCACACAGTAACTACTACACCTGCTAGCATTTGTGGTGGGGCAGGGTTGAAACAGAAGCCCTCCAGTTGTGTCTAGGCAGAACTCTTTGATTCCTGAAGGGCTCCATGGAGTTCCTGTGGGCCTGGGCAGAAATTGGCTAATCATATAATTGTTTTGTTAAGGATGAGACAAATCATTTTTGAAATGTACAACTGCCCTCAGTGACTTGTCACTTCATCAGGGCAGGTGTTGCCGTCCCGGTTCTGAATCAGTAAAGCCACTCTACTTGCTGCTGTAAAATGGCTCTGTGTACAACCTCTCTTCATTGTTTCATGCCTGCCTACATCCAGAGACCACCCACTCTAGTCTGATCTTGTGCCTTGTTTACTACTCCTAATAAAGCAAAATGAAAGCTGCATGTTGTTCTAGTGCATAGTGGAATGCATACCTAAGTTCTGGCAACAGTGCGACTTCTGTATTAAAGTGAAGGGAGATGGTAAAAAGGACTTCAGTGTAAGAATCTCTGCTTTCCATTAGATAGAGCAGCTACTCACCAGTCATGGATACAGGTGAAAAAGTAGGTAGTTCAAATACTTGTCTCTCTTCAGACTGGTTGTGAATGCCTTGAAACCATGTAGGGCAGCAGCACCTCGCCTTCTGGTTCTGTTGGCCAGATGAGTGATGCAGGGTGAGTCCTCAGGTTGGATCCCACGCTAGGGTCAGCTCGCATGATCAATCTGTGAGTCTGGCCCAAGATGCCAGACCACCCTGGATGCTTGGATCTGACCAGGCACTGGCATGATCTAGTCTGCAGGGACACGTTATCTGACTTGCAGGGCTCCTTGCAGATCCAGAAATTTGACGGTAATGGAATAGCAATTAACACTGCCCTGCACTCTACTGTCCAATTTCTGGCCTGCTGTGGGACTCTGCAAGCTGGATGATGCAGCTCCACTGGCCAGATCTGGCCCACGGGGCAGGGATGGATTACCCCCAGCTTAGGATAATGCTATCAGATCCTGCTCTCTTTACCCAAGTAAAGTTTCCCATGGTTTCCGTGGAAGTTTTACCTAAGTAGTACTGGAGTAATCAGTAGGATTGGATCGGGGTCTGGTTGAGATACATGGATGGACTGCAATGAATTCAGTGGACTTTGGATCAGGCTGCAACAAAAACCAAATATGGTTGTGTTGTTAACTGGTGTAGTGTTCAGGGAATATGGATTCAATTTCTGACTATATCCCACAGATCCCCTGTGTAATACTGGACAATATGTTTCATTTAATTTGTGCCTTAGTTTTTACCTGTAAAATGGAAATAGATTGTCCCTGGCCTTACACTGGGCTGTTGTGGTGATGAAGTCATTCATGTATGAGCAACATTCAGGTACTATGACATGCTATATTTAAAGAAAGTAATGGCTCTTTAAATAAAATGCTGCAGCTTATTACCATAATGACGTGGCAAAGTTTGGGGCCATTGCTATTACTGATATTGCAATGTTTTTTGAGGTTGCTAAATCAAGCACTCTAAAATTAGAACATGCCAGAATTAAGGTTGCCTGTGAAACCTTAATTACCCGATCACATGCTATCTGTTTTTTAGCAGACCCCAGTCTCATTCAGGTCACAAGGTGTTTGATGCTATTTTGATTTTCAATATTTCTACTTTCCTGTTTCTACTTTCCTGTTCAATGTGGACCCATTGCCTTATTTATTGTACCCTCATCAAGTTCTGCTCTGAAAACAAAATGATTAATTTGCTTCTCTATGGTACTCATCACTAGAGCATCTGAGTGCTACACAAACATCAATTTATTTTCAAAACATGCTTGTGATATGAGTGGGAAGGCAATATCCTCAACTGCAAATGGGAAGGTGAGGCACAGGGATGGAGATTAAAAGTAGCCAGTAATTTTGGATGTCTAGCTTGAGATGCCCAGAAACTGACTTTTTTCGGACTGTTCAGCATTCTGTAGCATTTGTGATGTTCAAAGCATAGCTCAGCATTTCTGTAACTCAGACCTCAAATTCTCCAGTTGGGAATCTCCAAAAATATGGAACACACCCAACTAGTGACCAGTTGGTGACTTCCCAGCATCGCACAGGAACTCTTTGGCAAGGGGATAAAATCCAGTTCCCCAGGCTGGCATTCAGCTGTCTGAACTATGGGACCATCACTTCTCTACCTGCAACCAACCCCTGCCTCTTTAACTACAAGCTTTCCCAATTTTACAAAACATAAGACCAGGAATCCTGTTGACAACAGTCTTCTACTCTGCAAGCCTGGCTTCAGCCTCACAACTCCCTCCTGCACACTGAATGGGGCAGAAATTTAATGGGGAAAAATAGGCTGCACGTGCACAAGCAAAATGAACCCTGATTTTTCTTCCTAATCTCAATGCTTGACTCTGTAATCACACTAATGTTCTTTTAATGTAGCAGTTTTGTGTGCAATAGCTGATGGTTTTTTAAAAAGCAAATGGAAAAAGAAGCCTAGCAATTTAATCTTGTAGCTTCATATTTACACCCACATGGTTCATTAGCAGGTTTGGAAGCAGACCCTTTGCCACTTGAGCTAATGAAGTAGACAGTAGCTGTTGTAGGTCATCATCCTCAGTGTGGACCAATGCTAGAAGAAGATGAGATGTTCATTTATTCATTGGGTTTCAGATACTTGCTGACAGCAGAGGAATGGGAGAACTCAGGAATCTTATGATCCCATCTAGGCTCTGGAGGGGCATGTGCTGTGTTAGGCACAGATTCGTCTGCCTGTTTCCAGCTCCTAAGAATGATGACTTCTGCCTCAACCCCTTCAAGCTGTCTCTGCTCATTTCCCATCTTTCTTGTTCTTCTCTCCTCATCTAACCAGTCCATTATCTGTCTTCAAGTTTCTCATCCGAGTCTCCTTGCCCAACCAGTCCAAGTTCCCCAATCTTGGCTCTTTTTCTTACCTTGGTTTGCAGCTCTGCCTTCCCCCCTGCCCTTATTCCTCATGCCCACTGGACCTTAGTTTCCATCTCCATAGTGTTCCTTATCTACTCGATGGCATTAGCAGTCTTCTCACTTCCTGCTCCTTGTTTTGCTCTCTCTGTTCAGCCAGATAAAATTCTTGCCCGTTGTCCACTGTGCACACCCTTCACCACCTCCTCTATTACTAATTTGCAGTCCCAGTCTCCTTCCCAAGCTAGTCCCAGTCTCCTGACTAGCTCCTCATACAGTCTTAGCTTTCCTACTCCCACCCCCTGACTCTGCTGCCCAGCTACCAGTCTTTTTGCCCAACCAGTTGCGGTCCTGCTGTCTCCAGTCTAGCAATGGAGTTCTCTTTATGAAGCCAGCTTATTAGTCATATACTTCCACTTCCTGAGAGTTGGACCCAAATAATTCCTTTCCCTTGAAATGAGCTTTCCAAATCATGCATGAGTCTAGAGCAGCAGTTCCCAAATGTGTGGTACAGGTGCCACCAGTGGTACACAGACACCCTGTTAGTGATGCAAGTTAACAGATTTATTATAATTACTTTATATGACAAAACGTTGCTGGTGGTATTTAAGGTTGAACTGAAAAAATTGTGATGGTACTTAAGGTTGTATCATTTTAAAATGGTGGTGTGCAATCTGTCAGAGTTTGGGAACTGCTGTTCTAGAGGCAAAAGCTCCATCTTACCAGGCCTCAGTGGCTAAGTGGGTTCTCTTTTTGTGCAGTACAGTATGTTTTATAAAACTGTTCAGTGATAAGCATGCAGGAAAGTATCCACATAGATGCTTCCAGTGTTCTGATAAACGTGTAAGGACATGGGTCTCTGATAAAGTGTTATTATTATAATTAGATAGCACTGCTAATGGTTTTTGTTGAATACATTTGTTGCACTAAAGCTCGCACTATCACATCAGAATATGTTTAGTAGACAGATAAAAGAGGTGGAGGTAACATGTTGTCATTTGAGCTTGAAACCACTGAAATTTATTTCCTATGTGTTTTGAATAACTCGTTAGCAAGTTGGTGAGTTCCTCAAAAGGGTCTTGAAACCCTTCTCTTGGATCTCTTATCTTTCTTAAAGCATGTATTTCTGTCTTTCTCCTGTTTTTAAAGTAGTGTTAGTGCCAAGGCAGTCATAGGTCAATCAAGTTATTGTTGGCTCTAATTGGCACTCTAACAAGCAGTTAAATCAATTACCTGCAGATGATTGTCACTCACAAATAAAGGTGCCAGATCCTTTTCTGTCTCTGAGAACATCAAAGAAACCATTTTTATCCTCATCTTTTCCCACTGATACCTCCACTAACGAGAGCCTAAGCAAAAGGCTAGTTCATGAGGATGTGGCAGTTTGAAATTTGAGATTTTCTTCATAGAGTTAAATACAGAACTGATGCACCTGGTAAGGAATGCAAGCAAGTTCCAGTCTGTTCCCTGCTGGGTTTCTGGTCATAGCCATGTTGGTCTAAGGACGTAGGCAGGAAAGGTTCTGTGAGTAGATGTGATATCTTTTACTAGACCAACTGAGTAGTTGGAAAAAAGTTCTTGGCAAGCTTTCGGGCACAATCTCCCTTCTTCAGTGATCCTTCTTAATCAATCACCCATCTTAAGTCTGTTCTCTGGAGTGACAGTATGGTAGGAAGGGTTCAGCTTTTACTGAACACGAGCCAAGACGAAGACTTTCTAGTGTATGAAGTGGAAAGGGGACTTAAGTGCCCAATTCTGATTTTCTGTGTCTTACTGGCTTTTGTGCTTGTGAAAATTTTGCCCCTAAATCTCTTTCCTGCTTTGTAACATTGTTAATTATTTAGTTTCTCCACATATGCTTGAGCTTCATCCCTTTGCCAAGATCCCCAGGGCTGAATGACACTGGGTGATAGGAAGGCTATCCCGTGAGAATGGTCAGAGTTGATTCTGTGTCAGATTATGTTAGGGGATGTTTTACATTAACTGCTTTCTTCCCCTCTCTAGGCATCTACACTGTACTCCTCACTGTGATATCTGAACATGTCTCATTCAGTGGCTTCTCTATGGAGTGGATTCAATTTGCAAGTCAGGATAAGATTTTCCTAGCTAGCCTCTTCTAAGTGCCTCTGAATCAAAGCGGCTGCTGTCTTTCTGCCTCATATGTGCTGGCCAGTAAGGAATATCTTGCTCCTACCTTCAGTGGCCAGTTTTATTGGTTATGCATCAGGCAAACTAAAATGCAGCTTTGCTCTGTGCAGCTGTATGAGCTCTGCAGTGCTGACAGCACTAAAAACATGTTTTTGTCAGCAGATAAAGCAGCTAGGACTCGGGAAAACATTGAGGGAGGGAGCAGGTGTGTGGTGTGTTAACAAGGTGCTGTTTTAGATGCCCTTTTCTGACCCTTACCCTAGTTTAATGCTTCACTGCCTTGGAAGTCCCTTTACAAATGCAGTATATTCTCAGTGGCTGACAACAAATATGGCCATCCTGTGTCTAGCATTAGCACCAAGCTATAGTAACTGACTGATTTTACTCCTGTTAAAGGCACCATATGTGGCAATGGAGGGCTGTGCTAATAAGAGAGAAGCAGACAAGGATCTAAAGAGGAATAGTCCAAGGTCTGTTGAGGGCCCATCAGTTGGACATGAGAGTCACAGCCACTTTCCCCAGTGGTGCATGCAGCTTAATCTCATTTGTGGCAACTCTTCCAAATGTGCTAATTATGGATTTAAATCTATGCCTCTTTGGAGGGACAGGTTGCCTGCATCTGTGGAAGTAATGTTAAGGAGCTTAGAGGCAGTAAAGGTTCTGCAGGTTGCCAGATGACCCTGGGCAGTAAAAAGTGTAGGAACTATAATTCTTCTTTCTCACAGCTCTGTGCAGATATCCCACCCCCGCAGTAAAGTCAGTTGTTGCACAATGAGTAAACCGCCTTCCTTGCCTACAGGCTTGATGGGACCTTGTAGCCTTCTGACTTGGTCAAAACTGCTTAACATGGATCTAATCTGACATACATTAAGGTCCTCTGCATGCTTAGGGAATGGAAAACCTGGCAAAGTGCTGATAGATCAGCTGTGGGAAGGGGAGGAGAAGAGAAATCTCTTGCAAAGTTATCAGAGCTTGGCGAGAGATAACAGCTGCATTCTGAAGACACAGAGACTCCACATTAGTAAGTCTCTTCCTTTCCCCTGTCACGTCACATGTGGTTTCAGGGCAAGGTGGTAACCCCTCTCAGTATTTGTCTCGCCGTTGCCCAGTACAGTGTCTCGTCCGCGAAGGAGCGGAGTACGAGGAGGCAGCAGAGCCTTTGTCTGCCCGCTGGCTCGTTCTGGGAATTCCATCACCTCTGCCTGTGTTAGCAAGTCGATGGAAAGCAAGATGCAGGGCCCCAGGAGTGCGGGATGAGAAAACTCAGTGACAGATAGGAGAGGCCCTGGGTCTCTGAGAAGGAGCAGATGTTGCATTAGACACAGAGAAGCAGCATAGGGGTGACGCTTCGCCTGGCAGTGTCAGGGTTTGGACAAGCTCTCCAACAGCCAGAATGATAACAGACTATCATGATAGCTGGCTCCGTGCAGCCTGTTACTGTAGAGTAACACACACTTGCACTAAACACTGCTTCCCATGTCCTGATGCCCCCCCTGCCCCAACCTTTTGTTTCCACCATTTTTGTAACTCCATTGACTTGAATGGTTGAAACTACTGTCAGTCATAGAATCATAGAGGCATAGGGGTGGAAGGGATCTCCAGAGGTCACCTAGTCCAACCCCCTGCCTGAGACAAGATCAGCCCTACCCAAACCATCCTATACAAGTCCATAATCTAACCTCTTGGTAAAACTGTGAACCCTGATACAACACAAAGCATAACATCAATACCTGCCACAGGTAAAGCAGGGGGACCATGGCAGCCAGTGCTGCCATGGTTTTTAATATGGTTGTTAACAGGTTGCTAATATACACTTAAAAGATCCCAGGTAGAGGATCATGCCCTCTGCTACAGAGGAAGGCAGCCCCCTGCCCCCTCCCTGTTCATACTAATCTGACCATGGGGTGAAACTTCTTCCCGACCCCAAATATGGTGATCAATCGGACCCTGAGTGAAGGGGCAAGACACTCTAGCCAGGAAACTCTGGCTTTAAGTCCCAGCAGGAGCATTGGCATACCCCAGTTAAAATCCCAAGCCTTTCTCAATGCCTGTGAAGGAGGCTTAAAAACACCCTGACACACATAATGTGTGAGGGGGGCACAACCAGGAAAGCCCAGAAGTGTGGGAAATACCCATAGTAGAACATAGGCATAGCTACGCCTAGATCACCACCATCCAGTGGCTGTCCAACCTCTTAAACACCTCCAGTGATGGAGAGCCCACACCTTCCCTAGGCAGGCTATTCCACTGCGTTACTGTTGGTCTGTCCATCTCCAGTGTGGAAGAGGGAGGATCAGTATTGCTAGTGGACCATACTCTATTCTCATTTATGTTATCAATGTTAATATATATTTTCCCAGTATTACTGAGAGGCTCTGTGAAAATGAGGGAAAACACCCTGTAAGCTGTGGTTAAAGTATAAAGTTGGGAGGCAGGAGGTCTGGCTTCTCTTCTTGTCAAGTTATCCTCTGTGCCTTGGTTTACCCATCTGTTAAAAGATACTGATCAAACTCCGGCAGAGTTGTGAGGCTTCATTGTTTCATTCTTTTAATTTTGCAAGTCTCTTTCACGTCCTCAGGTGGATGGTGCTAGGGGAGTGCCAAATATTGCTTACCACATGTAGTGAATAAATACAGCAGGTACAGGCAAGTCTCCAGGAAGTCCAAGCATTTACGGGGCAATCTTAGAAGAACTGATACTCTTCTGTGTCCTACAGGCCTGGGACACACCCACGCAGTCGTGAATGGCACAGCGCTGAATGAAGCTCTAGGCTGCTGCCTGATTTATAGAAAACCAATTCCTTCATTTTTTTATGAAGGAGGAGACAAATTTGATCGGCACCCATAGAATCCCTTACGTGACTGTGTATTGCTTGGCACATTTCAAAACAGATTGGACAAACCATTAGTAAATGCACAATAGAGGACAAGCCTGCATTGGCAAGGAGAGATGAGATGGATTCTGTCTTTTGTGATTCTTTTCAGCACCTTGCTATGGGTTTTGGGAATGCTTCCAGCAATGAAATGAAAACAAATTCTATGCCTCTATCGTGGTGCTGCTCACTCTACAACACACAGCACCCTTTTCTTTGGGGGGTGATTTCTTTTGTTGCAGGAAATATGCCTTTGATAGGGCATAGTCCAGCATGAGAGTTATGGGACCTTTGACCTTTTTCTGATGTGATGGATTTGGAAAACGTCATCTAGGACAGTGTTTTTGTGGAGCAGCCTTTTGAATTATCTGTTGTGACCTTGGGCTTTCAGCACAAACGTAAATGTATTTCAGGTAACGCCAGTCCTGATTAAGGTGATATCCCATGAACACAGATTTGAACAGAACGGAGGGGCTTGTTCTTTGCTTGGAAGCTGAAATGAGGCAGCCCATGTCAAAGACGCATGCTTAAATCAAAATCCACATCTGGGAATGGTAATTGCTTGAACACTGACTATGCATTTGAAAAGATGTAGCCGGATACGGAGAGCTCCATACTATGTTCCTCCCACTACGATCAGGTGCCCCCACCAGTTCTTGGTACCCATAAGGCTACTCTTTGCCAGCCTACTTCTGACTTGCTATATGAATGAGGTGACTCTCTCCCGTTATTTGCAAGGTAAGGCTTCTAGTAGCTTCCCAAGCTTCTGGTAGCTACCCACTATGTTGACTGGGAACTGGAGCCAAAGTGTAGTCTTCCAAAAGGGGAAGGTTAACCTGCTTCTATATACCATACATATAGATATATCACCTGATATAGCATGCAAGCAATCTGCAATGGCACTAATAAGTGTACGTATGTCATGGGTATTTCAACAGGGATTCTGGAAAACTTTTCACCAACAGATCTACACACAGCAGAATCTGCACTGCAGATAGGGCAAGATGAGCTTTGACATCATCAGCCTTGCTCTGAGAAATGCAGATAGTCAGGAGACCTATGTGCAGATCCCAGCTTCTGTAATTTGGTAGAAATACAGCTAAGCTTCATCATGAGCTAATGCAAGCTGTTCCCACCCCACATAATTGGCTGCTGTATGGTTTTGTGTCTGTCTAAGCATTCCTGCCTGTGGGTGGATGTGTTATGTGTGTGTGAATGAGTCTGCCTTGGAAATTAATACATAACATCGGGGATGCATCTAATAATAATACACCACCTCATGAGTGATGTGGATGTGTGAGAAATGCAAAGCAGAGCTGAACATGTCCAGCACCTGCACAAGGGACAACACTTTTCCTGATACCACAAGAGGATGGTTCTCAGCTTCAGTCCCCACCACTTTCACTTCTCAAATGTCTAGCCAGTGCCTGCTTTTTCCCTCAGTGAGGGTGTAGGTTAGAGATGATGGTGAAGCATCTCCAAAACCCATCCTCCCATCTACAAGAGAAACACCACAGATTCAGGCATGTGTACATCAGTGGGGAGTGGGCCAGCAGTAGTACAGATGCCCAACACTGGGATAAGACTTCTTTCTCATTGAGGAATAGAGGAGATGAATCCTACCTACGCATGGATGTGAAATGGGGGGAAAATGTCATCTGTGAGTTAAGGCCTCTGGGAGGTAACCCGTGCAAGCATTGCCTTTGGAAGTCTTTACAGGGATATTATTTTCCCCAGGATGAGCTGATCTTAAACTGTTTCTCCAGCATAATCATCTCAAGAATCCTCTCTCAGCAATACCAGGCCAGCAACTCATCTATCTCCATCTCTCAGATGATGCATGAAAAGGGAAGCTGGTGAGAAGTATAAAATAAGTCGTAACTATTCATTCAGATTTTCCTCAGCTGAGTTCCCAGACAGTCTTTATGCATTTGCTCCCCATTAATATCCTAACAAATACATTTACTGACTGATATGGGCATGGAAAGAAGGATTTGAGGTTTGTGAAAACTTGTCATTATGACAGAATCATCTTTCTAATATGAGCTAAGGGGTATGATGCAATTCAGGATGGGGATGAAGAATGAGGGGAGAGGTAAAGAAGCAAAGCACATTGTCTACTTCAGTCCAGTCCAAATGGCTTGAATTTCAAATATTGAATTCTTCTCCCTGAGCTATGGAACAGGAGGGAGGGAGAAAGGATTCTTTAGCAGCTTTTTTTTTTTTTTTAAAGAAAAGTATTTTCTCCTGAACTGTTGATTGAAAAAAAAAAAAGGGGGGGGGGGAGGAGGCTTTCATCAAATTCTTTGGATTTACACTTTTTATCCATATTTGAAAAACAGATACAGGCCATTCTGGACCATTCAGAAGTTCAGTTCAAAGAGGAAATAGGTCCGCTACCCTAACCAAATTCCAACATGAGCAAGCACATCCAGCTTCAATGGCATGCAGTAGTTTTATTCACATCCTTCTATAAAGTATTGCATAGCCTCCTGTATGCTGTTTAACAGCTGCTGCATTTCACTCCAGAGTCTGTTTCCAAACAATGCTGCCTGAAATGATTCCTATGCCCCTAGTTTATACACTACACTGGGATCTTTGTAGACATATAAAAGGAAGGCATCATCTCTTTCAGGTTATTTTTACTGAATAGACTTGGGGAGTCTGATTTTTTGGCACGATTCCACTGAAGGTAGTAGCATTGCACCAGGAAGCAATCTCACTACACGTCTATCTGTGGCCTGTCTCTCTAGTTTAAGTCTTTAAGGCAGCTACCTCTGTCATAGTTAATATGCTGCCTGATTTCTGCAAATGTCATACCACCTCAACAGATACAAGATCATGTTCAGTTTTGGACCCAGGCAGACCTTTATAACCTAAAGATTCCAGAGAAGTTTATAGGATTTAGTGACCTGTGCCATTTTGATAGTAGTCTTTTGGACAGATAATTTGTCCTCTTGGGCCAGGATAAGTTTATTTCTGGATCTGTGGTGTCTGTGGAGGAAGCGATCCTCGACTCATGAGCTGAACGACAGGTTGAGAAGGCTATTGGGCCTAGGTGTAAGAAGAGCTAATCCCACCAGTGCTTTTCTAGGCATCTAGTGAAGATTCTCCTCTTTTGGGGGGACACATGGGAAGAGTCTAGTGTAGACTGAACCATTCAGAGTTGGGATTTAGTTTGTGTACCAAACTGTGAGAGACCTGTATCCCTAATGCTCATCTCTCTTCTGCCAGTTTTACATTGATGTAACTTTAATGTTCTCCTCGCTTAAACCACCATCGATCCTGAGTATTTGTATGATCTCCATGTTTACACAATATCAACATCCAACACTCCCTCAAGTGTTCCTCCTTCCAGCACCCCCATGAGATAAAGCAGGGCTACTTTCCCCAGTTGACTGCTAAGGGACTGAGATATGGAGAGGTGAAGTCCTGGATCCTCAGAAGTGTTTTGGCAATTAACTCCCATTGTCATGTAGGTACCTGGCAGTCCCATGCTTCAGGATATTTGCTTGTTGTCGGTAGGGGCTACTGAATGCTGCTAGCTTTGGGTGGGGGCAGGGGCAGGGAGAGGAGGGAGGGAGCCGCCATCCTCAGAAGTGTTATGGACATTGGCTATAGCTGAGGTTGGGGTCTTTTGACTGAGACATGCTGATGCTCCTGCTGGTTCTTTGAAAACTCATCGGCTCTTGGTGAGAGAGTCTTATTCTTCTGCTCAGGGTTATGCTGATCACCAAATTTGGGGTCAAGAAAGACTTTTTTCCTCTAGATCAAATTGGAAAAGATTGTGGGTTTTTCTGGCTGTCCTCTATAATATGGGGCATGTTCCTCTTCTAATGATCCTCTGAGCATTCATAGTCACTTAATTGTGACTATGAATCTTATTTTAAAGGAAGCTATGAACCCTCACATATATATAAAGACATAAAAATACCTGTTACTCTCTCTCATTATAGTGCCACGGCATTGTAGATCATTTGTCTCTCCTGCTCTTAACTGTTGTAGGATGCTCCTAGTTTGTAGTTGGGTGGGGGGATTTGAAGCAGTAATTTTTTTAGGAATCCTTGTAAGTGGTTGCCTGTGAAGAGGGGACTGGAACTGGTGGCCCAAGAAGTCTCTTCCAGTCCTATATTTCTATATGGGATCTAGATCCAGCTCCCACAGGAAATCTGTGGCAGAACAAAGAATTGAGCCTGTGTTTTCCAGGAGCCAATCTAATGCCATAGTCAGTAAACCACCCATCACAGTCATTTCACAGCCTTTCTGTGTTCTACTAAGTGCAAGTCATTTAGGCTGGGTTGTATTAAAATGATTTGAGGAGTGGACAAGTTATAGTGAAAAAAGAGAGAAGAACTCACTCCTACTTCACCCAGGAGCTTTCTTATGTGCAAAGATTGCATTAGTTAAGAACTAAAGGCAAAATCACAGAAATCTCTAGTCGAGCTTAAGTGAAGTGTTTTCTTAAGTATGTAAGTTCCTACCTGATTACCCATGTATAAGGCTGTGTTCTTGCTCCTGCTGAAATAAAAGGCAAAGCTCCTACTTACTGACGTGGACTTAGGGTTGGGCCCTGTGTGTGCAGAATTAAAACCCATAAATACCAGGCCACATTTCAGGCAGTGAAGCATTTGAGAATCCAGCTCCTGCTTTGCTTCCCTGAGAAGTCAGGAATTCAGGGAGCTTTCACTACCATCTCAGTTACTTAAATCAGGGCAGGGCACGGACTTACCTTTAGGCTGTGAAAAGAAAGGGAGAGAGAGATTTTTCTGATATTTTCCTTTTAGAATATAAAAGCATTTGTATTTTTAAAGTGTGGGGAAGTCTTTTTGTGGGGGTAACTTTCAAGATTGCACACATGGTTTGGCTTCTCTTGTTTCTGATCTGGGGCATTAAACACAACTGGCTCAATTGTACATGTCCTTATCATGTGCTAAGTACCATCCCTTGTGCATCAATTGGGCACAGTCCTGATCCTTAAAGACTGAGTAACAGAAAGGAGAGGGGATATTGTGAACCCCTGTGCCGAGCAGGGCTAACAGACTGGAGGGGGCTTGTTGCCCTGGTTAAGAGGTGTAATGGGCACCTCCAGTCCATAGTCCTAGAGGCATTGTGCCTCCCTCATACACAGGAACACTGGGGATAGTGCCAGCCTGCAGCCCCCACCCACATGCATCCCAGTGTGGGCAGGGTCCGAGTCACAATCTTTCCACTTTCTTTTGTTTTCCAAATACTTTGCATATCACCGAGTACAATCGGGTGCTGTGTGGGTGAATGTGCAGCTCGGAGAGTGATTAATTCATAACAGGATCAGGTAAATTTAAAATGCCTGTTTATATAACATGTATCAGTGATTTCCCCACTGGGACATGAACCTTAAAAAAGTGGCAAAGGGGAGAGAAAAGACTCAGATATCAATACCTAAACATCAGTTCCTTTCTCCATTTCATGGCTGTTCAGTTCATGAATATAAATACTTTTGTGTTTCAGTTACTGATAATTGATGGTGAAATAAGCCTACTGCATGCATGTCAGAAAAGCTTTAAGGAGATTGCCCTTGATATAATATCAATCACATTCTGGTAAGAAGGCACCCAAACAATTGGCACACATTTATGTTTTTTTAGCTCATCCTACTTAGGAATATCCTTCAGTCCTGATAATTGGGTAAGCCAAGGTTTTTGAAAAGGGATTGGGAATTTTGGGAACCTAACCTGAGACGTCTTTAAAAAGGGGCTCAATCCTCAGATGGAAGATGCCTGGCTCTTTCTGAACATCAGGACCTTGTAACAGGTCTCAAGTTGGGAACGTAAGTCCTAGTTGCTTCTCAAGATCTTGGCCTTGGCAATGGATGCATAGAAACAACTCTAGCTGCTTGTCCTCATAATAGTATCCAAACAGCTTGTGGAAAGGAAGACTCTGACTCTGCTGTGTGAATGAGTCGAGTGGCTCTCAGCTTTTTTAGAGTCAGGACACTGTCCACAGCTACTTTGAATTTGGTAGCACCCCTGGTTGAGAACTGTTGCTGTGCTGCTTCTGCTTGACTCAGTGGTTCTCAAACCAGGTCCTGCACCATGCTCCTCTCTGCATTGGGGTTTTCTGATAAACCTAAAGCAGGCAGAAGTAGAGGGATGACTAATAAGTTTTGTACCCTAGGCAAAATTCCTCTGTGCTCCTAGGGTGGGCTGTGGGGGGGGGATGGAAAGGAGGGTGGTTTTACCTGTGTCAGGAGTCCCTGCATCCAGCTTCTCTGCCCAGGTAGTGCAAATGGATGCTGTAGCCCAGTTTGACACTTTGAGATGGCCAGATTGCACATTCTTGCTACAGCACTTCCTGCTCCATACTGCACACTCCTCCCAAAAACAGAGGGGTGTGGGTCAATCCCACCTGTCCTGCCTGCCTGTTTCCAGGAGGAGCCATTGAGGTCAGACTGGGAAGGACTGCAGGAAGAGTTCAGGCTTCAGCTGCAGCTGGTTCTCAGTCTGCCTCTGCAGGAGGCACACAACTTTTTATCTCAGCCACGGTGACACTCATGTCACAGCACCTCTGAAAGGTCTTATGGCACCCTGGGGTGCCACAACACTACAATTGAGAGCCACTGCTCTAGTCACTTGGCCTTTATCGGTAGTTTATCTAAGCATCCCCCAAGTGTTCATGGATGTACCTCCTTCTGTGACTTAGAGAAGTATTCTCAAAGGTCACACATGAAGTCTGTGGCAAAGCCAAGAACTAAATCCAGGCCTCCTGAGTCCTAGAGTAATGCCTTGACTACCAAAAGATATTGCCTCCCTTGTGATGATGTCCTTTTGGTTTGCACTGGGAACATAAAGCCTCCTAGTGTGTATGGGAAAAATGGGATGCATCAGGCCAAATGTATTTCTGAGCCAGCTTGCTTCTGGCACGTTAATCATTCTAAAAATATATTTATTTCTAATTGCTGAGCTGAATGCTTAATGAATTCTACATTTCCAAGAACAATTAATCAAAGGAATGATTTAAGGCTCATTCTTGCTCCCCAGGGTGCAATGGTAACACTCTCGTTGATTTAAATAGAGCAACATCAGACATTCAAAATTTAACTTGTACAAGAAAGAGATACCTAGGCAGGATCTTGTAATGGCACCAATCACTGTAGGCATCACTGGATGCCTGTGATAGAGCACTATTATAGCCTATAGGACATTGCAGTAGTATTGCAGTGAGGTGCAGTATTTTGCAACAATTCATAGAATCAGAGAATCACTGAGTGGGAAGGGCCCTAGACAGATCATCTAGTCTGACCCCCCCCACCATGGGCAGGAAGGAGCACTGGGGGTGGCAGGGGTCATAAGACCCCAGCCAGGTGCCTATACAGTCTCCTCTTGAAGATCTCCAGGGAAGGTGAGAGCACCACCCCTCTGGGAAGCCTATTCCAGGCTCTGGCCACCCTTACAGTGAAGTAGTTCTTCCTAATATCGAACCTAAACCTGTCCTCCCTCAGCTTGTGGCCA
>NW_017728911.1:3547982-3570309 GCF_001723895.1 Crocodylus porosus | reverse complement strand
GGGACTTGGCCCGAGCACCAGGAGTCCTCAAACAGCCGTGCCAATGGCTCCACAATGACACCAGCCAATCCCCTCAGCACCCGCGGATGAAGGTCATCTGGGCCCACCGACTTGGACACATCTAAGTCCTCCAGGTAATCCTTAACTAGGTCTGAACTAACAGTCAGGGGACTCGCATCCTTCCTGGGCCTCTCTACGCTGTCACCTGAGAGCACCCCGTTGTCAGCGGACAGGAACATGGAGGCAAAGACCTTGTTAAAGAGTTCGGCCTTCTCTCGCGCGTCCGCCACCAACTGCCCTGCCCTGCCCTGCCCCGTAGGGGTCCAATTTACCCCGAGACTTCTTCTTGCTACCTATATACTTGAAAAAGGACTTTTTGTTATCCTTAATCCCAGAAGCTAACCTAAGCTCCAGTGCTGCTTTAGCCTTCCTCACCAAATCCCTACAAGCTCGGGTCAGGGAGGTGTACTCCTCCTTTGTCCCTGCCCCCTGCTTCCACCGTCAGTACACTTTTTTTCTTTGCCCTCAGGCCAGCCTGGATATCCGTGCTCAGCCATGAAGTTTTCTTGGACCCTTTTCCCGCCTTCCTGTGCAGAGGAATTGCGTCCCGCTGCACCCCAAGGATAGGCTCCTTAAGGAAGGACCACCTTTCCTGGACCCCCATCCTAGCTACCCCCTGGGCTCCGAGTGCCTCCCTGACTACTGTCCTGAGCACATCGAAGTTGGCTTTCCTAAAGTCAGGCATTTGCACTGTGCTAGTTACCCTCCCCACCTTTCTCTGAATAGCAAACTGGATCATTTCATGATCACTGTCTGCTAGCCTCCCTTGTAGTAGCCCACTAGGTCGTCCCCAGAGGCTAACACCAGATCCAGTATGGCGTTTACCTAGTGGGGACAAGTACCTCCTGCACGAGGTGTAGGTCCTGGACGCACGTCGGGAACCTTTGTGAGTGGCTAGACTTGGCCAACTGCTCCTCCCAGTTGATGTCAGGGTAATTCATATCCCCCATGACCACAACATTCTTTTAGGAATGGATACATTAGTTCCTTTAACACCAAACCCATTGTATATCCTGCAAAGTCCCATTGGTTTTTAATGGGAATTTTTAATGGGCATGGGAGGAAGGATGAGGTTAGACAAGGAGTAGGAAGGTTGTTCTGTTCCAGAGGAACTATTTAGATATTAAACCCACTATTTAGTTAGCCATGTTCATAGTGTAAATGGATCAGAAGGGTCTTGGCACTGTTAAAGCCTGGATCTGAGTTCAGCTCCTCTTGTTATATTAAATATTTAAAGTTTCCAATAAAAACATTTAAAGTTTTACACTCTGCTGTCCCAGAGCATTCACCAAAGTGTTTCTTGATGCTTTTTATTCATAAAGAGCAGCTTGGTTAAGCAGCAGGAAGCTTGATAACAGTTTAAAGACCAGGCTTTTCCTGCTGCTTCTTCAAAACCCATTTGGAGACTTAGAGAAGAGCTTGAGTCACTCTGGGAAGTGCCTGCTTGCTAAGCTGCCTCATCCTCCTGTATAAGACTTCAGCTACCCAGGAGTCTCTTCTTCCCAGTCTTTTTCTCTATTTAAAACAGAATGAGGAGTCAGAGAAATGGCTGGGACTTGTAGAGATGGGGATGGATTTGGGATATCTATAGGCTCCTTGCAGAGGGAACTGAGTGCCACTTGAAGGACTGAACCACCCACTCATTCTGTAAATGAGGTGGAGGTTTGGCTGCATCTCCCAGGTGGGACAATCTCTGAAGGGCCCTCGCAGAGCTTAATACTCACTGGACATGTCTACACGTTCATTAATGTGCCTTTGCTATTGTATACTAAGTTTAGTACCTCTAATATGAGGTACTACATAAAGTCACATTAGCCCATGCTAATGCTCAGTAGCCAAGACGAATGGTTTTTCTTCTGATGCTTAATGCACGCTAGACTAATTTTACTGTGTATTAGTGCATTAGCATGGTCTTTGTTGTGACACAGTAATGCACAGTAGAATAGGTCACTGCACATTATGGTGTGTCATGTAGACATACCCACTGTGTGGGGGAAAGCCTCGAGCTGGCACAACAGGGATTGTACAAAGGAAACAAGGCTTCTGTGTCAATCTTGGTCAGTCCCCCAGTGGCCTCTGTCAATTGAGACTCAGTCAACAGGACAGTAGATTGGGAGCTGGGAGGTGCTCACCCTAGGTCTGCTCATCTGCTCTTCATGTGGTTGACCTTGAATAAATGGCTGCCTGTCTGTGCCACCTATTGCACACTGCCAGTGCTATTCATCCACTGTTTTGTGTAGCACTTTGAGATCTCTGCTGAAAATTTCCCTCTTTGAGCTAATTATTGTGCTAATGTATAGACTGATTCATTAAGTTTCTGATGTTGTAGAGGGGATAGAAACTGCATGTAAATGACAGATAAGTATAATACTCTCTCCATTTGTTTCTGCTGAAACCTAAAACAATCTGGAGGGTTTTTCCCTTAATTCCTGCTTTTCAAAATCATGACTCATTTTCTGAAGTCTGGGATCTCAGGGACCTGCATAGCCCAGAGATCTCAGCAGCATTTGTCTCTTCCTGCACACATTGTGCTCCAGCCCAGTCCAAGTAACTCAGGGCAAACCAGTCTGACATACGCAGCCCGGGGGTCAGGGGGAGAAAGCATTTTCCAGCCTGGAAACTGAAACCTTGCATAGTCACTGTCTTGCTTTCCCTCTCAGCTTTACCTCTCCTTCTTCCCCTCCAGCACATGCAGAGCTGTGGGGGCTCTGGGTTGGCATTAAGTGGCCTGTCTGAAATAGTCCTGGCAGCTTTAGCATGCTCAATCCACACCATGAGTTGCTGTATAGGGACCATGGGCTGGATCCTCATCCAGCACGAGCAGGAGTCCCTCCATTGATTTCAGTGAAGCGACAACTGTTTCATCAAAGCTGAAGATTTGCAGAAGCCCTTTAGGGTTAAAAGCTCCCATTACTAGTAAGATTTTTTCCTTCTTGGGAAAGGATGAGAGGAGACAGACCTTGCAGGCTTCCTTGGCCTCCTCCAGTCAGAGGGATGGTGATTTAGTCTTTGTGAAGAGAAGGGGGAGATGCAGCTTGAAAATGGCATGAAGCGCTAAGCTCCATCCATTCAACTCTAGGTCCCTGTTCACTGCTCTGTTGGCTCCCATTAGCCACTGGCACTTGGATCTATGTTGCTGTTGTCTGCAATCCAGCCCTTCCAGCATGGGTAGAGAGATGTGGTGCAGTGGGAGTTGATCCTGCTCCAACCTTTGTTAACACCAAAAACAGTTTCTGTAGAGAAATGCACTAGGACAGAGTGGATGGAGGTGTTTCTGGGAACTGCTTTTCCTCCAGTTTTTCTTTTTCCCAAACTCGGGCACCCTGCTCCTGCAGAGCTGGTGCCAAGAGTCCCCTACGGGCTGAGCAGCTGGGAGTGAGGGCAGGAGTAGAAATGTACAGCAGAAAATCTACATTTTTCCTTTTGTGACTATGCTTGTTGCCTCCTCACCCTTGCTAGTGGGAGAGGAATTTCAGGCTTTTAGCTTGAAACTGGGCTTAGCACTGATCCTTGTGATCCCAGCAGTCTCCTATCTCTTTCTCCCTGCTTCTCCCAGGAAATACTATGGACTCTCATCATACTGCTGGGCAGGACAAATGTTGGACACTTTCTTCCCTCTGCATGCCCAGGCATGGAGCAGAGTGGCATGAGTAACCATGCCTGGCTACTGGTGGTGGTGTCAATCATCTCTCAAATTTTCACCTTCTGATGATATGTCCAGAGATATTTGTGCAGGCATCATGATCAAAAGTCTTTGATAAGCACTTGAAAGCCTGCACGCTTTATGCAAACTCCTGGAGCCACATTGGACTGAGTCATTCTCATGAGAACAGACTTTCTAGCTGGAGTCTAGGCATACTGCTTTTCAGTGGGCTACGTGTGTATAGGAGTGATGCGGGGAGGAGTATGTAGATCAGAAGGCTACTGGATTGCTGACTGTTGCTGAGCTCTGATGCAGCATCTGTGACTAATGCTAAGAGGCTGTACTTTACCTTGAAAGTTGTCTTGGCCATAGTTATATATATCTTTGCTCCCTCTTGTCTAAACAACAGCAATGTAATATATACATATATGCATGAAAGGATCAACCCTCAGGAAACTTCAGCTGTTACAGAACACTGCAGCATATCTCTTCAGTAACAGGGCCTCCAAGCACATGACACCAGTCTTGTGTTTTTTATGTTGGCTTCCCACAGAGGGCCGAGTTGCATTCACCAGGGCTTGAGCCCTTATAGGAAGGTTCACCGGCCTGGGCTCTGGACATCTGAACTAAAGCTCTGTGGTGAAGGCTTTGGTGGACAGCTCTTCTCTTTGGGCACAATGGAACTTTTTGACATAAGGGAAAAACTTGTCTTTGGAGATGGAGTCTTTGTACGTAATCCCCCCATGGTCTAAAGTCTAGTGGGGTGCAAAGCCCACCTCAGCTTCTGCTCCAAGTACCAAGTACCCATCTTCAATCTCCCTTTTCTACCCTAAGCACAGGATAGCATGGGCATTTAAACAAAAATAACTCTCCAGACTGTGACAAACCAGAACTCTCCACTGCACACCAAGCTGTCTAGAGAGCAAAACCCTGAACCAGCACTGCAGGACTGTTGCTCATGTCACTTGGTGCACTATTGGACCATGTGCCTGTGCTGCAGTGATGAGGACCAGATAAAGACCTACATAGAACAGACTAGAAGAGAGCAAAAGAACAACTTTCTCTCCCACAACCCTCAATATCTGAGTACATTCATGCCTATACCCAATCAGAACAATCAAGAGCAAATTGGATGCTTATCTTGCTGGGATCCTATGACCCCAGCTGACTTCCTGCCCTTCAGGTGGGGGGCTGGACTCAATGATCTTCCGAGGTCCCTTCCAGCCCTAATGTCTATGAAATCTATGAAGAACAAAGGAGGTCTATGTCAAACTGTGTCACAGGTGCCATTCCTGGGAGTGACTGCCACAGGGTCACGATGCTGTGATGCCACACACCTTTGTCTCCATGAACCTAGAACTGAAAGCCTCTGAAACAAGAGGCAATTGCACCCCTGAAAGGAGAGAGATCCAAACCAAAATGCTGGATCCACCACCTGAGCTGGGGGAAAGCTCAGATGTAAATCTGAACTTCACGATTCAGACCCATGTCTATAACAGGGTGAATTGATCCCCTATATCAGAGCTGTGCTATATCTTTGATCCTGGCCAGGATCTGCACTCTTTGCAGCTTAGGCCCATCTTTACACGTCTTATACATTTAATAGTATATGCACAAGGTATTAGCAGTCTACAGCCCCTATTGATCTGTATGTTCTCTACAGCAACAATGTACAGTAAGTTTCCATGGCAATAGGCACCCTGGAAGGGTCTTCCTTTCCACTTCCAGCATGTTGGTCTTTCTCATTATTAGATCATCAGGAATAAACACATGTAAGAGAAGGGTCAAAGCCTGGATCAATGGACAGCAAACAAAAAAAGGAACTTTTCCATATTCATACGAACAAGAGATTTCAGAAGATCAAACAATGCAAAATCACTGGTCTCTTAGCATGTTGGGTTCATACATAATTTATGCTGGGAGCTCAGTTAAATCAATATGTAATTAACACATTGCATGGCTTTGGGGTTAGTCCAAGGTGGGAATAGAGAGGGGTCTCTCTAATACAAGAAGCTGGGGCGTGAAGGGAGTTAGACCCTTTCCATTGTGTTTTCTTTGATGATTATGGGAGTTTCTGTAGGCTCAGTCAGAACAGGAAACAGAGGAACTATACATAGGACAGAGCTCTTTTGTTGCTTAGTCTTTCCTGATGAAATCTGTCTGAAAAAGAGTATGGAGGGAAACATCTACAGTGTCATGACCCTGTGAAAAGTGATGCCATTGGGGTTCCTCTGGTACAAACCAGGATGCCAGACCCAACAGCAGCACGAGTGCAGAGCCCTGTCTATGATCCTTGCTGGACCTGGCAGATGCAAACAAGCTAGGGCAACACCAACAGCCAGTGAGCCCACCTAGGGTGATATGAGGCCAGGGTGGCCAGGAGATGCCAATTTAGGTACCCCTCCCAAAATGCCCCTTGTGCCTGCAGGCTTCCTCCTGATGAACTGATAGACCTAGAATGTAGTGACATGTTACAATTAGCACATACTAACTCTAAGGAATATTAGGTTGTATTAAAGTTAACACATGCTGTGAGCCAGTCACACATTTAGGGTTAATACACTCTCTAGCATGCACAGCTCTGACTTGCCACTAGAAGGCTGGCAAGCAGGGGTGTGAGAGGAGCTGCCAAGTATGCTCCATACCTGCCCCACTCACTGGCTTTCTAGCAGCAGTGTAAGATGTGGGGGAAGGAAGCAGGGGCTTTCTACCACCACATGGCTCCCCCTTGTCCCCCTATAGGGCTTCTCCCTGGCTCCCAGCTCCCCACTCCCCTTCAGCTGCTGGCGCTGTCCCTGGGGTGAGGGAAGGTTGCTCCTGCTCCAGGAGCTGTGCAGAGGCTGTGCTCAGCTCAAGAGTGGCAGTGGCAGTGGCAGCAACAGTGGAGGGAGGGGGGCAGGGGTCCCTCCCTGCCTGCTTCTAGGCTCCCTGCAGGAGCTCCATGCACCTGGATCCAGCCTTTGCCATTCCTGCCAGGCTACAGATTGGGCTGCACCATCTCTGTGTACCAAGATCCAGCCGATCCCACCCTGGAAGGCCCCATGTTTGCCAGCTTGTGGGGAAAACAAGCTCAATGTGGGCACACAGGAGCTTTTGTGCCCACCTGCTCTTCTCCTACAGCTACCTGGCAGCACCCTGCCTGCCTTCCCCCCCTCTCTTTTCCCCCTCCTTCCCTCTACCTAGTCTTACTCCCTCCTCACTAGCTCTTTGCATTACCCCCCCAACCTCCACCCACCCACTCATCTACTGCCATGCTGTCCCCATATGTCAGTCCAGGCTGCATAGTTCTGCATGATAGCTAGTCCATTGGAGTGGTGCCTCTTGGGATGCTTGAGGGCTGCAAATTGGTTGTTTCATCTTAGTGGAGGAGCCAGAAATTAAAGTAACTCAAGCTAGGTAGCAAGGTTTAAAGATAATCTTGACCCAAAGTTGCATAATTTTAAGATACTGAGAGGGCACTTAGCACTTGTTAATGAGCTTTAATAAGCAGATGCTTCTATTTCAAGTGCCTTTAATGTGGTTTAATTGTAATATTGTAACCTCATCCCTAAATTCCAATGGAAAAATGATGGTTCTGCCATCACCACTTTTGGTGACAGTGAATTCCCAAATTGGAAACAGCCTTGTTCACTTACAGATTGTCTGTAAAGCCATTTAACTTAGGCTGAGCTGAGGTTGTGTTAGAAGAACATTAGCACAATGTCTTCGTCCTAAGTATGACCTTTCTCCCTTATGCTGCTCCAGGAGGGGAGTGGCTGAGAGTTTGCATATGAAGTAACCATCCTAAAACCTTGCCACTCCATCTCTATGACTTGTTCTAAACTGATAATAGTTGGATCCAGGCAAAATGAAAATATGACTAATGCTCTATAGATCAGACTTCTCATTTTGGATCCTATCTGCCTCAACACTTCAAGTTTAGTGCAGAGGAGTTTCTGAACCAGAGCTCTAAGCAAACAAGGTCTCCTGAGGCTTTGTGTGTTTGCTGAGGGAGAAAATGAAATCTTATTGTTTCCCCTTTCTTTTCTAGGAAAGCCAGATTCTAAATGTAGATTTAAGAAACCACTTAGTTTGCCAGGCAGGTGTCTGCAGAAAAGGAAGCAGAGCACAACTTTAGGATTGTGGCCAATACAGTAGCTCACAAAGAACTTGATGTGACTTTTATCATCCTTATGGCATATTTGTCTTGTCACTGCAAGGGACATCCTTGTAACAAAATTAAGTTGGATATAGTTTCTTTGTGATACTGCTTGACTGAAGACGAAGGAGTTGGCTAAAGGACTCAGAAACATTTCAGTCCTGAGTTACTCTTCCTTTTCTGACATGGCATATTGCACAAAGACTTTCTGCAACAATATTTGATGGCACACTACTTTTTTATAAGTTGGCCCCTGATTGTTTCCACTGTAAGAAACTATCTCTGGTATCATTTTCAAGAAGAAAGAGTTATGCAGTAGAACCTATACAGGGTTAGGTTGCTTAGTACCTTGAAAAGATGAGGGTTTGCAAACCACCTGGGGGTCGCTATAGCCACAGCAACCAGCTATGTGGAACTGAGTATTTCTGCTGTTTTCTGTGGCTTTTACTTCAGAGGATGCTGCTTTTCTAAACAACTATGTCCACTGATGAACTGCAGCTGAGTGGAGAATGAGGCCCATTGAATTAAAAGCCACAGAAAACAGCAGCATGGCTTATCCTTCACTCGGCAACCTGCTGTGCATTAAACAAGTGGATAAGAATGGTCCAGGTTCTACTGTATTCCTTGCATGTAAGGAAGGAGCAGTGTCCTATGGCTGGATCATGGACTTGACTGGTAAGACTCTTGATTCTGCCACTGACTTAGATAGTGACCCTGGGTCTTGTGCAGTATTTCATTTGATGGCATTGAAAGAGCATCAGTGACAGTGAAGTTTTTTTAGTGGCTAGTATAAACCTGGCTTCTGATCCCAGCTCTGTCACTGTCTCATTTTAATCAGTTGACTTCCTTTTGATCAGTGTCCACATATGAATAATTCCCTTCATTATGCTTATATCTAGAAGGCTAATTCATTTAAATTATCAGCCCTCTTGGAGCAGGATCCATCTTTTTGTTCCATGTTTACACAGTACATGGTACAATGAATTTCTGACTGATGACTAAGACACATAGGGAAAACAATAATACCCCCCCCCAAAAAAAAGGTTTCATGAAGAGTTTTGAGATCTGTAGGTGAAGGACAAAAGAAAGTAGTACTCTAATGACAACATGCATACTTTCAGGAAATAGCCCAGTGATCTGGACAGACTATAGCCTTTGTTGGATAGTTTGCAAAGGCAATGTTAAACCAACTGAACCTAATAGTAGGCTGTAGAAATGTCTCAGGTCCCGAACAGCCACCCTTTCTTAAAGCCAGCCTTTTGTCAGATGTTTTGTCATAGCCACTATGATGGGAAGGCTGAAACCATGAGCTAACGCACTGGGCCAGGAGTCTCATAGTTCTCTTTCAGACACTCAAGACTAGGGATTTCTTTCCCTTCCTCCAGAGGCCAGAGCATATCCAAGGCTGAAGGCCTTTTCATTTTCTCTTTAGTTAATATTTGATGAAAGAGAGGGGTCTCTTGGTAATAGGTTCATTTTATTGTGTCTTGCACTTTTTATTGGAGCCAATGAAAAGTGCAAGGTCCAAGACTTTTTAATTGTGGCAATAAAAGCCCTGCATTTGTTTTAATAGCCGTCCAATTTCTCTAATCTCCTAAAGGCCATTTTAGCAACGGCTCAATAGAACATTGTCAGGAGCTGTCCATGGTGCTGCAATTGATTGCTCACAAGGGAAATAATACCTAGCTGTGTCCTTCTCACAACACGCTGCATGTCCAATGAAGTTTATGCTGAAGTCAGAGGTTATGCTAAGAACTAATAAAGTCCTGATTTATTTGGCACATTGTGCAGTTGTGTACCTTAGATTACCTTTCACATTAGGCCTACTTCAGTAGCTCTCAATGCTTTTGAATTTTCCAGTAAATGTCTCTCTACAAGTTATAGCATGCAAATATTCATCTCCTTACTGAGCCTGATAATAGAGTGGGTGTATTGCAGACTTCACCAAACAACTAATAATTTAAACTAATTCTCATTGATTTAGTGAATTATCTTTTGTAAACTCAAGAAAGGGCATAAATCATAATGTTCTATATTATAATAGGGTAAATGCATCAATGTCCTGAACATGTTGTTTGCAAACTATTCAATACTATAGTTGGAGTAAAAATATCCCTGATAAATGTGCATGTTTATGTTGTGGTATTATATTTTTTTATGGTGACAGCAACATGAGAGCATTTCCTGATGCTGTTGAAATGATAGCACATAACTGGAAACCAAGCAGAGAACCAGGAATTAAGACCTTCTTGCTTCTTATCTCAGTTCTGGGAAAGTAACTTTTAACTTTTCTGTATTAGATGGTCAGTCTGTAAAGTGGGGGTGATGATATCTTTTTGCATAGGACTACTGAGGATTGTTTAATGTTTATACAGTGTTTTGAAAATTGCAAAGTGATGAGTATTATTTATTAGTAAAGGCGTAGATTTCGGTTGAAATTGCTGACAGAGTAGCAGCTTGCTATTGTATCTGTACTTCCAATTCCACCTCATACTGCTGCATTGCAAACATTTCTCCATTCTTTCCTTCTACATGAAATACTACAGCTCCTACTTTTTAAATGTAAAATAATAATGATGCTGTGAGCATATTTGATCTACTCTGAAAATAGTACAGAATCCTGGATTTCTTGAATAAAGAAGTGATTCAATATATGATGAAGATAATCTAATGAGCTGGGACTGGAAAATAATCCAAGCCCAAATGAACTTGATGGTTTAATTCACTAGGAACTTTTTGAGGCACAGGCACTAGTTGTAGTGAGTCTGAGATAGTATAGTAGCTCAGAAACACAAAGCATTCATTGCCAGTGCCAGTATCTTGTCTAGTGCTGCTCCTTTTTTTTAGTGACAGTCTGCCTACCTCTGGCTCTGATCCTGGATACAGCTACAGAGATGCATAAGTTCTCTACTAGAAGTCATCCCATCAATACCAGTGCAACTGCTCATGCTGGTAAAGCTAAGCGCATGCAGGATTGGGTTCCTCCTTTGGAACAGTGCCTCTGTTCCAGGCCCTAATGCACCACTAATTTCACACTTCCCATTGATCTGCTTCTTCAGTGCAACTAGGGCTTGGAGTAACCCAGGTTTTGCAAGAGATGAAATTTGCTCAGCTGAATGAGATGCATCCAGTGCTGACTAGTATGGCCAAGGTCTAAGTCTGGTAAACTACCAGTGGAAGAGGTGACATAGGAGTGCTGTTTCTGCATGCCACTGTGACACACAACTCATTATCAGCATTCTGGGGTGGTTATTTAAGGCTGGAAGAATATATATGTTGTTTCTACAGATCAGTACGTAATGAATTAAAGTAATCTATCTTATTTATTAACAGGTCCTCTAATCATTTTCCATTATGTAGCATTTAGGGTCTCTTTCCTCCTCTCCCAATCTCTCTCTCTCTCTCCCTTTCTCAGAAAAGGTCATCTGACACTTGAATTCTCTTTGTTGATGTTCATTTCAAAGAGATTTTCAAGTAAATGGGCATTTGAATAGATCATTGTGAGTAAATGAATTATTTCAGCAGGTGAATTCATACCCTGGGTATTTGGTTAAGTGGCCTTTAGTGTATTTAATAGCAGTGAATTACCACACTCCTGCTATTATCACCATGAATAATGCAAGGTTATTACTTTCCAGCAGAAATGCACCTACTCTTGGGTGGGAAAAGTACTGCATCCTAGAAGACGAAATGGCCTACTCTTCTTCACTTCTCTCTCCCCAGGTTCATCTTCCAAGTGAGCAGCTGTTCTGAAGTGAATTTTCTTTTCCTCCCCTTTCCCCCCTACCATCACCACTCTAGCCACACTGACATCTGCTAATGCACTTTAAAAAAGATGATTTCTATTTCTAGCCTGACTAGCTGTCTTGGGAATTAAAGCGCAAACTCTTTCCTATCAAGAAAGTTATTGGTGAGTGTAATAGTGTATAATTCAACATGCATTTTTCCATGATGGGGGAGCTACTACCACTCTGGAGAGAAGAGAAAGCTCAAAGGCAGAAATTTAGCAAACCTCTCTGTGCAAAACATGAACATCTCAATGGTGCTGGAGATTCAATAGGTGGTGCTCTTATGTCTGAGTCAGTACCAAATGGGGGCTCCAGCATGCTTGCTGAAATTGGTTCTTAAAGAGTCCCACAGCATTTTCTGTAAAAGTTAGCCCTATAGTCTTAGCTCCATTCCAGGGCTGATGATGATATTCTGGCTCCCTGCTGTTTTCAGTTGGATGAGTTTTCTTTCTGCATCCTTTCTGTGTGCTGTGAGACAGCTACTCAGTTCAAGCCAGAGCTGGCCGCCTGGCAGTAGAAGTTAAAAATGTCCAAAAACCTTTTATGTAATTTAGAATGAAGGTCTTGCAAGTCTCTGTTGACAATACAAATACTGAAAAGCCAGGGGAAAAACAATTGGAGGAAGTGGTCTCTAAGCTGCCCCAACTTCATAGTCAGCAGGGCCCCCTCTACATGTGCAGGTAAAGGCACCATGGGATTTCAAGCACATTTCACACAATAATGCCTCCTGCCATGTCACACATGTGACACAGCTGTGACCAATAGTCTTGTCAGGTGCGGGAACTGTTACCCCTGGCTGCATGTGGAGCACAGCCAGGGCCAAGAGACCCCTCAGCTGTGGGACTCTCAGCCACAGTAGCCATGGGGTGCTGCTGTGATCTCCCAGCCCCCGGGATGTGTGAAACACCCCATGGCTGAGAGATCGCAGTAGCTGCACTCTCCCAGTTACTGTGTGGAGTACCCCTGCAGCTGGGAGCCCACAGTGGCTGGGATCTTCCAGCCTTGGGGGTGCATTGTGATTTTCAGCAGCTGGGAGATTGTAGCAGCTGTGGTCTCCCAGCCACAGACTGTGTATATGTGCAAATTAAAACTGGATAGAAACCAGCTACAAAATTATTTACACTTTTTCAAGCAATAACTTTATAGCTGGTTGACCCTTTTTAAGGGACCATAATTAATTTGCATGTGTAGCCAGTCTAAATTTATTAATTAATAAAATTTATTACAATTAATAAGGCAATGGCATAATAACTATTAATGTATAGAAGCAGCCCAAGACTGCACTCTCTCTCTTACCCACCATTTTAAAGATTTGAAAACTGCGATCATGTCCCTCCTTAATCTCCTTTTCTCCAGACAAAGTATACCTAGTTCTTTCAACCTTCTCTGGTACAACTTGCCTTCCAGTCCTTTTATCATCTCTGTCACTTGCCTCTGAATCCTCTCCATGTTCTCTACGAACAAGTATTTTGGAGAGAATTGGCTGGTTTCTACAGCACTAGTTTTCCTTGCTGTTGTGAGTTGCTCAGTCCTAGAGAATCAGCTATAAGAAATCAATACATTTTTTGCTGTTAATGTTTCATGTAAATGCTTAGAAACAGGAAGAAAAGGAACAGTTGACCAGGAAGAGAGAAAATCAGAGGAGAGATTTCATAAGACCTGCTTGTGGTACATTCTGCCCTTAACATTGCCAGGTCTCAGTTTCCCCAACTGTAAAATGGGGCTAATAATCTTTCTCTTCCTCTCAGGGAAATTGTGTGGCTAAACTTGTTACAGAATAGAAAGTCCCATGTGATGCTTTCATGGAAGGAGCTACAGAAATGCAGAGCATAGTTAATAATACTTGATACTAGTTGTTCTCACATACATCACCTACATGTTTATTCGTTTCAGTCAGTAACTTGGAGAGAGAAAAATAAATTATATGATGATGATAACATTCATGAGGATGTTTTACTCCAAGTATGTTGTGGCCACTGAGTAGCCACTTGCTTTGAGTTTAGCTATCCTTGACTAAACAGATTGCACTAAATCAGGGGTGTCAAAGATATGGCCCATGGAGCTACATCATCCAGCCCCCAGGGCTGTCTCTGGGTCCATACTTGACCTACACACTGCATACAGCATGCATCAAATCAGCAACACATGGTGCCCACTCCAGCTGCACTGTGAGCTGCATTGCACACAGTCTTGCTTGGGCTAGTCTGGGACTGTTGTGGACACAGCACTCACTGTGGTCAGTCCAAGACAAGTACCACATGTGGCACCCATCCCAGCTGGTCCAGAACCCATGCTGCCAGCACCCCCGACTCCCCACCAGCCACTCTGGGCCAGACATGGCATGCGGCATGGATGGCCAGAGTGTGGCATGCATCCTGGATCAGTTCCATGTGGGCACCATGGGCAGCACAGTCCTGGACTGGCCAGACCACGTGCTTCATGCACGGGATCAGGCATGTGGAGGGGGAAAGCGAGGGGAAACATGGGCCCAGTCCAGTCCATGGGGCAGCCACATGTCATTCAGCCTGCACCCCTACACTGAATAGCTAAAATGTGACCTGGGATATACATGGACCATGGTATTTCTGACTTGATAGCTAGATTCTACCAAGCTCCTTGTCTTGCCCTGTAGGATGTTTTCAGTCTCTGTTACCTTCTGCCTAGAGGCCAGAGTTATATTGGCCTTGTAGGTTTTGACACCTTTTAAATTAAGAGTTGGTGCATTGGATAGAAATCGTCATCTGTAATCCATTAGGTATGTTTGCTAAATGCTAGGACCAAGGGAATCCACGGCATTCGTCTGAGTCACTACCACCACGTTGGAATAGAATTCAGATTTAAATAATGCCTAGAAATAAATGTTATGACCTTGTCTCCATGGGCCAGATCCTACTCCAGCTATTAGGTACCAAAGTGTACATAGGTAGGGCCTGAATGTGAATAAGATCTACTGTACCCTGAATCACACTAAGGCACTTAAGTCCACCTAGACACCTATTAAGTGGAGTAGGATCTATACATACTTTTTCATATTGCAGAAATTGATTGGAAATGTGTGCTAGTGACTCAGCATTAGAACATCAATGGACACACCTGGAAGAGAGGTACATGGGCAGAGCATGGGCAGGACTGGAACAGCAGGGGATATTGTAGGTCAGCATTCAGGGCAGCTGACCAAGCTCTGCCTGTCTGCATTACTGGGGATGGGAATAAGGGAGAGGTCTATTAGTCTCTTAATGTTGTGAAGCATTTGCTCAACCTGCACCCTGGTAGTTTTTTTTCTTCTGTCTACTCTATGACTTGTTCTAGCTAGTGCCATTAGTGCCTTTCTCACTGCTGATCACTAAAATCACCTGCTGATGTACAAAGGGGGGAAAAAACAGCAAGACCAAGAGATCTCTGGAGAGAGCAAATCTCACCTTTGCATATATGCAAGTCAGACTTCTTTTTCAGCTCTCCTCCACCTCTTCCCCTGAAACTGGAGCAGGAATAATCCTTTCCTGGTGTGTGTGTCTCCCTCTGCATCCCAACAGTTGGACTAAAGATGGCTGAAAGGTTATTTCTCTTGGGCAAAGATATACTTGTTTCTTTCAGACTACCATGCCATTGAGTGATTATCTAAATTAACTGACTCAGGAAGCTGCATTGTGCATTTCAAGCCCTTAATAAACAAGATCAGAGCACATGGATTTGTACAGTATTAGTACATATTGCTATATGGCATGGCTATGGTCTTAGAGACACAGACTTATCTTATCTCAGAGCTTCCAGCATCAGTGCTTGCAGGCTAGGTATATAATTACACTTTGTATATGACAGACATGGGCTTTACATTGCAAGTGCAAGATAAAGCTAGTTGCCAGGATTTTAAGAAGTATTTGTTTTTGGCAAAACTGTGATCCCACTGAAGTCTGCTGCCATTGGCTCCATATGAGCACAGTGTGGCCAGTACTGGATATTTTTAAACCTCTAGTGGATGCATGTGCATGCGTGTGCGTGTGTGTGATATTTGAAACATTAAATAGCATGTAGCCATACGTAAGTATATATTTTTTATCAGTGCAGTGTATGCTGTTCTGTAGACAGTGACTACTGATGCTTATCCAGAAGATAATTTTTTTTTCAGTATTAAGAAGTTAACCAACTAAAGTGGAGGGGCCAGATCCTCATTTGACATGAATTCCTATCATGCTGTTGAACTCGTTAGAGCTATGTTGTTTTATACCATGTGAGATACAGACTTAAGCTGTGAAATTGCAACCCTACAGGTAGGGAGCTAACATGTACTCTGTTTATGTTCTGTCAATTGCTATAAAACCCAGAGTCACTCCATTGACTTCGTGGGTATTGAAGAGCGCCCCTACAGTATATAGGAATAGAGTTTGCCCCTTGGATTTGAGTCCTTTGAGACAGAGTACAAAGACAGAGACAAGTTCAGTATGTGGCAGAGAACATATGTGGTGCTCAGGAAATGAATAACAATAAGCCTCATTAATTTTTATGATTTCCTGGGAGAACCAATGGCAGTTTTCTGACTTTGGTGACTCTCAGAGTAAGTAAACAAACCCAATAAACAGTTTGTTCTGCTCATTGTGTTCATTTACTTTGAAGAGTGCATCTTAATTATTTATGGCACTTCCCAGCATAACGGTCAATACTCTGTAGTATACTGTGTAGAAGCAATGAAATCTTGTTCATGTATGACCATGTTACATTGGTGCATCCTCTATTTAAGGCTGGAGTGAGACTGCCAGGCTGTTTGAGGGAATCCTCAGCAAAGTGTGAGAACTGGCTAGTTTTTCTGTTTTTATTCCCTACTCAGGATTAGCTGCAGTATTATGTGGTCATGTATCTTTTGTACTAACACCTGGAAAAATCACATAGTCGTTTTTTAAAACCTGGGCTTTTTCTCACACTCTGGACACTTCCAAAATAGATAAATAAATGAACATCATTGTGAGGGTAGCCTTCCAATAACACTGATAGACCAATAACAAGATCGGTCTCTTGGAGACTGTGTTTAAGGATACAGTAGTGAAATGTTGCCCTTGGTTACTTTGACAGCATGATACATATCTTCACGCATGTGACTCCCAGCTTTATTGATCATTTTTGCACCTCATGGGAATGCACAGTGTGCTGACTTAAACTCCCAAAGCCTGACTTCAGCATGCAATAGGCTCCATGTGAAATCTAAGCTGAATGCCCTGGGGATCCATATTGGGTCCAACCTTAACCCAGTATCTTGCCTCCAGCAACGATCAATCCGAGCTGCTCCAGAGAAAAGTGCCAAGGTGTGAGAGAACCTGCTCGCAGGTTAGCCCCCAGACACTGAAGGTATATACCATAAACAAAGAGTCTTGTATCATTCCTGATGGCTTTTTTAATACATGCTGTTGTAGAGTTGATTATTCTTGTCATCCATGTAAAAAGTTTAATTTCCTCCTGGATAACCCCGAACTCCTGACCAGGACTTTGAACGGACATCCCCTTCAGACCCATTACACTACCACCTCCCTTTGTACCTTTCCTCCCAGGAAATTAGTACCTCTTTTTCAGCATAGTGCCTAAATGCCATTGGTGCCTGAGAAACAGGTCAGACAGATAGGAAGAACAAGGGGCACTAATAACAGTAGAGTTGTATAAAGTAGTTCATCCGATCCATTTCCCTGGGGCCCCCTTTGCCTCATCTCCTGCTTCTCTGTCTTACTGCCCAGGTTTTATTGGGACTTGACCATGCTGCTTCTAATGGTGGGGAACCTGATCATCATCCCTGTGGGCATCACCTTCTTCAAGGATGAGAACACCACCCCATGGATTGTCTTCAATGTGGTCTCGGACACCTTCTTCCTCATCGACCTGGTCCTCAACTTCCGGACTGGCATCGTGGTAGAGGACAATACAGAGATCATTCTGGACCCACAGAGGATTAAGATGAAGTACCTGAAGAGCTGGTTTGTGGTGGATTTTATCTCCTCCATCCCAGTGGACTACATCTTTCTGATAGTGGAGACCCGGATTGACTCGGAGGTTTACAAGACGGCTCGGGCCCTGCGCATTGTGCGCTTCACCAAAATCCTCAGCCTCCTGCGCCTGCTGCGCCTCTCCAGGCTCATCCGCTACATCCACCAGTGGGAGGAGGTGAGCAGAGACTGTGGTTCAGGTGGGCGCAGGGGCCCAGGCTCTTCCCCAGTTTCACTGTAAGAGGCTACATTGGTTTTGAAGCAGTTGTTCTCAACTTTTACACTAATAAAAAAGGAGAAAAGAGTTAGGCTTTGGAGGGTTTGAGGGGGTGGATGGGATGGAGCCTTAGCTTTTGATAGATTGCCTGGTGGGCATTCAGTTGGGCAAAATTTAGGTTGCATTGCTTTTGGCTCTTCAGTCCCTTTGAGGGTCATTTATATAAAGGCTGAGGAGGATGCACTGCCTGAAAGAAAACAGGGACACTATGAGGTTGTAGAGTGCCCCTGAATGTCGGGGAGTAATATGAATGCTTGCTGGTGCCTTTCCACGGCTGACAGGTAAATAACCTGCAGGTACCTGAGCGTACCCTGAGCTGATGCTGCAAAGGCATTGGCACAAACCTGGAGCACTTGTTTATCCAAGCCCTGTTTTTTATTATGTGCGGATCTCCTGGGTAAACCGCTCAGGGATGGATTTATAACCTTCCCACTTTTCTAAATTCTCCATGTTCAGGAGAAGGTAAAGGGAAAACAGAAGATGAGCTATTTGCTTATGGAGATTGCTTGACAATGGACAAAAACATAATTTGGCACCCACTAAGAGCCCCAGCCCAGTCCCTGACCCTGCATTGACTGCAAGTAAATTTTAGGGTATGGCCACCAAGACACAACTTGTCCTGGTTGGAGCTTCTGGCTTGGAAATGGTCTAAGAACTAATACACCTCCCCAGTTCCCCGCTCCCTCCACAGCAGCAAAGGCATTGCCTGCAGCTTTACCCGTGTCTTGGCTGCACGTTTCCTTGTGGCATGCAGTTTATCTGGCAAGCAGTTTATCAGTTTATCATGCAGTTTATCTGCTCCCACTCCTGTTCCTGTCTGCTACAGCCCAGCACCAATTTATATGGTTGTCTCATTTCTTCTCCCAGTGGCATGGGCTAAGAAGGGAGAGCTGGTAGCATCCTTAGGGTTAAGGTGCATGACACTATTAATAATATCACAGCTGTGTTCAGAGATTCCAGTCAGGACCAGGACTCGATTGCAGTAGGCACTGTACAGGCGCACGGTGCTGAAAGAGTGAGAGTTCTTGTCCCAAAGGACTGAGAAATAGAGGCAGGCCATATCTATACTGCATCCCAGCTGAGCCTGGGACTGTCACAAAGGAAATAAACCATGGTAGCTCACTCCTGTGTTAGGTGTATCAATGCTCAGCTACTGAGCAGCAGAAATGGCTTGGAGCAGCCATCTTAACAAAATCTGTGGGATCTCCAAAAGACAGATGGTCAGAAAGTGGGGAAGGGAAGCATTGGCTGAACAGACAGGAAGTGGCTTTCCCAGAGTGATACACTAAAGCCCCTGGCAGACATTACACTGAAGATGCAATTAATCTGTTAATTGAGTCTTAAATAGCAACCTAGCCACATGCTCAGGGAATTAATGGTGCCACAGAATGGGAAACTAGCCACAAAAATATTTCCCAAGAAATGTGTGATTATTTTTATGACTGGTTTCCATCATGCCTTATTTGAACATGCGGCAGGTTTAGGATTGCACAGTGGTCTCCAACAAGCCCTAATATGGTCCCTGCTGGCCAACAATCAGCTGATTGTCAGATGGACTTGAGACTGCGCTAGGGTTCAAACTAGTCCCCATATAGGCCCTCCTGGCTAACGATCAACTGATTTGGGGCTGGCTCTGGCCCCCAGTGTGGTCCCTGGAGCTGGCCAACAATCAGGTGACTTCAAGCCCTAGTGCAATCCCTATCTATGGGAGGATCAACTGATCACCAGCTAGGTCTAGGTGCGGTCCCAGGGTCAACCAAGACTCAGCTGGTTGCCAGCACCCAGCTTTCAACTTGCTGGTGCAGGGGGAGCCCGAGATGATGACTCTAGGCTCTCCCTGTGCTGGAAAGTAAAGTGCAATTGGGATCTGATCCCTGCTTCTGAAATCACACATGCTTCCATGCATGTGTGGCATGGAAGGAAGGATGATTTGTTGGGATTGGGAATCATATCATATTGCACCTTTAAATGAATGACTGCCAGCAGCCGAAATCACGGGCAGACCTGGTAACAAAATTTTTCCAGGGTCCCACTCCAGTGCCTTTACCTTTGGTGAATATGAAGGGTGGGGGAAAAGAGCCCCACGGTGCTATAGAAAGCAGCACTGGGGATTTAGGATGTATTAGTACTGAAAAAGCTCTGGCGTTAAGGAGGCACCCAGCTTTCAACTGGTTTGCTCAGGGATTAGTAGCAATCTAGCTACAGCAGCACAAAGCTGAGCTTGGGCTGATTTCCCTGCTTCTCAATTTCCTTTCTGTAGCAGGTCTCTTCTTTCTGAAGAGAAGTTAAATATTTTGTCTGCTTGCTTTACTGTATTTGTCTAAAAAAGATGATAAACCTCAGTAAAAAGTTAGGTAGGCCCTTTGTCTTCCCTCTCCCTCTCCCACCCAGTTTCACAGTGGGCTGCTAGTCCTAGTTTCAGTCTTGTAACCAGGGTACACATGTTGTACTGCACCTTTCCTGCCAGTGACATTAAGTCCAGGTGTGGTTACCATGGGCATGACACCACCAGATGCTCTGTGGAGCCCCCTGTAGAGCAGGCTCCCTGGAGTGATGTTCTGCTGCAAGGGGAAGGCACAGATGGTGTTATATTGCAATTTAAGACTGCAATGCAGACTCTGTTATGCATTGCAGAGCTGGCAGTGCAAACACAACCTTCTCCTTTCAAACAGGACTTGACCCCGACAGCTCTTTCTCAGGGGTGGGCCAGAGCTAGGAAAACTTCCCCCATTTAGGGGCATGGGGAGATTCCTATTTTTGGTTTTGTTCTTTTTTTAAATTTTGTTTGTGCTATAAAGCAGAGAGGGGACTGGGAATGAGGGAATTTCTCCCCCTTGTGCTGAGATGATCTGCTATGCTCTTGGGAGTCACACAGGCAGTTCTCTTTTCCTCAAGTACCTATAGATGATCTATGTCTAGAAGTTCACATTCGGCTCTCCTAGCCGTGCAGATTTGCAGTGATATATTGGAAACTTAATCACTGCAGAAGGGGATTTTCTGTGTGTGCAATGTGCGTGTGTGTACAAGCTGGGTAGGGAGACTCATACAGTCACCCTCCCTCCCTAGCTCTCCACCCCCACACTCATCCTCCTGTCTGTCGCTCTAGCCAGCCAGCGCTCTGTACACACAGACAGTACGTGCAGACTAGTTAATTGTGTGTGGGGGAGCTAATTAGGGAGTGACTGTGGAGGGAATAATTAGAGGCAGGGTTAATGCACTAGTATGGGCTAGTTGGAGGGGACTGGGCCTGTGAAGGGGATGGTAAGAGAGGGTTAGCTCTGTTTTGGGCCTGAAACCTAATGTCGTGAGAGAGCATCATGACTCACCTGCACTGAGCTTATGCATTGACTTCAGATGGAGAAATCACTGCAGCAAGGAGAAAGTCACCTGCTCACAACTAATTCTGAGACAGCTTCCTTCAGAGGGTGGCAGGCAGAGTTTAGCTGTCCAAGCACAGCTTTCCTGGTTACTGCCTAAGCACAGAAAAGTCCTAACACACATGCACATGCACACATGCATGCATACACCCTCAGGTAAGAGCAGGGCAAATGCCTCAAAATTATTCTTCATGTAGTAGGTTGAATAAAGACTAAAATTGCTTCTGAATGTCACAGAAAATTAGGGTTGGAAGGGACCTCAGGAGGTCATCTAGTGCAATACCCAGCTTAAAATAGGACCATCCCCAAACAGATCATCCCAGCCAAGGCTTTGTCTATGCGTCTTAAAAACCTCCAAGAATAGAGAGTCCGCAACCTCTCTGGGTAACCTGTTCCAGTGCGTTACTACCCTCCTAGTGAGAGAGTTTTTCCTAATATCCAATCTAAACTTACCTTGCTGCAACTTGAGACCATTGCTCCTTGTTTTGTCATCTGCCATCCCTGAGAACAGTCTAGCTCCATCCTGTTTGGACTCTGCTTCAGGTAGTTGAAGGCTGCTATTCAATCCTCTCTCAATTTTCTCTTCTCCAGACTAAATAAGCCCAGTTCCCCCGGCCTCTCCTCATAAGCCATGTCCCCTAGCCCCCTCAACATTTCCATTGCCCTCCACTGAACTCTCTCCAATTTGTCCACATCCTTTCTATAGTGGGAGGCCCAAGACTGGAGGTAGTACTCCACAGGTAGTCTCACCAGTCCCAAACAGAAGGGAATAATCACTCCACTGATCTGCTGGCAACACTCCTACTAATGCAGCCCAGTATGCCATTAGCCTTCTTTGCAACAGGGACACACTGTTGGCTCACATTCAGCTTATTGTTCACTGTAAGCCCCAGGTCCTCTTCTGCAGAGCTGCTGCTTAGCCAGTCGGTCCCCAGCCTGTACTGGTACACGGGATTGTTCCATCCTCAGTGCAGGACTTTGCACTTGTCCTTATTGAACCTCGTGAGTTTTCTTTTTGTTCATTCCTCCTATTTGTCAAAGTCTCTCTGAATCCTAACCCTACCCTCCAGTGTATCTATTA
>NW_017728911.1:3529911-3547352 GCF_001723895.1 Crocodylus porosus | reverse complement strand
GGGGGTTGTGTAAGGGGTGGTTAGTGCCACATAAGAAGCCCTTAAGGCACTGAGTAGTGACACCTGACCAGCAGCATGGGATCAGGGATCCCTGGGGCAGCCTCCCTTTCCAAGGATCTGACAACAAGGCATGGCAGGTGAGGTGAAGGAGAGCGAGCCTGAGAAATGAGGGCAGAGCAGGGGCTGAGCAGCCACCAGGGGACATCACATCGCGCCCACCCCTGGCACCAGCTCCTGTTACAATCCCTTCCCAAAATAATAATTTAGGGCAATTTTTTCAGTCCATTTTTACCTCTTTTCAGCCAAGAACATGGTAGGCAATGAAATCAGATTTACATATTTGCAGAGGGGGAGAAACTGCTGTTTTAGCTTTGTTACTATATTCTTCACCACAGTACTTCTTAATGAAGGCATTACCCCATATTCTTTAAAGGTCTGTTACTGAATGTTCCTGGCTTTGGCCCGAAATATTTTGCATGCATTCAGCTGTACAATTATTTGTTGGGCTTGTGCTCCATTTGCACCCATTTGCTGTGAATATTCCAGCAAATTAATTCTCAGACCACAAGGAAGGCCAGTTTTAACTGACTGGCTATGTCTACCCTTCAGTGTGAGACCAACCTGAGCTGCAATCACAATAGTTTTTAATCTAGCTAGCTCTGGTAGCAGTTGGAGTGACACTGGGGCAGAGCAAGGCTCCATGCAAGCTAGCAGCACAAGTCTATACTCAAGATGTCTTGTCCAGTTGTGTTGAAAGCTGTTCTGTTGTGATCATATTGCTATTGGTACCTGAGCTACCTAGATTAAGGCTAGCATAGGGATGTCTACCCGTGTTGCATTCGCACCTCCTTACTGCAGTATGAATTTTGCTTACGAGAACATCTTCATGGAGGGCACAGCCCTGAACTAAATGCAGATATGCACCCCAGAAACCTTATCCTAAGTGCATCCCCATAGGATTCAGAAATGATGATACCATCTGACCTATGCATGCAATCAAACCCAGCCAGTGCGGTTCAGAATTTGAATATTAAAAGTAGCGCAGATTCTTTGCTCAGACAGAATTCAAAACCGGAATGAAGGACAATTGACTGACTGAACCATTTGTTCTGAACAATTTGCTGAGCTCTGGAGCTCAGCACCCACTCCAGTGCTTGGACCAGCACTCAGTAACATATATAAAGATTTGTGGGCCATTTGAGGTCAACCCATTGTGTCCTTGGTGAAACTGCATGTATTTGGACAACACTAAGATTGCACCCTGAGGAACCAAAACAGCAAAACAGTAGAGCTAGTCATTTTTAAAGAATGTGGGGAGGATGGAGATTTTTTTTTCCCCCCCGAAAAATGGATTTTTAACAACAATGGAAATTTCAGCAGAAACTGTTTTGGTTTTTGTTGAATATTATTTATTTATTTATTTTAGCCTCTAAAAACTGGAAAAGAATCATGCTTGGGATTATCAGATTTCATTTTTTTTCTCATGAAAGCCTAAACACTTTGGAAAGAAACTGTTCAGTGAAAACATAAAGCAAAACGTTTTTTTCATCAATAGGTTTCACACTAATGAAAAATTAACCAACCTCCAAACTAGACCAAAAACCTTAAACAAACAAAAGCATTTCTACAAAACATTAAAAAACCCTATTGAGTACCAGTAGTAGGTGAAGTTTTAGACTGCAGGACATATTGGTAGGGTCTGTTACTTGATGTAGGGAATCTCAGGACCAGGAAGATGGCACCACATTTGAGGGTCTAAAGAGAAGCACAGGAAACAAGATTACTGTATTTTCTCGCATACCATACCCCCCAAGTAAGACATGCACCTTGATTTTGGGGAAGACAGAAGGAAAGGGAAAAAAAAGATTTTTTCCAAAGTTATGGCTACATGGACCAGGGACAGAGCCTAATCTTCAGCTCATTCACCCTCCCTTTCCAGCTCAAGAAAAAGCTACAGTTTTAATTTTTTCACAGCTGAAACTATCTGCTGCTGAAGACTGGACACTGTGGGCAGATCTAGGAGTTTGAAAAGAGCAAACAACAGACTTCAGGGTTGTGAAAGATGGGTGGCAGGGCAGTAGCTAAAGCTGTGACTAACTCCAAGTCTGGGTCAGAGCTGGGGCTACAGCAGCTGCTTGACACCGCCACCTCACCCCACCTTGTACTCAGTCCAAAGCTAATAGCTTTTTCCCCCATACTGAATGAGAAAAAATGTCTTGGATTCAAGTAAATACAGCAGTTCTCTGAGGTTCTTCTTATCTAATCCCAGCCGCAATCATTTGAAATTAGACTGGACAATACTTTAGGGAGAATCTTTAGGGATTTCTGAATGAAACTGGACTCAGTGGTGATACAGCTGTGAAGAATAGGGGCAGTGTCTCTCTTTCTACCTCCGAATTTCTTTAAATAACTTTATGAAGCTTTTGTTTTTAACAGCATTGTAGGAGCTTGTGGCACACATGCTATAGTCCTAGTAGTCTGTGTGCTCAGGGCACAGAATGACCAAGAGCCCTGGCATCAGTTTCTCTCAGGATAGTACTGATTTGCACTGAAGTCAATAGTAAAACTTTCATAGACTTCAAAGTCTTTGGGATGTTAGCACTGTGTGTGTTTAGCTGCTGCTTCACTCATTCAAATGGGACCTTTTTGCAGCAACTCTCCTAGGTAAAAAGAGTAGGAGTGACCCTTTCCCTCTCCTCTATCACACATCACAGTCTTCTTTGCTTGGTTGCAGGCAGTTTCAGAGGAATAAAGCTGATGAGGTTTGATGGTGGATTTTGCCCTCAGCAGGAAATTATGTTGCTGTAGTGCAAATTAAGCTTTTCCACCTGGGCAATGAAAATACACTGTTTCAAAAATAATACTGTTTAAAAAAAAAAAGCTGGGGGGTATAATGAATTCTAAAGAGCAAGGCAAATATTTGAGAAGCTGCATAGCTACAAATGATGGAGATTGGGATAAAAAGGCAAAAATCAGTTTTTTACAATCACCTCCTGGCAATGTTTAATGTATATCTTGTCAATGTGCTGGGATGATAAGGGAAATGGATGACTTAAGGGCCTGGGAATTGGGCACAGAGCCATTTATCTCTAGGTCACTAGTTCAGACCTAGTTTGGTCATGAGTGGGCCGTACAGCACTGCTGCTACAGCACCATGCTTTAGTACTTCTTTTTGGAAGTACTAAAGCATGGCACAGTACACGCCTGTACTGCGCCTTGCAGGCGGCGCATGCTTTGATTTCCATGCTACGTCACCGTAGCAGCGTGCTATATGCGGGGAGCATGATCACTATGTCACCACAGCATGCTGTACAGCCACGTAGCACAGCACTACATCACCACAAGGCAACGTGTAGACGTGCCCAGTGGAAGTCATTTGCTGTCCTATGGCTGTTCAGTTATCTATTCCTGATCAGTCCTTAATAGGCAGGGGACTGCATTACAAAATTAGGGTGAAAGCTGACATTAAGCAGTACTTGAGTTGCTTTTACTGGCAACTATGGAGTCTGAACTCTTAAAATCTAGAGGGTGGTCTCCAAGCACTTTGGTTGGGAGGAAGCAAGGAAGTCTGCCTTGTGTGAACACAGCCATAAGGGCTGGCAGTCTGGCACCTTTCATCAGCCCAGAATTTGCAGGGTTTTTAAAAGAGACAGGATGATAAATCTATCCAATGTCTAATCACTGTGATATCTAGATGCTGTTGTAGCTTTTCACTGTGCCTTTCCCAAGAACTCTCTTCTGCCCTCCTCCTCATGCACAGTCTGTTCTCTGGGTGCCTCTGGGCAGAGTGATAAGGCCTCTCTCCCCTTGAAGAACTCTGATCTATATATTTTCCTGCAAGCACCAGCTGCTCACAGCTTGAAGTCCATATCTCCTCAGCCACCTATTTTTTGCAGCTGGTTATTTTTGGCTGGAGTTTTTTTGATAGACTTTCTTTTTGCTGCATGCTTCCATGACACAATAACACAGGGTCTTAGATGAAAGCAGGCTGGAGTCTGGCCCAGGGGAACTTTACACTGCAAGCAGTCATTTTGTTAGCCATGGAATGCAAGTATGGAAGAGACCTAGCTGCAAATTATTGCTGTTACAACTGCCAGATACTTTTGATGGACCATCGGTGGCAATGAAGATGGGCCATGTTGCTGTTATCATACTGAGGTGTTCCATAGCATGAGCATCACATTGCTTCCTGACATGGCTGGATATCCCATTGCAGCGTATTGTATCTTGCAATCCAGATCAGATACCGTAAATCTCTAGCAGGTGGAGGGTCTGGTGAGCCTCATGCTCAAGGCAGCACTTAAGGGGTAGCAGATCACCCTATAAATAACAGAGATAAACTAGTGATAGCAGAAACTGAAAGGGAAAGTTCAGGTGGATATTACCGTATTTACTGGCATATCACATGTGCCCTTTCCCCTAAAATCAGCCTTCCAAAATTGGCAGGTGTATTTTAAGTGGGGAAGTTGATTTTTCTTTGCTGGAAGAGAAGCATGGAAGAATAGAAGCATAGACACACTGTGCTCTAATGGCTGCCAGAATGGCTGCACTTAACTCTAGCCCAGCAGGTGGAAATGGTGGAGTCCAGTGTTAACCCTCTCACAGCTACTGAGGAATCTGCAATGACAATTGGCTGAGTGCTGTGGCTTGTGCCTGCAGGAATAATTGAGCTGGCTTGGGCCCAGTGAACTGTTGTGTGCAGTCTGTAGTATCTTGATGTTGCCTGTGGTGTGGAAACAGCACATGATTATTTACGGGAATGAATATAAAGAGCTACTAATAGTAAAAAAGTAACAGTTTTGCTGCTGCCCTTGCAAGGCAGTGGGCAAAATATGGCCCATGGACCAGATACGCCCCACCAAATGATTGTATCCAGCCCTCAGCTGCCCCCGCGGTGCTCCACATGGATTTGAGCCCTTCCTGCTCCTGCCCAGAAAGCCCATGCCATGCTCCCACCCCATGCCCACCAACAGCACTGCTTCGGCCCCAGCCAGCATGCACAGCTTCCCAGAGGGGCTGCTGCTGCCACTGCTGCAGAAGCCGCCTGGGTACAGGTCAACTCCCTCTGCCTCCAGCAACTCCACCTCCTGCTGCTGCTGCCGTGGTACTCCAGGCAGCAGGTAGCATGCGGAAGTGGCAGCAGCCATGGGGGCATGTGCCAGGCACCGCATGCCCAGCCAGGTTGGGGAGAAGCTACAGATGGGTGGTTCCTGCCCTAGTGCATGGGGCTCTAGCTTCATCTGCCTGGTACAATGAGCATCTGTGGGTGGCTGAGTGGATAGAAGGAGCTGGAGCCCCATGCCCTGGGGCTGGAGCCTCTGTGCGGGAAGGAGCATGACGTGGGAGGCCCTGGGCAGGAGCAGGCAGGGCTTGGCCCCATGCAGGGCAGTGCAGGGATCGCCATGGGTGACAGACTGCACCTGCACCACCCCATCTGAGCGAGCTCTGTTGCACATGCCCTCTTCTCCCCACCCCAACCCCTGGCTGGCTCCTGGGACTCAGTGCAGTGCACAGGCAGCCCTCCCACACATGCGTGGACACCCTGCAATCCACTATATGCACACCCCTGCCCAGGGCATGCGGGCAACGGATCGCAGTTCTGCCTTGGCTCTGGACCATGCTGTCACCACCACCCGCCCAGCCGTGCGCTCCCCGTGCTGTCGCAGCCCTGCCGCTGGTGGGCTCGCTGTGGAAATCGTCCGCAGCAATGGGGGCAGAGGCTGCTGGGAAATGGAGTCCACCATGGGCCCAATCTGGCTCATGGCCAGACTTTGCCCACCCCTGGTCTTGCCCGTCTGCTCAGGGTCAGACCGATTTGCCATATTTGGGGTCAAGAAGGAATTTTACCCCACAGTCAGATTGGTACGGACTGTGGGAGGGTTTGTCTTTCTCTGTCCTGGGGGCGGGGGGAGAGGCTTTCTTCCTGGGGTGTTTTGAGCATATTTTAACAATCGTTGCAGCAGCAGGATGTTGGGTACTGTAGTCTCCCTGCTTTACCTGTGGCAGATTACGGTGTTATGTCTTGTGGCTGTCAGAACTGACTCTGTAGTTTTGCTAAGAGGTTGCTAATAGATTTGCATGGAATGGTTTGGAAAAGGATGATCCTGCCTCAGGTACAGGGTTGGACTAGAACAGCAGTTTTCAACCCATGGGTTGCGACTCAAAAGTGGATCACAAAAATATGAAAGGGTTGCGAGCAAATGTTAAAAATGCTTGGGACTGGGAGGAGCAGATCCGGCCAAGCTGCAGCCCTATGCCCACTGTGGGCATACAAATCTGGGGGGGACATGCATCTCCTCTGCCCCACACACTGGGAGGCTGGAGCCTGGGGGCAGCCGGTCAGGAATAAGGGGCACCAGCAGGCTTGGGGGGTGGGGAGTTGTGGGTTGGGAGTAGCAGGTCCAGGGGGTTGTGGGTTGGGAGTGAGGGGGGCCTTCAGTCCAAAAATGTTGAGAACCACTGGACTAGATGACCTCTCAGGACCCCTTCCAGCCCTACTTCTCTATAAATCTGTGATCTGTGTGGGTGGTTTAAAAGCAAAAAGAAATGTCATGACTGCTGTTCTCTCACAGTGCACCTAAGCCACACAGGTCCATCTTTTGCCCAAGCAACTACCACTTCACTTCTGGGAGTCCTTGAATGGCCATGCAGGGAGGGTTCGTTGCAGCCCATCCTGGGTGGGCTCTGCTGGGTAATACTATGCAGTGCCAGGAGTGGAGCTGGAAGATGGCAGCTCTGAAACAATTTGTTTCTAGCCATTTTTTCTTTCTCTGCAACAATATGCAAATGCAATAAAGAGAGTCTGATTTTGCCCATTTTCTTACCTTAAAAAGGAAAAAAAAAAAAATCATCGCCAAGGAAGTGCAGGCTTTGCTCCTGACCCAGGCACAGAGAAGTGCGAAGGTTTTAATGGGCAAGAGCCTTATTGATGAAGTTATTTTCTGAGTGCCTCTGAAAAGAGCTGTTTCGAAGACAGTTTCAGGACATGCAATTATCCAGTTTGCCAGCTTAATGCATTCAACTTAACCTCATTTTTATGAAGTAGAAATCAATGTGGTAACTTTTTCAGGGCTGGAAGATGACATTTTTTTTTTTCCTGCTTCTCTCATAAAGATGAATATTTGAACTTCCTCTTTCACATTAACCCCCCACTCTCCCATCTCTGGGCTATCAGGGATTTCCTGTAGACTTTAAGTAACAACAAGGCAGTTATTCACTTTCTCTGGGGCACCTGAATCCTGAACTGATATTAGTATAGAAGAGTAGGAGTGCTGATGTAGCCATAAAGATCTAGGAAATATGTGAGAAGCAAACTATTTTGGGGGATATCTTTTTCTCACCAATCCTGAAGAAAGGCACTTTGTGTCCAAAACCTTGTCTAACAACTCTCCCAGCTATACAGTTGGTCCAATAATTAGTGTGGAAGATGCTGATGAAACCTTCCGTAGGTGCTATGCAATGATTTCTGTTAGGCTTTCTTGGGGACCTGACCTGATAGTGTATGACACTAATCCAGGACCCGTTCTGTTCATGGCAGATATGGACCCATTGCAATTATCTTCAGCCTGGTAGGGACTCTAAAACTCTTCTCTGGGAACGTGAGGCCTCTTGATCATGCATGTCCAATGCAGAGCTTCCACAAAGAAGCTGGGCTTTTTCTGCTCCCACAGCCTCAGCCTCTCCTGCCATGAAGATGGGCATCAGGAATTGCCAGTAGCCTGCTGATCATTTCCCTTACAATAAACTCATACACCTCAAATGCACTACCTCTTGGAGCCATATCCTAGAGGGGGCTCCCTGGGATTTTCTCACTAAAATTCTTCCATCAAACAGAGGGAGAGTTGAGATGATAGTTTCTTTTCCGTTTGATGGAGCCATCACCTCCAATTGCTCCTAACCTCTGCCTCCCACCGGCAGCTTCTCCTTGGGGATTACAACAGTCCTTATGAAGAGCATCGCAAAGGGTTGGGTGATATCATGCAGCAGGTATTTTCAAAACTTTCTTAGGGAGAAGAAAGCCCTCAGTCCCACTTGCCATACCCTGCTGAAGTTTTCACCATTGAATCAGATAATGAGCTGCATTCTTGCTAGGCTTTGAGCCATGTTTAGATGCAAAGGACAAGCTTCTCTGACAAGCCCACTTCCCAGATTTGCCTGTCAGCTTCATGTCTCCCACCTCTTCCTTTGATTTCTCTTATGATCAAGAAAGCATTTTTTTTGTTAAAATAGGAAAACAAGTGACTGGAGCCCCTAGTTCCTCCCTCTCCTTATTTCAATGTCCCAGGGCCATGGGGGCGTACCACAAACTTATGGGGATATTATGTTAGGAGCGCCTTGTTTTAGCCTTTTGGCAGCACATCTCGCTGGCCAGTGGACAAAATTCCCAGCCGGCGTGGCAGCCCAAACTCCTTCAGAGTCTTTGAGAGTCACAAGACATGACTCACAACTCATGCTTTTTGAATACACTGGGACATCAGCATGGTGGCCTATGTTACCAGGCTGTGACACCAGGCTGGAACATCCCCTGCTCTTCCAACAGGTGACAACTCGGAGATTTCCACGCAACTGTTGGGTTGGTCAAGGGCAAGACATGTTGGGGTTTGTTTTTAATCAGTCATTCTCAAGGAAAAACTAACTTTTATTTTGACAAGAAACAATATCCAGCATCTCCCCTGGCACACCAAGTGGCCACCATGCACTCTGTCAACAGAGTGGATTTTTGCCATGTCCTCTGGAAAAGTCTCCCCCAGTACTTATGGGAAAAGCCAGAAACTGGACATGACCAGCGGAGAAGTTCTTCCCTCTGGGGAAGCAACAAAACTAGAAGGAGGTGTGACGTGAACAGAGGCCCCTGAAATCTAGCGCCAGCTCCCTCGGGAGTTCAGGGCAAGGTGTTGCTGCTTAGTACCTTGGTTTTCCTACCTATCAGTGGAGCTAACGATAGTTCACATTAATAGCTACATCACGGTGGCTTCAAAAGGCTTCGTTTAGATTATGTTTGCATGGTACCTTAGGGAGTCAAGAATCTGTCCTGATGTGTATCCCATTCAATCCCAGTGAGATATTTAAAGTACTAACCTCTATTTAGCTAGCCATAGACTATGTTCTCACACTGTTCCAGAAAGGGTTTTCAATAGATCCAGGCCCTGCATAGCCATAGGAGCAGGATCTATAGTATCCTCTGGCCCCAAATTGCACTGTACCTCTACAAAAGCACCATTCATTGGGGTCCATTACCTCCTCTTCCTTCACCTATTTGTTGTGTTCACTTGTGTTTGGGGAGGGACACGAGAGTCACAGATTCCTGGAACAGGATGGCATCTCAGATCATCTTGGCCACTGGCTCCCAAAGATTGGCACAGGCAGCCAATGGCCTGGGAAAGGAGTTATGGACTGGAGTGGTGACTGCATACCTCCAGCAGGATGTTGTCCATGTGCCATATGGTAGTACTGTATAGAACTCATCCCAACTCCAAGCACCGAGTGGTTTAATAGTGGGCATGTTAAGTGCAGGCACATGATAAAAGAAGGAAGATTATCTTGGAAGAGGGAAGAATTCGGAGAGGAAGGAAGCTGGTGAAAGCACGCCCAACTGGAGTGGTGGCAGGGTATGGCCACTAAGTTGCAGGTGGCATGAGCAGAACTGAGGTGCAGGGAGGCAGATGGGGAAGCTCTTGGCATCAGGGATGAGGGCATAGACCAGGCTTGCAACCTGGGGGAAGACCAGGTAAGGAGAGATCTTAGAGCAGTTAAAGAAGTGACTTGGCAGGAACCTGGAGAAGGAGAGAGATGAGCTAGTGTCAGTCCTGGGCTCAGGGGCAAGGCACTTTAACCCCTTCTGAAGTTTTGCTGGGGCTGAGGTGATAAGCCGGAGTCCCACTTACCTCCAGGAGGGAGCAGTAAGGAGTCTTTCCTGCCTCCCGGTCAGGCGGAGTCGAACTCCATCCAGATTGAGGAGCTGCATGAAGCCCCGCAGTGGATGAACTCAGCAAGAACCTCTCTGCATTGGCAGTGACAAGCAATCAAACAAGCAGCAGCAGTGTCTCCTTGTAAACATCATGAGGAAACTGTGAGGATAATGTCTTTTAAAGCAGCTGACAGGCCTGCTCCTCCCAGAGCCCCTGGAGGGGGTGGAGAGCATTTAATACACAGCAGCTGTGTTTGGGTTGGTTTTTTTTTCCCCATCCCTTTTTTTTTTTTTTCCTTCCACCACAAACTGCTGAGTATTAATTCCTCTTGATTTGCTGTGTCTCACAGCAGCTCCATTTGGAGATGCTTGTCCCTCAGAAAGGGCTGATTAGATGCCTCTCCTGTCTGCGTTGCCCAAACATCAGCTAATTCCACTTCCCTCTCACAATGGGCTGAGTTTTACTGTGCTGTGAAAAATAAAGCCACAACTGTCAACGGTTAATTAGAAAAAATTAGCACAGCTGAGAGCCAGGAGACACCCTCTGGGCTTCCCCAAACCACCCCAGCTTTGGGTTTGCAAAACAAATTTGCTCCTTATGGGCTCTGGCTCTAGGGAGTTGCCATGGGGGTCCGGGCATCTCTGTACTTGAGCCTGGTGAGGGAGAATAGAGGATGCCAATTTACCCCCAACGGAGGCTACTTGAAGGCTGTAGTGTAAGACTGTGCCCTTCCTTGCCAGGATGTGCCACTCAGATTGCTGCAGGGCTGAGTGTAGAAGGAGCTGGGATGTCTGTACACCTGGTGGAGGACCCTTTTCCCAGAAGGTTGTTAGGGTGGTTTTGCAGCCCATGTGTAGCTGCCACGAAGTTACTGCAGCCAGGCTCAGCATGTTCATCCCGATACCTCTTTCTGCCTGCACCCCTTGTCCCAGGTGGACTTCCAGTTCTGAACAGCCCGTCCACGTGGGCTATAAACAGGCTGCTGCTTGCTGTGACTTCCAGGAGGAGCACTGATGGACCATGGTGGGATGCTGACCCCACTCCTCACTTCTCCCTATGCACTGGGTAGATGGCTGGTCATCTGTCCCCTCCTCCCTTCCCATGTCCTGGATGGGTAAGAATGCCATTGTCTGCATGTAAATAAGGAGAGAAACGTGTGCCAGGTTGAAGAAGCAAGGAGCTGGTGAGGATTGTGTCTGCTTTGGCAGGCTCTCTCCCCTGCCTGTAGAGGTTTGTCGGCCTTGTCTCATGTAGCCAGATAGTGCCACTCAAAGCCCGTCCCGCTGCACAGAGAATCCCCCTCCCAATCCCTGCACAGACTTCTGTTCCCTGCCTGAACGTACAAACCTTTTCACAACACATCTTCCTGAGCTGGCCTGTCGGCAGTCGGTAAATCACCCTGGGCTGTCGGCATGAGAGAGGACAGGGACGGGCAGGGATGAATGCCAGCGTCAGGATGCAATTGTCAGAGCACATGGCTGACAGCTGGAGATTTCCCCTTCGGCTCCCACCCTCCAGATCTGGCAAACAGGCCTGGATCCCATCCCATGTAGAAACCAGACCCAGCTTCTGATTCGGAAAGGCAAAGGGATAGGAGAGGGCTGAAAAGACAAACCGTGGGAGAAAAGGACCTTCAACAAGAGAGGCCTGTTGTATCACATCCCTCTCAGCCCAGGATGTTCCCTGCACTAGATTTTTTAGGGCATTTATACACATACTTTTTTGTCCCATGATGTGCTGGAAATCCACCACTTTGCACCAGACTCGATTAACTGAGTTTGCTCCACACACAAGCTGATGCAAACTGTGCTGCGCTCCATGCAGTTGTATAAGTGGCAAAATGTGCGTCCGCACGGAGAAAATGGCAGCAGTGCGCTTTTGAACTACCGCACTTCCGATGTGTTTTAGTTCAAAAGCATGCCACTGCCATTTTCTCAGCATTTTGCTGCTTGTACAACTTTTCAAAGCAGCACTTACATGTGTAAAAATGCCCTCTGTGCTCTTTATAGATAAAAGTTTTAAATGCTTCAGCCAATGATGCAGCCCGCTCTTCCCCGGGGGCTCTGCTACAGCTTCCCATTGATTGTTGTGCTCAGGGCTGTTCTCTCCCTAGACAGATTGGCTTCCCTTGCTCAGCTGGGATCTGCTGTCAAGTCTGGCACATGCTATTGCCTATCCAGATTGAATGGAAATATGGGTGGTACGCCAGTGCTGATGGTTGGTTGGAGATACTGGAGGGGAAAATGGCACATTTCCCTAACAAGAAAAATCCCTTGGAAGTCAAATGAAGAACATTCTTCCCAATACATTGAAGGAGAGGTTAGCAGTCATATACAGGCCTTGCACTCAGCTCGGACTGCCTTTGCAAGCCCAGCTGGAGGAGGGAATATATAGCTGTATATCAGGGGAGCTGGAGAGTTTCTGTCCCTCAACACCCTGTGTGTTAACACTGCTGGAGGCACTGCTCTGACTGTTTTCTCCTACAAACTCAGGTCCCTCTCCTTACCCACTGCAAGGTAATTGTCACAGCTGCTAAGGGACGGAGAACGTGGCCCATTGTAGGAAGAAGGGGAGGCCCGCAGCCTCCTTCCCTCACTCCTTCACTCTCTAGGAGGTGGAGATTGGAGGCTGGAGCCTGCTCATGTCATGTTCCTCTCTGGCCTTTGCCTTCTCCACCCTAGGACCAGGAGGTTCAGCACACTGCAGGGTCCCACCAGAGACAGCTCCTCTGAAAAGGACCTGACCAGCGAAGCTCTGCACTCTTACCTGCAATCTTCAGATGCGTGCAGCACTGGTGAAGAATGCGCTGCTTGTCCTAGGCTGCTGGAGAGCTTTGTATCTCCCTCCCTGCTGGTTGGCACCGCCTAGAACTGGCACAAGGCAGCAGGGAAGAGGCTCCCCTCTTCCTCTCGTCCACCCTACGGCTTCTTTCTGTTTGGGTGCCTCTATGCAGCACTGGGAAGTGTGATTGCAGTATGTGACTGCCTACCTGCCCCAGCTTTAGCTTCACTAGCCTAGGTAACAAATAGCAGGGAAGAAGCAGCAGCATGGACTCCAGGTCAGACGAGGAATGCAAGTACATACCCAGGCTCCCTGGTGCATTTATATAGCTCTGAGTGATGTGCATGTCTTCCTGTGCCGGCTGGGTTAAAGCTAACAGGGGTGCACACGTGTGCGAAAAGCCTCCCAAAAGGCAGCATAAGTAGGGCTTAAGCTTTGGGTTTGCCCTTCACTTCCAAGTTCTGCTTGATGATACCATGGCAGGCAGGGCTGTGCCACTAACTGCAGTATCATGCCCCTTTTCTTCATTTCTCTGCTCTCTCCCACCAAGGTAGGACACAGCCTCAGAGACAGGCAATTGAGACAAATTGATTAACAGGGGAGGGGAAGGAGGAAGAGTGAGCTAGGGCTCTAACTGGGGAGAACCTGAGATTCAGGACACCTCGCTGGATAACCGAGGCTGGCTTGCCAAGGAGCTGTGGTGCTTAAGATGCATTTCACATTCCTTGGTCCGGCATGTGGGGGTGGAGCTGAGGGGGATACTTCATTTCGGGCTGAGGAATGCTGGAGAGGCTGGGCTTAAAGGGACAGGGCATTTCTATTCGACGTAAGGCCGCTCTCAAGGCCTCTCCCTTGGGAAGTAGGGGTGGAAGGCACCTAACAAGGTCATCCAGTCCGGCACCCTACTCAAGGCAGAAAAATCCCTAACTAAATCACCCCAGCCAAGTATCTGTCTAACCTGTTCTTGAAATTGTCCAGGGATGGTGATTCCACAGTTTCTCCAGGTAGAATTTCTCTGTCCCAGTATTTAACCACCATCAGAGTCAGAAAGCCCATCCTAATTCCCAACCTAAATTTATTCTGTTTCAGCTTGAGGCCATCATTGCTCCTAGTCCTGCCCCTACATACACAGAGAAAAGTCTTATCTCCATCCTTTTTATAATCACCCTTCAGGTATTTGAAGACTGTTATCAAATCCTGCCCCCCGCCACACACACATACACACACTCTTCTCCTCCCCAGACTAAATGATCCTACTTCTTTCAGCTTTTCCTCACAAGTCTGGCATCTCAGGCCTCCAATCATTTTTGTCACTCTCTGTTGAACCCTTTCAAATCTGTCCACAGATGTAGGGCACAAAATGTGAAATGTAGGGCACAAAACTGGGCACAGCACTCCAGGTGAGATCTTACTGGTGCTTCTCTCTTGCACAGTGACTTCTGTCTGTGATCACTGGTTTGCAGCTATTTCCGTACTTACCAACTCTGGCAGCTCCCCATTCCCCCTCTGTGTCCCAGTTGGCAGGGTCAGTGTGCCAAGAAGCCCTTTTCCCCCTGGGAAAGGGAGAAGGTTGCACCAGTGAGCCAATGTAATTGATGGTTAGCCTGGCAGTAAGACAAGAGATTTGTTGGCGAAAGGCAGGCGGGTGCCAATTCTGACTATCGGTGCCAATTCTAAGAGAGCTGCAATAGAGAGAAGACTGGAAATAGTCAGGGAATGGGGGTAGGATGTGGAGGGGAGGTTGTTGCATAATTCTCTGTTAAAGCTACTCTGAAACTGTGGCAGAGCCAGGTGGTTGCTGGCAGGCCTGGATGGGAGGACAGCAAAATGCCCAGACTTCTTGGTCGAGCTTCCTGGGAGCCTGACAGCAGACTATGCATTTTCTGCTCTCTGTTGGAGAGACCTGGAGCCAGGTGAGCAATATCATCTCCCCACAGTCAGTAATTAAAGGAAGTCAATGTCATCTAGCTTGCAGGTTGGCAGCTGAGAGATCCTGTGGATTGCAGAGAGGTGACAGCCAGAAATCAACTGAGGTCACTTACTTTTGGCAACAACATCCCTTCCTCTTCGCTCACACGTGCATATGTGAGTACAGGGAAGAGGAGTTTGCTAAGTCCAGCTGGCTTGCCAGAGGGAGATGGGGCATATTGGCCAGACACTTGTCTGGAAGCAGCTGTGCCTGTCCAAGGCTGTGGCATGTGATTCTTTCCTATCTGTCCTTTGTGATTATACGGATTAGTAAGAGCACTTTACATGAACCAAATCATAGAAATTTAACATGGCAAAGACCTGTTGAGCTGTACAGCAGTGTGTGTGGTGGCAGGTGTGCACACAAATGTGTGTGTGCCACCTCTGAAAATGTCCCATGAAAGGGGGCTTCCTTCACTTCCCAGGGCCCTGGGTCAACATAATCAACTGACAGTCAGGAGGTTTCCTCTGATGTTCATTATACATATTTCCTTTCTTAATGTCATTTCACTAATTCTCATTAGCTGTGTCTACACAAGACACTTACTGAACAGTAGCTCATTAGTGCTACGAGCTTCGCAGGGGACAAACTGTGACACGACACTACCACACAGTAGTAACAAGCAGTACTTGCTACTGGGTATGCAAGTACTAAATGACTGCGCAGTAACAACTGCATGGTCAGCATCTCATGTAGACATGGCCATTAGTCCCTCTTACCCCAGACTTAACAAGGGCTCTTTCTCTGTGGGGTTCACAGTCTCCACATGAGAGATGGGCTCCAAAACAAAATACCGCAGTCAGAAAATTTCCTATCTCTGCAATGGATAAAACCCAAGGCCTGCCTCCATACACCCATGAAAATGCACAGTCCAAATCTGATTTCCAAATCTGGGGTGCTCAGATTAGGGGGAGTTGCATATTCACAGCTTGGGCTTCAGACTTTCATAGCTGATGCTCATATTCAGACCTTCTACCCTCTTGCAGCCAGGTAAAGTGTTCAAAACCCTTTACCATTTTTGCTCGCTATTCTCTACATTCCCTCCCAGGGTTTGGTGTCTGGGAGAAGTCCTTAGGCTGGTTGGGAGGATGGGAGCGGGGAAATGCCGTGTCGCTGTAGAGTTCTGTTTGCCCCCAGAGCATAGTACCATGAAAGAGTAGGTGACTGGGGACTTGCAACATTGCAGTGCTGCGACTACAGGACTTTGTTGCCAGGGTAATGGAAGGAGACAAAATCCTCTGCTCTTTTAAGATTCCAAGTGTATCTGAGCCTTTAAATGGGAAATTAGGCCCCCTTCTGCTTCCAAATTCAACCTAGAAGAAAGACTATAGGGTCAGGCTGAGATCAGCATTTCCCCAAGGAGCCCGTGGAATGCAGAGAGGTTCCAACGTGGTGTTCTGCATTTGCATTCAGTTTAACCTGTTTTTTGTAAGCTTCCCAGCCCATCTGTAAAGTGGCCATCTTAGAAGATTCCTGAATTTCAGAGGTGGTTTTCAGATGAGTCTTGTCTTCAGGAGCTTTTGTGTGCCACCCCCAATCCTGCCCCAGTTTGAGAATCCCTCTGGCTTGGTTTCAACCCACTGTGTGCTTTGTGGAGCAGGACTGTTTGCATAAACTCTGTTGCACTGTGCCTGATATCCAGTAGGAAGAGCATTTAGGAGGGGGGAGAGTCACCTAGTGGTTAGTTCCATGGACCTGGCTGGTCATTATTACCTTGGACTTTGCCTTCTCCCTGCTGCCATTTCCCCAGCAATTAGAAGGGGAAACCAAAACCCTAATTCTCCTTTGATGGGAGGAGGGCAGTGGTCATGTTTCTAATTTGCTGCGTTGTGAAATACTATCAGATCTTTGGCCAGAAGCAGCCAGAAGAGAGAGAGGCTCCATTTTATTATTTAAAACTGGGAATCAATTAGTCCTGGTGCTAAGTCTTCCAATATCTTGAACAGGGAAAAAAAAGTGCCTACTGCCATGCTGGTGCCAAGTGTCTGGTTTTCAATCGCAACTGCCACAGCCATCAGGGGACAGCTCCCAAGTCTGTATCTTTTGGCTGATAACGTGCTTGTGTCCTGATTCATGTTTCAGCTGAGCCAAGGCTATAGCATCAAGAATCTGGCTCCGTTTGTTATCTGTGCTGTCACCTAATTGTTCTGCATTAGGCCAGTATTGCCCGTGGAGCAGCCATTGGCTTGAGTAAACACACTGCACCATTCATTTCTCCCTCCACCCTGACTGCCACACACAGACGTACCAGCCCTCCAGTTCAGGAGCTCCAGATAACCTGTTGCAGGCTCTGAGCTCCATTAATACCTTTCCTCAGGGACAAGGTGTAAAGTAGCCCTTTGTGTTTGCTTGGAAAGATTATTATTTCTTGAGCTTTCGTATAATTGAATAAGTCTCAGAGGTAAGAGCAGTGTGTGCCATGGACTTAGATTTCCCTAAACAAACAATTGGAGGGTTAAGAGGGGACATGGTATGTGGCAGCATGGTGAAATGAACTGCTAAAGAGTGACCAGCGCTGTGGTTTCAGGGGAGATACTAGGGCTGCAAAGCTTTGGTCCCTGATCTGATTTGGCAGAGATTTGACCTGATTCAGTGACCAAATCTCCGAATCCGAATTGAATCAGAGGACCCTTTAATCTCTCCAAATCAAACTGGACCCCTCTGATTCAATTTGAAATGATTCAGAAAGATTCAGAGATTCAGACATAGACACAGCTTTAAATGTTTTTTCTGCATACCTCTAGGTAGCAGGGGTTTGTGATTGCTGCGATGCTGGGGCAGAT
>NW_017728911.1:3479788-3529751 GCF_001723895.1 Crocodylus porosus | reverse complement strand
AAGCAGACTGGAAGTACTTCTGGTCCACTTTCAGGTTTGCCACTGAGCACATGGAGGCCTCCCTACACTCCTGTGGGACACTTCACCCACCCTAGCATCACAGTGTTCATGAGCCACGCTGCTACCTCAATGTATGTAGAAAAAACTTTTAAAGCTGTGTCTATGGCCAAATAGCTAATTCTCTGAATCAGCATCGAAACTTCAGATTCAGATTCAGATGAATCAAATCAGGGACAGTGATCCAAATCAACAAATCGAATCAGGGACAGTGATCCAAATCAACAAATTGAATTATTGTCTCTGGTTTGGGCTGAATCTGAATCCAAATCAAATAGGGCCCGCTTTGCACATCCCTAGGAGATACCGTAATCAAGAAGGTGGTTTTCCCAGGGTGAGGCCTGTCTGCTGCAGTCTGGGCAGGCTGATCCTTGCAAGTCTCCCTCATGCAGGAAACTTGACCACACAGTTGTGTGGTAATGGAGGACCATGTTTCTCTCTGGCTTCCTTCTTTTGGCTTTTTGGCTAGGAGCAAGTAAGACTAGGGGACGTGCAAACTCCAAGGCCTCTGGGCTTGGGGTTTGCACATAGGGTGCCTGCCATGGATCTGGGGAGTACCTGAAGCCCCAGACTGATGGGTTAGGGATGGAGGATGCTTGCTTGCTCAGTGGTAGAGCCACACTGATTTGAATGATTGAGCTCTGTTCAGCCAAAATTTGGAACTTGATTATTGGACTTTGCCCAAGAGAAATCGGAACTGATTTGGCCCTTGAAAGGAATTTCCAACACAAAAGTCTGTATTTTCCTGTTAAGCTTTTAATGCTGTTGCCACCACCATGTCTGCCCATTTATTCTTAAACCTACAAGGGTGAATAATACTCAAAGCATATTAGTACCAACATCTATCATTTGATTAGACAAGGCAGCAGCAGCTGAAGAAGCCATGGAGGCCAAGGTAGGAATAGGCAGGATGTCACGTAAGTCTTCCGAAAGAGTCAGTTTCTTCTAAAACAGACCACGTAATTCATCCGAATAAACAAGGCAGTGTAAATACAAAAGCAGCCCTTTTTCTGCTTTAGAGTAGAGCTTTGTGCAAGTTCCTCAGTCACCCTTGTATTTGGCTGTCTGTCTTATGCAGGAAAACAGAGATAAGAGGATCCTGATTCTGCTTTTATTTGCACTGGTAAGAAGGCATAAGAAAGAGGACAGAGAACTGTATGGAAAGTAGCACAATGCCATCATACAAATTGGTACTATGGGCTATGTTGGTGCACTGGGTACAATACTGGTCGGTCAATCCCAGAAAGGATATTATGGAATCAGAGTGAATTTGGAGAAGAGCAACAAGAATGATCAAGGACTTGGCAAAGTCTCATATGAGGAGAGATTGAAAATATTGGAATTCATTAGCTTGAGATGGTAGACAAGGGTGTAAAGAAGGCTGAAGGGGAGCCTCTGTTCTCCCTATCTCATAACACAAAAACTTGGAAGCATTCAATGAATTGGAAAAGCAGCAAATGCAAAACTAACAGTAGGAAATACAGAAAATATCACTTGCCAGACTGGACCAGACCAAAGCTCCAGCTTGCCCAATATCCTATTTGGACAATATCCTGTAAACATTCTGCTTGGGTAGGATAAATGGCAAATAGCAGATTTAGAGGTTTAGAAAAGTATAAGAACCAGGGCGTGTGTGGGGTGATCCATCTCCTGCCACACCCTGACTGTTGTGTTTAATAACTCCACATGGACCAATCCTCATACATTTGTCTAATCTCTTTTTGAACCCAGTTATGCTTTTGGCTTCCGCATCAACCTGGGCAATGAGGGTTCAGCACGTTTTTGCGCTCTGTGCATGATTAGACTGGAACTGGTTGTCATGGGAGGTTGTTGGATAATAATACCTCTCAACATGCTCCATCCAGGCCATTTGCCCCAGCCTTACCAACTCCTACTTTAGCCCCCACCTCAGCTTGTACGTCAAGGTTCAAAGCAATCTCAAATCATCACCCTACCAGGGATGAAGATGAAAGCTATTAATAATGCAGTTTATTCTCCATTTGCCTAGAGGGGATTGGTTAAACCTTCATCTGAAGTTTTTGGTGTTGGCTACTGCCAAGGGTGATACAAGAGTAAATGGAGGACATGTCTGATCCACCTCATCATATTCACTGTGAAGCTAATGGAGTTACTCCTATGTTCATGGGTATCACAGAACTCAGAAATGGCCCCTAGGAAAAGTGAGGCTAAGAGTAGCCTGCCAAGGCCTTCAGGGCAAAGAGGGCAGTTTTGAATTGGAGTCAGAGCTAGTGCCTAAAGTCACTTAAAAAGTGGGAGAGGAAGAACCCTTTTTTCTAGAATTAGAAGAAAATCTGGTCAGATCAGGCACCATCAGTACCAAACAGCTCACAAGGCTTTCAATATAAAATTGTAGTGGGTTTTAATCATCAACTGGTCCAGTGTACAGCATGGCTAAATACCTGATTGTTACTTCATTAACTCCTACCCCAGAGATTTATACTGCTACTCATTACTGCATTATTTGGCATCTTCCACTTAAAGCTAGTAGAAATAACCAACACCCCAGGGGACTTCATGATAACTCTGCCCCTTCTCCTTTGTAGCATAAAATCTCTGCTTGGGGTGGGGTATTTTTTTAGAATCTAAAAGTTTCCTTTCATTTTAGTGTTAGTTCAGACCTGATGAACAGTAAGGATGCCAGAAACGTGGGCAACCTTTTTATGATAGAAAGTGAATGCACGCTAATGAAGGATGCCTCTGTCATGTTATCAGCTCAATGATGTGCCTCAAGACAGGGAGATCAGAGGTGCAGCACTGGAGGCAGGGGACAGCAGGAGTTTCCATAACACTTGTGTATTTTCCTTCTGATTAATGTACTACATCCATGTTGCACTTCCTCTGATTTCCCTAAAAGAGCTGTGCAAATCTCCTGCTGGTCCCTGTCTCCCTGGCTGCAGCGCTAGTTATTTCTGTCTTGATATCTGTCATTCCTGTTGCAATTATAATTAAAATGGCCACCTCTAGGGATACAAGTATAGCCCAGTTCATAGTAATGGAGATTTAGGAACATTTTCAGGTATCTTATAAGTACTCCTTTGTTTTAATTTCCGTATGCTAGTTGATTTCATTTTTTTTGTGATCATTTAAAGGCTGCTCTGAAAACCAGTGCAGTCTTCCTTTGAAGGCTTCGAGGAATTAAAACAAATATTGTTACTTTAATAGCAGGCAGGCATTTGCCTCGTATTATTGAGCCATACTTTGTCTTGGTCAGGATGCAGTCTTTTGTAACCAAAGTATATGCAGATACATTCCCATCAGCCCTTGCCCTGAAATCCATGGATAATTTAGTCACAAACTACTGAGCTCTCCCCAAAGATGAGGCATGTATTTGTGGAGATATTTTGGGTCAAGTTACATTAAAGCCCCCTGATTTTTTTTTTCTTGTTTAATAAAAATAATGAGTTTTAACAAAGCAATTTCAGTTTATGATGGTAGGGGGGAACCTCAAACCATAACCAGCAGAGCATAGATGTGTACTTAATGTGTATCATGCTGCATAATGAGAGAGAAATCAGGGAGGGGTTTTTTTTCCTTGCTGTTTCAAACAAACCTTCACTTCAATGCAGAATTTTTTTGGTTTTATTGACAAGAGGGTGAGGAAACATCTGCCCGGATACTTGGATGCAGGTGTCTGCAGTGTGGGTGCTAAGCACTTCTGAAAATCAGAGTAGTTAATGCAATACCTAGATGCCAAGTTGCCTACAGACACGATGACTGTTAAAGGTTGGTTTTGGCTATGCCAATATGTTAGAGCAGACAAGAGATGGACCTGGGGGGATACACTTTTGATTCCTGAACTGCATCTCATGTTGATCCTGCCCAGGATGTTAAAAGTGAATGTGACATGGAGGACAGGAACACCAGGCTGTGCAGTACAGAGGACACTGCTGAAGCTCTGCCTCTTAAAGTTAGCCACCGCTCTACAAAAATGGGGTGGTGGGATTGACCTTCATTTCCTCTCAATGATTTTCCTATTTTGCGTGCCGATGTCACATGTGTGCGTCCATGTTTGTTTATATACACCGCCAGTCTGACCGTGAGCCTGGGATCTGCAAGTCAAGCTGGATTCTTTCCTCCTTGTATGTTGGCGGCTAGTAATAAAAGTTCTGTGTGTCAGCTCGAGCTGTCTGCCACACCTCGCACCCCGTTGCTTTCCGTGGGTTTGCTTGCTCAGCTGTGACGGATGGGATTGGAAGCTGCAATTTATTAACAATTCTGTCGCTGATGCAGAAGGAGGAACAGAATCCAGGCCACTCACTCCTAGCTGTGCTGGCTCGATAGGGCTATCAAGGATAAAAAGCCATAAAGTATATTTAATAGCCTGATATTCAACGGCATCATACTCCTACATATCCAGCTGACTGTCTCACAGATATGGAGTGCTCTGATGATCAGGCAGCTAGTCACTAAACAGAACATCCCTGGCAGATGGAGAGAGGAGGAATTATCTTAGCGTAAGACCTGATCAACCAATTCCTCTTTTGCCACAGACTTCCTAGGTGAATTCCTCCATGATTCATTTGCCATTCTGTAAAATGGGAATAACTGGCATTTTTTTGCCTTATGGGGCATACTGTGGGTGGATATGCTAAAAAGTATGCTGTGTTTTGGTCATGGCATCATGTCTAGATGGATGGAGACCTTTTTCACAGAAGAATGGTGCTTCTAGTCCTGAGCCTCAGATCCACTCATTTTTTGCCATGCTTCAGTTTAGCCAACGTGGTTGGGAGCAGGCATATGCCCACTCCCATTTGATAACAATAGCTACCCTGGGCCTTATCTTTCTCTTCACCTGCTCATGGTATCTGAGCACCCCGGGGCTTGTCTGACCAACGTACCCTCATTGTTCTGTGACAAAGTGAAGCCCATTCTCACTATCCAGAGAATCTACTGCTTTATCCAAACAGCACATCAAAGAAAATCAAACGTGGAGGTAGCATTTGGTTCCTGGGGTTCTAACCTGATTTACTAAAGGATCAAATTAGGTGGAAAAATGCTCCGTCTCCTTTTCGTATGTGACCTAGGCAGCCAGGCCACTTCGTGCTATAAACTGCAATATATTATACTCTTATATTTAATGTGATCAAATGTAATACAATAAAAGCCTCTACAGGCGGATGTTGCAAGTTGGAATTCACATTGCCTAATTCTGTTTAAAGAAAGAAACCTGCAGTTGTGTCAGCTGGCTGAAAATCTGATGGCTTTAAACAAATGATGGTAAGGAAACCAACAAAGGAGCAACATGAAAATAAATGTAATTAAAACAAAGAGACAAAGGAGAAGGCCAGTGAGGCTCATTCTGGCTCCTGCCCTGTGCTCTCTGCTCTGATAGCATACAGGAGTTATGAAAAATGACTCTCCTTCCCCCCCATCACTTATGCTCAGGTACAAAATCACCTTGTTAGCCCCAGTGTTGGGGATGTGCTGAGGTCGTCTAAAGTGAGAGGTAGCAGAGCTGGGGCACTCCGGGAGGATTTGGGGCTGTTCATGATGAGGCTGACCTCAGGTCTGCTCTGGGTCTACTTTGATTTATCCCAGCCTACTCTCTTTAGCAGCCCAGAGTGCAGCTGGTACAAAGGTGGCTTAAAGTAAACTTTTGTCCAAACCGTGCCCCTTCTGCTTGTGCCTCCAGGAGGTGTCATACAGAATCTGCCTCTTGTGGCAGAGTAAACTCGTGAAGGGATTTCCTAGGAGAGGCTCTAATAATGAGGAATTTAGATTCATTTGAGAGGAAGATGTACTAGCAGAAGGTCTAGGGATGGTCAGGGGTAAGTACACGCTCCTAATTCACAGAAGTTTAGGGCCTTGTGAGATCATCAGGTCCAGCCCCCCTGCTCTGGGCAGGAAGACTCTACATGGAACAGATTCTGTGAGAGCAGATGCTGCTTTGCAAATGCAAATACAGGGATTTGCAGACAAACATGCACATTCATGTCACCTTGGGGGATGTGTTATTTTATGCTAAGTTCCTTCAGTAAGCCATCACTAGACACTGGAACAGCACTTAATACTGGGTTAACATGTCTGTGCTTTGCACACTTAATGTAAATGGAAGAGGTGTTAAACATTAATTGGTCAAGAGCATACTGTCTGGCTTCTTTCATTTTCCAGTAAGCTTACAGGGATTGAACAAGACATAATGGGACTATCTCAGAATTAAATTATACCCCAGTAGCTTTATTAATCTCCTAGTCTGTAAGTGACATTCACTAACTGTCTTGGTTTCATACTGAATTCATATTTGAGGCTGGCAAATTCAACTGTGACCAAAAGAAATAGCGACAAAGGTCACAGCTTTTTTGACAGCCTTGTTCAAAACGTGTTTCACAGTTGTTGGCAGCTGCATCTCAATTTGGTTTTGTGGTTATTTGACAATTGTCTTTGATCTGATTTTGTTCCTTTGATGATGTAATTTGGGCTTTCTGTGTAGACATTCACAACCATGTGATGCCTGGCTTGCACTCTCTTATTTGTGTCCCTAGGAATTTGCATTACAGAACTGGCCAGTTATTCATTATCATGCTCCAATATCTTATTTGTAATAGTGATTAATAGCAAATGCTTCCCAGGGAAGATATAAAAAATCCCCAAAGGACCATTATATGCTAACCTGGCTGCAAGGGAAGTTTCTTCCTCAGCCTCATCCGGTAGAAGTTTCCTTCGAACCGGAGAAGAGAAGGGTGGACACATTCTGACCCCGTGTCATGTAACTGTGGAAGTTCTTGTTATCTAGAAAAGCAATAGCATTCCTCCTGATCATTTGTATTAAACATGCTGCCTTTTAGTTTCATTGAATGTCCTTTTGTTCTTGTATATGGAGAAAAGAGACCCGCCTCTCTCTAACAGCTGTTTTTCTTTGTGTACTTCTGAGACAGCCTTTCTCAGCCAGACAAAACAATCCCATCCATTTCTCTGTTCCCCATGAGAGTCTTCCAGTAATGAATTATCTTCATTTCCTGCCCATAAACCAGGGTGGCTAGGAATGAACCCAGTGCTTCCAGTTGAGGACTTGTCACTGGTTTAGAATAACTTCGACCTGGAGGGATGTGGGCAGTGGGGTCCCCCAGCGCTCGGTCCTCCGGCCCGCACTGTTCAACATCTTCATCAGCAACTTGGATGGGGGGGCGGGTAAAAAGTACCCTGTTCAAATTCACAGGTGACACTAAGATGTGGGGGGATGTGGGCACGCTAGAAGGGAGGAATAGGCTGCAATCAGACCTAGACAGGTTACAGGGGTGGGCGGATGAGAACAGGATGGGATTCAACACCGACAAGTGCAAGGTGATGCACCTGGGGAGGAACAACCGGCACCATACCTTCAGGCTGGGGAAGTCCCTTCTCGTCAGTGCAGAGGCAGAAAAGGATCTTGAAGTCACTATGGATGCCAAGATGACCATGGGCCTGCAGTGTGGGGAGGTGGTCAGGAAGGCCAACCGCACCTTGTCGTGCATCCACAGATGCATCTTGAGCAGGTCCAGGGAGGTGACCCTCCCCCTCTATGCGGCACTGGTCAAGCCGCAGGTGGAGTACCGCATCCAGTTCTGGGCGCCACACTTCAGGAGGGATGTGGACAGCATGGAGAGGGTCCAGAGGAGGCCACTCGCATGATCAGGGAGCAGCAGGGCAGGTCCTGTGAGGAGAGGTGATGGGACCTGAACCTGTTCAGCCTCCACAAGAGAAGGCTGAGGGGGGGCCTGGTGTCCTGTTACAAACTAGTCAGGGGGGACCAGCAGGCACTGGGAGAGTCCCTGTTCCCCCGAGCACCACCAGGAGTGACCAGGAATAACGGTCACAAACTGCCGGAGGGTAGATTTAGGCTTGATAACACGGTCAGGGTGGCTAGGATCTGGAACCAACTTCCAAGAGAAGTGGTGCTGGCTCCTACCCTGGGGGTCTTTAAGAGGAGGCTGGATGAACACCTTGCCGGGGTCGTTTGACCCCAGTACTCTTTCCTGCCACAGCAGGGGTCGGACTTGATGATCTGCTCAGGTCCCTTCCAACCCTACCAGCTATGAAACTATGAAAATTTTGGTTATGAGTGTACCCAAAAGCTTGCAAAGAAATAAAATAATTTGTTTGCAAATATCTAGTTGGTCTAATAAAAAATATCACCTCTTCCACAAGTTTTAATTCCTTTTGCCTCTAAACTAATATGGACACAACCTGAATAACTTTTTCAGTATTTTTATCCTATTTTTTTAGATATCCTAACAGCCTTTTTGAAACAGTTGTCTGATGAGCAGAGGTTTTCATTTGAGCTCTTCACAATGCCACCCAGTTCCTTTTATCTGAATTTCTAATTTAAAACCAAGTAATATAACAGAATAATTATTTCTCCTAAAGTACAATCCTTTCCATTTATAAGCATTGCTTTTTATCAACCCTTATGGGGCCATTTTAACTAGCTTAGTGCCTGACAAAAAACTCCTTGATGTCAATGGGTGTCAATCCCATGTACTTCAAGAGACTTTTGCTTTGAACCCTGGTGAGGTCCTGCTCAAGTTCTGTAGAGTCTTCTCCCGTCTGGACAAACCTAAATAAATTGTGTAATCCATAAACTTTCTCATTTTGATGTACTCAGCCTCTCTTCCATTTCAAGAATAAATATATTAAAACACCAGACAATTTTCTGTATTTAGTTTGGTGTTAACCTTTTGTCATGGAGAATGCTGACCATTTATTTCTGGTGTTTGCTACGTGTTGATCAGCTTGTAATTTATGGCAGAACGTTACCTTTCATCCCATGATGATTTGACTTCCCTAACAGGTTTTTGGAATGGACTTTGTCAAAGGCTTTTTGAGATCCCGAGCAAACAATTAAGCCAGCTGGTTCTCCCTAGTCCATAAGATGCTCCAAGAAGTCTAACAAGTTAGAAAGCAATACTGTTTTCTTGCAGAAGTAAGATACTGAAAGAATGTTATAAAACTGTCTTGAGTGGCCATTTCAGATAATTCACTTTCTTTTGAAGAAAGAGGAAAACCATGGTCCCCACATTGTACACATTATTCACTGCATCGTTCTTGAGAGGAGAGTGGTGTTGCTTCCATTTTACAGAGGCAGAGAAAAATTAGGAATTATAGAGGCTATGCAAATTACTAAATCTTGGGAGGAGCGCATCATTAGTGGGACACTAAGAAGAAAAACATCATACTTTAAAAAAAAACAACAACATGCCGTTCCCTGTTACTGATTCTCTTTTCAGAGTATTAAAGAAGTTTAAAAGTTCATTTTCTTTCCTGTTTGCCTTTCATGCCACTTATTTATTCTTTACATGTGATCAGTTTGGAGTACTTCATGGTAGAAATATAGGCCCAGAAAGGATAACCTGGGTCACTGAGTCTACTACCCTCCTCTTGCAAGCCTCCATCTCATATAACCCTGTTTGCAAATGCTCTTGTATATACCAGTTAAGTTTCTTGCACCTAATTCTCCTGCTGGGTAGAAACCTGATTTTTAGCCTAAATTTATGCATGAATAATTTATGCCATTTGTTTCTTGGCCACCTTTGTCCTTGATCTTAAATAGTACTTTTCCTTCTTTAGACTATACCCCCTGAGGTATTTATGGAAGTCAGCCATGTCCCCTCTCAGCCTTCATTTTGCATGGGCCAGTTCGTGTCACACTGGCCCATCAAAGGAGCCCTCTGCAAGATGGAAGACAGACGGGTTTCACTCTCTTTCTGGTGACATGGTGTTTTTGTCGCTAACAAGTGTTTCATGCTCAGCCCCTCGGAGGGCCACACACCTTTGCACTTTTCCCCATTTGGTTTTAACCTTTGTATAATAAAGGTTTAAAAAGTCTTTTTGTTAGGCTAAGTCAATCAAGCTCTTCTGGTTTCCTCTTGCAAGATAGGTTCTTCGTTCCCTGATCATGTGCATCTCTGTCCATCTGAGGTCACTGTTCTTGCCACAGTATATGCAGCACTTCAGATAAGGTCTCACTGGTGTCTTGTACAGTGTTAATATTTCCTTGTTTCTACAGGAATTTCCTCTCCTGATACACCAGGGTCTTGTTCATGTCTCTGTCATGTTAGTGGTTCATTGTCATCCTGTGATTGACTATTAGGCCAAGTTCTTTCTTTCTCCTCCTCCCTCATTCCTGATTGATGAGCCCCTGGTTAAAGAGAAATACTTATTACTCCCAAAGTGCACAGCAGCGTATTTTATATGACTGAATTTCACCTCATTTTTATTACTTTAGTGCTCAGTGTCATCCAGTTCTTCCTGTAAAATATTTGGATCCTCTTCACTCTTGATGATGCCGCCCCACAATTTTTTGTGATCAGCAAGTTCCATTAACACGTTCCTTTTTTTGTGGCATGGTGATTAATGAAACTGTGAGAAGTGATTGATCCCAACACTGATCCTTGAGGAACTTCTGATACTTTTAATCTCCCTCTAGCCCAGTAGTTCCCTTTTCAGTGTAACCCTTTAGCTAGTTTCTTATCTACTTGCAGCTCTTCTCCTAATCCCCATCTTTCCAGTTTAAGTAATAATTTCCCATGTGGCACCATGTTAAATGCTTTACTGAAGTCCAGACAGATTAAATCTACTGCTTTCCCTTGGTAAGTTAATCAGTTGTCTTTTCACAGAAAAATACCGGGTTAGGTCAGGGGTGAGCAAACTATGGCCTGTGGGCTAGATCTGGCCTGCCAGTTGATCCTGTCTGGCCTGCTGGCCTCCCCCCCAAGAGCCTGAGGAGGGAGGCCTGTGCCCCATGCTGCTCTGCTCTGCCCTGCCGTACCTGTGGCTTGACTGAGTCGCACAGTGCACAGACTCCTTTGTCTGACACCCCACCCTAGCATCCATCCCTGCCCAGCTTTCTCTTGGTGCCCATAGTCCATGCTGGCCACCCCTGATTTCCCTGGTGTGATGTGGTGGTAGCAGTGGCTCATCACGGTAGGCAGGTGGATGGGACAGCTACTTGGCATGGTGCATCACACTCTGTCCCATGCAGACTCAGCTGCCAGCAGCTATGGTGCTAGGACTGCATAGCCAAAGTGCCAGCAGAAAGCCAAGCAGGGGGGATGGATGCAGGGGAGCAGGGGAGGCTGCATGGTCCAGGCCAGCCCTGGCTGCAGCAGAGTGGAGCAGCATAGGATGCAGCTCTCGCCTGTGGCTGCTGGGCCAGATAGATTCAGCTGGCCCCTCTCTCCCACCTGCCCCCTGCCCTCAACCAGAACTCCTTCAGTGGCCCTCCAGCCCAAAGAATTGCCCAGCCCAGGTTAGGTTGAAATGATCTACCTTTGGTAAACCATATTGCACTTTATCCCATTTTCTGCTCACTTCCATGTCTTTAATTATTCTTTCCTTCAAAATGTGTTCTAAATCCTTGCATACTATTCAAATCAAACTAACAAGCCCACAATTAGTTGCTTGGGTCATATTTCCCACCCCCCTTCCTTAAATATGGATATAAATTTGTTGTCCTCTAATCATATGACAGCACCCTGACTTGAAGGAATTATGCAAAATACTTACTACCGGACTTGCAATTTCATGTGCCCTCTCTTCCAGAAGTCAGGTGGAGATTACCAAGTGCCTTAACTATTTATAGAAGTCAGTCATAACCGCTTTCAGCCTTCATTTTGCATGGACTAGTTTGTGTCACACTAGACCATCGAAGGGAGGCCTCTGCAAGGTGGAAGACAGACAGATGTTCCTCCATGTGTACGTAGGATGTATTAATCTCTTTACAGTTTGCTTGCATTTCTGATTCTGCTGGGCTAGCAGCAGATATGGCATATGGGTTTCCAAGGGAAGAGTTGCAATGGAATATAGAACATGCAGAAAAATTGTGATCGGCTGCAAACACCCCAAGATTTGAGTTTGTTCAGATTTGGTTCCTATTTCCAGTTTGAATCCCCAAAGGAGGCCTAGTTTGTTTGTTTGTTTAAAGTGACTTCAGAATGCACTCATTTTTCCTAAGTTTTGTTGATAGCTGTTTTAGTAAAATTCCAGGCTGGGGGTTTCAGAGGAGTTTACAGGAGGTAGGTTCAGTGGCCAGTTCAGTGGCCAGATTTCTTAGGCTTCTGTGAACATCCCAGCCTAAGTATACTCGTTTGACCTGAGATCATCATCACTCATTTTAACTCTCTTTTGTGTTAGTTTCTGAGATCCAGGACAAAGGAGTTTAGACTCCTGAAGATGCAGCTATGCACCCAGATGGATTTTAAAAAGCACCAAAGCAAATTAGGTGGCTAACTCCCAATGACAGAAATGCAATTAGGAACCTGGGGGTTGGTGGGTTCAAAAGGTGCCTAAATGCCTTTGAGACTCTGACTCTTCTCCACTAAGCAGCCTCACTGAAAGTTGATGGATGTTGGGCTCTTAAGTCACTTGGGTACTTTTAAGAAGTATTATTACTTTTTAAAGTAGTATAAAGTGCGAAGAAAATCAACAGCATACTGAACTGCATTAGTAGAAGCGTTGGCCAGCAGATCAAGGGAAGTAATTAATCTGCCCTATTCTGCACTAGTGAGGCCATATCTGGAGTACTGTGTCCAGTTTTGGGCCCCTCACACAGAAATGATGTGGACAAATTGGAGAGAGACCAGCAGCAACAAATGGATAGGGGGATGGGGGACATGACTTCTAAGGAGAGACTGAGGGAACTGGGCTTATTTAGTCTGCAGAAGAGAAAACTGAGGGGGGATTTGATAGCAGCCTTCAACTACCTGAAGAGGGGTTACAAAGAGGATGGAGCTGGAGATGGGGCGGGCAGTTATTTTGGGCAGAAGGCCACTTACCGAGTTTTGGCAAGCTGTCGAGGGCCACATGGGTAGCTCTGCCCCTTGACAGGTGCCCCACCCCTGGTTGCCATCTTGTGACCTAAAGTCCACCCCCTAACCCCTGACCTTTGCCACCAGAAGTCTGTCCTCTTGCCCCCAGAAGTACTCCTTTCAGCAAGGGGTTGTGCCATCTTAGTACCAGAAAAATACCAAATTATTCTAAAATTCGAACATCTGCATCATTCATTAATTTGATTTTTAAGAAGGTTTTTGTCCTGATTTACATCTGTTTGTATAGTGCACATAGAGGTGATTGCACAATAGCTTAAAATGAAGTTTTACTCTTGTATATTGTGGGGGGAGGGGTGGCATGGGGTGGGTATAAGTTTGTGGGGTCTGTGGGGGAATGTGGGGGTTAGGTGTGGGTCTGTGGGGGGATTTGTGGGGAGGGGAATAGGTGTGAGGGTGAGGGAGCATGTGGGTATGTGGTGAAGCTGTGGGGTGTGGGTGGGCATGGGGTTTGTGGGGGTTGTGTGAGAGGGAGGGTGGCTGGGGTGTATGAGGGGGTGTGGGGGTCTGTGTATATGGCAGTGCAGGGGGGTGTAGATGGATGTTTATGGTGGGGTGCGCATGTGGGATGTACCCTATGAACACATACACCCCCTCTATCTCATACACACTGTCCCTCCCTCATTGTTCTCTCTGTGTCTCTCTGTCCCTCCCTTCCTCCCTCGCTCCTCGTATGGACACACACACACACCCCTCCCACTCCTGGCCCCATGGTACTGGTGTGGGTCCCATGGTCCTGCAGTCCAGCAATGCAGCCAGGGGCCACATGGTGCTGGAGGATAGTGGGGAAATGGCAGCTACAGGTGGGGGGTAGCTGCCATTTCCCTGCTTTCCTGCATGCTGCCATGATGTTCCAGCACCAGGTGGTTCCCGGCTGCATGGCCGCAACTGCAGGACTCAGGAACAGCCAGCCCAGCCCCAAGGACTGAGGCAATTGCTTGCAGTCCTTCCCTACCTCCCCACCTCATCCCTTCTTATCTGAGTTTCCCTCTGCTAGGCAGTGGCTTCTAGCTGGAGGGAGGGGGTGGGTGGATCAAGGCCAGGCTAGCCTTACTGCTGGGCTGCTGGGTCCTGGTGACAGCTTCCCCTGGGTCCATCCCAAGGATGACAGGAGCCAGGGGAAGATAAATATTAATTTTCTAAATTTTGTAGGGGCCCCGCAGACCGGGTAGAATGGCCTGTGGGCCAAATGCGGTCCATGGGCCATATTTTGCCCACCTCTGAGCAAGACTGTTCTCAGTGATGGCAGATGACAGAACAAGGAGCAAAGGTTTCAAGTTGCAGCAAAGGAAGTTTAGGTTGTATATTAAGAAAATCTTTCTCACTAGGAGGGTGGTGAAGCACTGCAACGTGTTACCTGGAGAGGTGGTGAAAGCTCCATCCTTGGAGGTTTTCAAGGCCCAGCTCAACAAAGCCTTGACTGGAATGATCTGATTGGGGCTGGTCCTGCTTTGAGCAGGGGGTCGGACCAGATGACCTCTGAGATCCCTTCCAACCCTTATTTTCTATGATTCTCTGAAAAAGATCACCCCTCACCCCTTTCTTTTGTTTCATATTCTCTGACAAGTCAAACACTGTCTCTTTCCCTCCATCTGCAGACCTAAAACCTGGTCCTTCCTCTGAACATCCAGAGGGGTCTCAGGAGTGAGTAAAATGGAAGCAAGATCCTGGATCCCAAAACTCTTCCTTAGAGGTATTAAAAAAAGAAAAAAAAAGAAAAAAAAACTAAAGGAAAGTCAATTACTTGAGTTGTTCTAGAAAAAGATTTTTAAATAAGTCTGTGTCATGTTGCCATGGTGACAAAAGTTCTTAAAATGATTAAAGCCTAGTCTGTGAATGGTTGCATGGGGAAAGGGGAGGGGGGGCCTGCTGTCATGACAACCGGAACTCTAAGAGTGCGAGAGGCGCAAACACATGGCAGTGGCAGGATCTTTGGGGTTTTATATATATCTATAAACATCTGCCATTTACAGCAGCTTTTATGGTGCTAATTAGTCCTGCTATTTCACCTTTCCCTGCTGTAAATATTGTTCAGTAGACACGAGTCTCAGCAGGAGAAGGAAAGAAAAAGCTTTTTTAAATTTTTAGTTGGGTTTTCTGGTGGCTTCTGTCTCTAAATCCCCCAAACGGCAAGCAGAGAGGCAGCCCCATGACCATGATTGGTTGGGTTGGAAGCAAGCTGCCTCTAAAGCATTCAGCTCCCTCGGGATGTGGTGGAGAGCAGGCAGGGTTGCGTTATAGTCTAACAGCAATTTAAACAGCAACCAAGATGCTGCAACCAGATGATTTCGCTGTGTCTTCTGAACACGCTCGCAGGCACACACATCCTTTTATTCTGTGTCTTCTACAGAACATCCTCTGGGTGCACAAACTTCAACTCTGAGGTTACATGGCACCTTGGTAAATCTGGTTAGTGAAATCACATTTAGAACTGAGTGTCGGGAGTCTTGGGGTGGGATCTGTTTGACACTCTGCTACTGGCTTCTCGTATGCCCTTTGTCATGTCACTTTAGTTTTTGAGTGATTCAGTTTTCCCAGGGGCAAAATGAGGATGGCACATCCACATGGGAGGCTGGGGTGTGAATTAACTAGACTCAGCAAGGCCCTCTGGGATTTCCAGATGAACAGGGCTCTCACAGCACAAAGGATGAATGTTGCAAGTCTCTTTGCAGTCTCATGGATGTCTCTGCTAAGGTTTGGTCTCCTTGTGCACCCTCCTCAGAGGCTAAGGTTACAGGCAGTTCTTCCTCAGCAGCCCTGTATCAGCAGGGGAATCTCTTGGTCAAATGAAACCTGGATTTGAGTGCCTTGTCATGCTGGTGGAAATCAGGACTAACTTCAGCAAAATCCTTTTCCCATGTCGGTGCAAGACTGGTGTGAAAGGAAAATCAGCTCCAGCATCTCTGCTCTAAACTAAACCTAGATCCCTGGTGCAGCACTTTCCTTACAAGCATAGCAGAAAACAAGAAACCAAACTCCGAACACTTTCAATTGGTAGTTGGCAACCTATGGCCTGTGGGCTGGGTCTGGCCCACAAATAGATTAGGTCTGCTCTGGGAAGGTGTGACCCAGCCATGGTGGCACAAAGGATTGAACAGCATACAGCTGCACCATGCTTCTTGTCTCCTCCACAACCCTCCCTGCCATTCTCTCAGGCCTGCGCTTACCCTTGCTGTAGAGGTGCCAGGTTTTGGACCAAAAGTAAGAGGAAGTAACTCTCCAGGGTTAAGAGATATATGGCCTGCAGGGGGGAGTGAAGTCACAAGCTCTGGCCTGGGGCAGCAAAAGGTTGTCAATCCCCACTTTAAATGATTGACTGTATACCTGAAGCTGTCCCACTGCCAGAGAAGCCAGAGGCAGATGCAGGGGGTGGGGGACTAGGGGTTTAATTACATCCTCTTTCAACACTGTTTGTGGTGGACAGCTGACAGCCTGCTTGTGGCCCATCCTGCTACATAGAAATCCAAAATAGGAAAATCTGCAATTAATGTCATCACAACAACGGCCAAACGCCCAATGGCGTTCCAGTTGATTGAGCAACAAGTATAGATATTAAAAAAGTCCTTTTAAGAGTCCTTCATTCAGAAGATTAGGCCCTGGGACACAGATCTGCCAACTAAATGTTGAGCGTCTCTCAAGGACGAAATGTAACTTTCTGGGGAAGATGCTGAAGATACGTTTGATCTATGTTCTAGCACTTCAGGAAACCCATGTTAAGAGCAAGGAACAGGCCTGCCTGTATAAGATAGATGGCTATAAGCTTGCCACCAACGCTTACAACCCAAAATATGGCCTGGCAATCTATGTGAAGAATGAGATATCCAACTATACAAAACTATTGTCCACTGAAAACTGAGGCACCAGCACAACATCTATCAACCTTGGTAAATTGACAAGTGTTAACATTTATAAGCCACCCAATGAAAAATGGCCCCATTCAGCTCCACCAACCCACCGAACACTTGTCTATATATGTCATAGACTTCAGCAGTTGTCATATGGAATGGGGGTATGAGGCCAAAAATGAAAACAGGGAAGCCCTGACAGTAGAGGACATATAGCTTGTGTGCAATGCTAAACGATGTGATCCTTTTATGTCTACTAGGTAGAGACAAGAGTATAACCTGGGCCTCACTGATAGGGATGGTACCCCTCTCCTTGTGTCTAAAGTGCTCTCTCACTTCCCACACAGCCAACATCAGCCGGTCATGAGCCATGCATGCTTGGATCAAAATCCCTGTGATGCAGTCAAAATGGGGGGTGAGGTGGAACCTTGGCAGGACAGACTCACCCAGGTTCACAGCGGAGGTTGAAAAAATTATTCACCAAATTTCCCCAAGGCCAAAGGAGTATGACCATTTTGCAGCCCTTCTCAACACAGCCTCAAAAAACAACATCCCACATGGATACAGGGCTACATTCCTTGTTAAAACTCTAACCTCTTCCAACAATACCAACACTCAAGGGATCTTGCACTGGCAACAGCCTTACTTGGGTCCCTGGACACCACCAGATGCCAGAAGTGGATGGAGTGTGTGCAATCCTTGGATTTCAGGCATTCAAGCTGCCGAGCCTCAAACCTGAGGAAACTCGGAGCAACTAACCCTGCAGAAGCTGTGAACCCCAGGTCAAACCAGATGACCCAGCCAGATACCATTGCCACAAAACTGGGAAGTGTTTTCTTTTCCTGCAGTGCTGTCAGGGGGCAATTGAAGGAGTCAATGGCCAACTGCCCACAATCCTCTGCACTCTCAGACAGTTTCTCTGCCAAGGAACTTAGGGCTGGTCTGACTACAGCAATGAGAGGGAAGGCTACAGGGAAAGATGGAATACCTCTAGACTTCCTTCACCATCTCGGACCAATGACTCAAAAAAGTGGCTTCTGTGCCTACGTTCGAATGTGATGGAGAGCGGCCAAACCCCTCAAATCTGGCATGAAGCAATGGTTATTGCTCTGTTGAAACCAGGGAAACCAGCCAGTGATCCTGGGAGCTACAGGGCAATATCATTGCTTTGTACAACTTATAAACTACTAGAGAGGCTCATCCTCCAAAGGGTTAGCCCAATTGCCAAGGCATCCACCCCCCAAAAACAAGCCAGTCTTACGCCACACCGAAGCTGCTGTGAGCAAGTGCTTGCCCTCACCAGGATCATCGCAGCTGGCTTCTAGCACAACCTTAAGACCAGCACTGCATGCATTGACCTTTGCACAGTGTATGATACTGTTTGGAAAATGGTCTGTTGCTAAAACTGTCCTGCCTTCTCCTGTGCACCAGGCCCCTCTGCTTTTGTGGACATTTCTGGGCAACTGACTGACACATGTCTACCTCCAAGACCAAGTGAGTAGACCAAGGACCCTAAATAACAGCTTCCCACAGGGAAGTGTTCTTGCCCTGACCCTCTTCAACATTTATATAAGCGATATGTCTGCTACCTCTTTGAGGAAATATGTATATGCCAATGACCCAGTACTAACCACACTGGCAAGGATCTTCAAAGAGATTGAAGACACACTGATGTTAGACCTGTCAATAGTGGCAAAATATTTATGCACATGGAGGCTGTAACCAAATTCAGCTAAGTCCATCATCTTGGCATTTCACTTCAACAACCACAAAGCACATGTTCATCTCAACATCACCTTTTGCGGAAAAAAATTACAACATGATCCAGCTCCATTCTACCTAGGTGTGACATTCGACCACACCTTAACCTTTCATAATTTTCTTTGAAACATAGCTATGAAGAACAAGAGTCGGGTGAACATAATGCAAAAACTCACCAGAATGAGCTGGGGTGCCACCCTGGGAGTACTCCACACCTCTGCTATGGCACTGGTTTTCTCAATGGCCAAGTACTGTGCATCTGTCTGGGCTGCTAACACTCATACCAAATGCGTGGATGTCCAGGTAGATTCTGCAATGCGTGCTATCACCAGAACCCTGCAGTCTACACCAATTCAATGGTTACCAGTGCTGTTGTTCCTCCAGACATTCACCATGACGAAGCTACATACAGAGAGGTTATCCTTATGAATGACAACAAAGACCTCCCCATCCATAGAGATTTAAAGAACCTCCCAACTCACAGCTTGGTCTTCCAGAAACCTTTGTGGTCACATGTACAAGCCCTCACAGGGTACAACAGTGCAGCAGCTTGGAAGAAAGCATGGGATGAAGCCATCATTCAGAATAAATATCTAATTTCCAACCCAACAACAAAGCCTACTGGTTTTGACCTTCTGCAAAAAACATGAAAGGTTCTAAATTGGATCCAAAGTGGGCATGGCCGCTGTGGTCATGATGCATAGATGACGTATTAGGAGTTCTGCAGAATGTGACTGTGCCAACCCTCATCAAACTATGAACAACATAACAACACTGTGTTCACTATACAAATTTTATGATGGCATTGCAGAGATACATTCACTTTCCTCAAGAGCATCAGACTGGTTAACTAATCTTAAACTGGACTTATAATTGTTGTTCCAAGGAAGGGAAGGAGGGGGAACAGTAGTAGAAAGTGAAATTGGGGCTATACCAAGCAACAACATTTGAATCCTATATCTCTGTGTGGAGAGAGAGAAGCAGAAATGGTCATTTTGTCCAATCTTGCAGGAAAAGAAAACACTTGGAGTTGGGAAATTACTTGAAAGAGCAAATGTTTCATGGCAAGATTTGCCTAATTTCTTGCACAGCTTGACTTGTGACATCATTGAGAGACAAAACAGGCACCCTTGGTCAGGTATAAATAAGAGACACTGATGCATCTTTGTTCATCAGCAGCACTGGGGGAAGGAATGCAAAAGAAGCAACTGAGAGCTGCAGCATGGTTGGTAAAATGCAGTCAAGTTCCCCAGTGTGTGAGTCTGGTTTACTCAGTGCACTACTGGGTTGATTCTTTTGAGCTCTACATTATCCAACCTGGTTCTTATGTTCTGTGCATCCCCATGGTACCTAAATTAGTTGAGTGAGGTGTTTGGTCCTGAATGACGTAGAGGCTTTTATGCACCAGTGCTCTGATGAGTATACAGTACTGGTATGCTAACATAGCTTTCTAGGGAAAAGCCCCCTCATGACATTTGTGCACAGAGGAAGATGCATATTTTACCTTCCTCCTCTTATGGTAGCACATCCTGTTGTCTGTTAGCAGCCGGGTCATGCAGGAAATTCCAGTGTTATGTCACTAGCACTGTTGCTGGGTTTGGAGAAGATGACTTTTGGTGTGCATTTGTAGGAAATGCCAGGTTCTACCATCTTGCAGTAGCAAGCCCTAGATAACAAAAATAACATCCCCTTGAGCAGTTAATGTACCTTGCACATTGGTCTGGAGCAATAACAGTTAAAGCTATGGCCTACGGAGCTCTTGCAAACCAAGCAGTGTGAGGTCTTGTCAGTGTTTTGATGGGAGATCCTCCGAGAGAACTATAGGTTACTGACTTGGCTTAATCTGTCCCTTCTTTGTCAGGATGGACCCTAGGCAAGTGCAGCCCAAGAGGACCATGCAGTGCTGCCCCTGTCCTCTACCCTAGAGAACAAGCGGTAGTGCTCCAAGTGGGGATCAAATGTTCCCTGATGCGTTTAGCCTCTTTCCCTGCTTTTGGGATGTCCTTGGGCTAACAGCAATTTCTGCTAAATTCATGTATGTATGTGAATTTACCTATTTAATTGTTGTTTTTTTCCCTTTTTGTTCTGTTTCATTCCACAGGTTGGTTAGAAACACTTTGCTCCAAGTATTCTTTAATTTGTAGTTTTCAGGAGGAAAAAATAGCCAGGCAGGATTGTTTCTGTTATTTGATTGGCTGAGCATAAGCCTTGTAATCAAGTGGAGTGCTGGCTTGAGCCAATGAAACTTAAAGAGTCTGTTAGGGAAAAAAGCCATTTAGGGAGAGAGAGCATTTATAAGGAGTTTCTTTCCCTTGCTGTGTCACAGGCCATGTGTAAAGTATCTTTCCCAGCAGAGCTCTTGTACGAACGTAGGGTCCAAAATGTAAATGTGCATTTCTGTTGCAAGAGTCCCACACCGCAACTGCTTGAGCGTTAGCGGTTTTGTTCAATTGTCTCTGCGCTACACTGTGAATAAGACTCGAGTGCTTCAAAATGAACAGGGCATGAGCAAAGGTGATCGGCGACAATTGCCTGTTACTCAGTGGGTTGTGTCATTTCCAGCAGTGGAGAGTGAGGACAGAATTCTACTGCATCACTGCAGTAGTGTCTAGCAGTCACTCTGCGCTGGTCCAAGTGACAATGCAAAGTGCAGAAAATTGATCTAATTGAATTTTAAATTCAAGCAGTCCTCCAGGTCTTGTATCTTAAGAAACAGGACACTTAGTTTTAAAGTTGCTAAATAAATACAAAAAGCAACCAGTCTGTACTCCCTTGACATATCATTTGCAAAACCCAAATAAAGGTTTAAATAATTAATGGCATCTTAAATCTTGTATTAATCAAATACTCAATAGACATACTATTATGTTCAAACGTAACTAAATATATATTTTGTCACAGCACAAAAACCTTAACTCTGACCCCTGGAGAGCTTAGAGGTTTGTTTGGCAGACAAGGGTCTTTGGGTAAATGTGATATCTTTTATTAGACCAACTAAATAGTAGGAAAAAATGTTTTACAGGTTTGTTTGATGTATAACCTTCGTTGTCTCGATTTCTCCTGTCCCCTTCATTGTTTTCTTCAAAAGGATATTTTTAGATTTTAATCATAAATTTATGTTGAGTATTTATTAGAATTGTTTATGCCACTGTCCTCTCACGTCATTCTCCAGTTTATCTAAATAGGTTTAGAAAAAAAATGTTTAGCTGATATAGCTCAGTCTTAAAGAGAGCAAGACCTTGGTTCCCAAACCTCTGGCCAAGCCTCTGGCCCAATTAGGTCATCTTAAATGAGCAATCCAGGCTGAAATGAGCAGTTAAGGATTGTCCCAGTACAGGGCAGGCCTGGTGAGTAATAGAGCTGGTCGCAATGTATTTGGTATTGTTTGTGCTGGCAAGCTTTCAAACCCGCATCACTAAGACCCATGCGGATGTCTCGCTAGAGGCAGAGAGCCCAGACAAGGCACTTTGATAACTAAAAGCTGCCTTATAGGGGTGGTTTCTCAGTCCTGCTGCAATGCTTTGCAGTCTCTCTCCTAGAGCTGTCCTTCTATGAGACATTACCAAGTCCCCTTTGGCTGAGTACAGCTGACTTTCATAGCTGGGATTCCCTAGTCACAACCTTTTTTGGACAGCTACAAGTCGAGGACATTGGCTCTGTCAGACACTGCCCAGAGAAACATAAGGTCAGAGACTGAGAATGAGCTGTTTTTCCTCCTCCAAGCCTCAGTCGCTCCAATCACAAGCAGCTGAAAGACTGAGAGCATGGACAATCCAGGGAGCTGCCAGGCTCGGGGACCCAGTGCAGGGGCTGGATGTACAAGCAGGGAAGGGAGCCTGGAAGGTCACCACTGATGACAATACAACTACAGCAGGTATCCCCGGCACTGTGGGACTCCTACTCGAGACTGCCCCTTGCCCATCTCTGCCTGGCAAGGCAGAGTCATAGGTGAAACAGCAGCTTTGAAACTCTCTGATAAGCAGTTGGGGTCTGTATTTCCTACAACTGGAGAGACATTCACAATGGGGATGTCATGTCAGTCAAGAGCCTTCACCCCAACCCCTTGCTGTTATTGCTGTACTCCCAAAGAGTGAGTGTTTTTCTCATTTGCCCCTTTGGGTGAAGGTATTTCATGAACGGACAGCCCTGGAGGCTGCTGCCTTCTGCCCATAGAACAGGTACAGCAGCATGGGAAATGTCTGCATTGGCTTGTTGACAAGCTTCCTCTGTGATCAGCTCTGAGGTGGAAAGGGCAATTCCACACGGCCGTTTGAGCCTTTGGTCGGGTGCTGAGACTTGTGCCAAGGAGCCCGGGGGGGAGAAGAGGGGATGAACAAACAGCTTCTCTAGTGAAGGTAGATGTGTGTCCACCAGGTGAGCTGAGACTCCCAGATCAGTGGGTTCACACTGCCTTCTGAGCATGCATCAGATAGCAAAAGCTTTCCTTCCCAGCTGAACTGGAATACATCCAAAACCCCAGCTGAGAAGTGAAAAGCTCTGTATATCTCTCTACCAGCCCCCAGAGCCATCCATTTCCCAAGATTTTTTATTTGTCATTTTTGAGAAATTAAAGAGAAAAGGCTCTTCCTAAATCTGACACCAGACCTCTCTCTCCCCACGGGCAGAGGTCCTAGACATGAAGCAGGACTCTCCATAGGAGAGGAAATGCCACTCATTCTGTAAAACCCTGCCAAGGAAAAATACCTTTTACCAATCGTAGCTTTGAGCTTCATTAAAAGACCAGCCCCTGATTGGCTTTTGATTATGCCAGATTCCATTCAAACCAGTCAAATTATTCTTTATGATTTATTTGTACAACTTTAACATGTCAAGTCAGCCAAAACGAGTTAGGTTGCTTAGAATAGTCTGTCGTGTAGGACTGTGGGCACTTCCTGCTTGTGTCAGAAATGCTGTTAAAATGTTTTTTCTTACATTTTTTTGGCTCCGTTCTATCTGGCAATACCCTACAAACAGAGGAAGCTATAAAGAGGGATTAATGAGGGGAGCAGAAACAGTGAAACAACTGTCTGTCTCACTGCCTACCTCTATTTATTTAGGGCCCATTGCAATAATAACAGAGCCTCTCACAGTCTTTTAATGCATTTTTCCTCAAAGCAACCCTGTGTGGTAGGGAAGTTGCTACTCTCTTATTGCAGAACTGATGCACAGAGAGACAGTGACTTGCCAGGAAAGTCTGCTGAAGAGCAGGTAACAGAACCGTGCTAGTTGATTCCAACATGCAGTTGAGGACAATGGCTTCATCCTTACAAGCAAGAGAGCAGTGAAATAAGGCTGTGCTTCAAAAATGTTTATCACCTGGTAAGTACTATGGTTGATTCTTTCAGCCTTTGTTAATTATTGCAGTATTGGCTCCTGTTTACCAGATGAAATGAAAATGTCTTTTCATTCTTACGTCACGTTTCTAGCATAGCTCAGCAAGGTGCATTTAGGGGGTTTCTGTCCCTCTGAAGAATTGAGTCTAGATGGAACTAAAGCTATAAAGGTGAGTGAGGAGTGAGGTAGGTGGGTGTCACTGGGAACCCACCACCTGATTCAGTGTGACTGTAAGGCAGCCTTTGCTAGGAAAAGCCCAAGAGTGTGATAGCAGTGGAGCTGCAACTCAGGGTGGAGACCCCTCTGACTGCGGTCTGTTAGGAAGATGGTAATGGCTGGAGAGGTGAAGGTTAGAAATGAGATGCATTACCAGACTTGGGTGTGGAGAGCCCAGGGCTGGACTAAGACCCCAACGTGCGTGGGCAATGCTGTAGGTAGACAGGATCATACCTATCTAGAGTGAATCTCTTGCCTTGCCAGTGTCCTGTCCATGCTGTGCCTGTTTCTCAGTGGTGCCATTCAGCTCTTCCTGTTCCTTGGCATTGAACTCAGTTAAAATAAGTTAAGAAATGTTGTGAACAGATTGTGGGCTAATCTGTGAAACAGTCGGGCTGTGCATAGATTCACACTGTGGGGAGTGGGAAGGAGGCCTCCCGATGAGGGGCAACAGACACATTTGGTGTGAGGCAGCTGATGGTGAGAAGTCTGCACACTCCAGTCACATACGTCTGTCTAAATATTTCATTCCCCTGCTGGCTGCAGCAGCATCCCTGCACATGGAGAGCAGCATTCAACATTTCCCTAGGCCAGGCTCCAGGGCTTGAGGGGCAAGTGGAGCTCGGTCATGAATGTGATGCCTCCATCCATCCTTGGTCTGCTACAAATTGCCATGGCAACCCATTGGCACAGAGAGCGGATGCAGATGTGTTTGGGCTGGGGTGGAAATACCTCTGTTCACTGTGTGAAGGAGCATGATGAGACTTACATGCTATGGGAGCAAGGGCTGTCTCCTTCCTGAATCCAGTGTTGGCCAGCTTTACTAGAGAGGCTGATATATCCTGCAGCAGTGTTGTTTCTCACTGGCCACAGTTAGTTCAAGAGTAAGCCTAACATGGCTGGGCAGCTAGCTGAAAGTCACAGCTCTGTAGCTTCGAGCAGAATCTGACGCAGTTTCTCTATAGCAATGGTTCTCAAACTGGGGCACATGGCACTTTCCCACAAGGTATGTGCTTAAATAATAATAATGGTGGTGGAGCTCCTGACTGGTGAGTAATGGCACTGTCATGCATTGGCATCAGTGTCATCACTCCTAAGGAATAAACAAGCAGAGACATGTTGGGTGAAGTGGGTATAAGCGCTGCAGCAGTATTTTGCTGATAAAGGGGTATGCGGTGATGAAGGGTTGAAAACCACTGATCTACAGCAAGCGGCTTGTTTAATCAGGGTCTATGCCGACAGAAGCTGAAGGGTGTCCCTAATTTTGGAAGAATAGGCATATACTGCTCTATCTAGCTCCAAACCGGCTGTATGAAAAGGTGTACTACGGCATGCTGGGTCTTGGAGTCCACCTCAGGCAGCAGATCTGCAATAGAGGCACGGGAAACTTTGCTGCAGGTTCTAAAGTATGTGTCAGGGATGCATGTGGTAGCCGTGCTGGTCTGAGACAAAAAGAAATACAAAACTCTAAAACTCTTGGTTCAGAGATGTTGCCTTTTATTAGACCAGATTTCTTAGTTGGTTTAATAAAAGGTATCGTCTTTGAACCAAGAGCTTTAGAGTTCTGCATTTCTACAATGCATTGCATTTAGCCATGCTTTGCTGAGGCCCTCTTCTCCATCCACCCACAATTGTGCCTCATGCGGTGGCTGTCGCTACCGAGCAGGGCACTGAAGAGACCCAAGGAAGACCCAGAGTCTCCAGAACGCTACCTGTTCCTAGGAGATGGTGCCCACCAGGTAGGCAGCCACCCATGATGCACAGGCTTCTGGGTGCACTTTACTTTTGACTACAGTAGTGGGGAGGATATTTTGGCCCTGTTGTAACTTCGACAAGTAGCTGCAGAGAGCCAGTTGCATCTCCTGACTAAAGGCTGCTGAATGCTCTCTGGTTCAAAATGAAGATCTTTATATGAGGCCCCTCATGTTAACCAAGGACTGGGTGCAGTCTAGGCCCGTTCTGCCATCCATCCTTCTTCCCTGGCAACCTCACCTCCTCCTCCTCAGGTGAGAAGTAAAGGGGGTAGCTCATGTCGGAGGCAACTATGGAGAATTATCCCTTGGAAACCTCCGGCTGGTGTAAGGTGACTCTGTGCTATGTGAATAAATGCTGGGACACATATGAAAACATCTGCCCTGAAGGGTTTATAATCTACAAGGCCAGAAATCAAAAGCGGGGGCAGGCAGGAATTACCTCCCTAGCTGTTCCCCAGAGAGATGTAATGAACAAGTGAATTGTCAAAGAGCAGATGTTGCTCACAAAATTGCTCACGTCCTAGTTATTTTGCAAAATGGGTTGGAAAACGGTTTTTTTGCAAACAAAATGAAATTTTGATGAAAAATAAAGTGGCAGGGCGGGGTGTAGGGGGATAGTGGGTGGTTAAACCCATTTTCTGACTGGCTCCACTAATTTGTCTGTAATGACTGATCCCAGTCAAGAGAACCAACCTAGCTTTGCCTTGAGATGCCTTCAGCCTACTCCCTTGTGTCACAAACTGGGGTATGCATGTGCCTGCCAGGAACCAGAGGCTTTCTTGAGGGCCTGAGAGAGAAAGGCATGGGAAAGCAGAAGGGGAAAGGGAAATATAGATGGAGGCAGAGGAAAAAGAGACAGGAAGACTAACTCTGCCATCTCTCTGAGGCTCATGGGGAAGTGTGAGTGTGGTTGTAAAGACACAACATGCCCCTTCTTGTTATCCATAGCTGGGAATCCTACAGCTACACAGCAGACAACCTTCAAAGGGGTCCTTTGCTCCAAAACTGTATGGGTGTGTCATGGTGGAGCATGGCTCGTGGCCCTGGGTGCTTGGTGTCTCCTTGCAGTGTTGGGCTGGCAGGGGAGCCACGTGCTAACCACCTTCTGTCGGCCCTTGCAGATCTTCCACATGACCTATGACCTGGCGAGCGCAGTGGTGCGGATCGTCAACCTCATCGGCATGATGCTGCTGCTGTGTCACTGGGACGGCTGCCTCCAGTTCCTGGTGCCCATGCTGCAGGACTTCCCTGATGACTGCTGGGTGTCCCTCAACCGCATGGTGGTAAGTGCCCAGTCTTTGACCCTTCTCTCCCCTTTCCCCTCCCCACCAAAAAAATCATTCCCAAAAGCCCCTGTAACCAAGCAGCTCTGTTCTGGTCACCCCCACCATCCGCAGACACGTAGCATCTCCCAACCTGTCCAGCAGCCCTACTCCTCCTCCCACTACTCTCCCTTCCTCGTCTCTCCAGTCATCCCCTAGGGTCTTGGCATTGGGACGGGAGATGGGATGCCCTTTGGAGACTCCTCTGTGGTGCGGGAGGCAGAGGATTGAGGAGCTAGACACCAAGGGGGCAGAGCCGCACTGGAGCCTGCTCCTGGCCGCACATAGAAGTTGGGAGCCTGGCTCCCCCTACTGGCAGGAGAGGGCAAGGGGAAGGCTTCGAGGAAAAGAGCTACACCAACCAACCCTCTTTTGTGCAGGGAGCTGGCAATGGTAAGTCCAGGGAGGCCAAGTGACTCCCCTTAAGGGAAAGCCTGGGTCTAAACCACCATTCAACTTCCTTGGCACCACTCCTGCTGCAGCCTGGACATCATCATTCAACCTGCTTGGTGCCCAGGTGTAAGACAGGTGTGTTTGCCCTTCCCCCTGCCCATCTTATGGACTGCTGTGCACAGTAAATCCAGGCTTGCATCACACCTGGAGAATAAACCACACTGAGCAGCACTGTGACTTCCCCTGCAAGGAGCAATATCTCGGCCTCCTAGCAATAGCCGGGGCTATTTTGCAATCTGCCCTGTTTGTTATGGGTGAGATATATAACATATGGTAAGTGGCCAGTGAGCTTATGGTGCCTTTCAAAATTTGTTGGGGAATTCAGGATCCTTTATTCAAAGGGACAATGTCCAGTTGATTAAGCAGAAAAACTGACAAACCTTAAAAATCGCTTCTTATTACAGCTCTTAACTCCTGGATTCTCTCAGCCAATTTCTTCTTAAAAATCAGGCACTGATGCAAAAAGAAACTCCAAATTAAAAAGGACTGCTAGCTTCCCCTACCTCCCTGGAGCGGCGCTGTGGGCACGTGCTGCCTGTACCCCTGCTGAGTTTGCAGCCACAAGCCTTCATTTCCTGGGGGTTCATTTTGCTCTTACTGCTCTAGCAGTTGTTCACCTCCTGTTAGTGAAAGGTGCCAGAGTGATGGAAATAGAGCCCAGAGTCCTTTATTTAGGTACAGAAGAAGCACAACATGGGTAGTATCTGTATAATTGTGCTGCCCTTTTTATTTTGATAGCAACTAGAGAGTCCCATTGTGTGTTGGTTGTCCTACAGGCATCAAGGGACGGGCCTTTGCCCTGAAGAACCTACAGTCTAAACAGGACGAGATAGCCTTAGGCGAAAGACGCGCACAGAAGAGGAGTGAGTTGCCCAAAGTTATGGCAGGGCTGGGATTTGAACCTACATTTCCTGGCTCCCAGAGCCCCAGTCACTGGATCACGTGGCTCTTCCCTGGCTGAAGTATCTCTAGCTTCCCTCAGTTATGGTATCCCTACAGGTGTTGAAAGGTGGCTGTGTCTCTTTTGCTAGTCAGTACTGACCCTGCCAGGAGAGTTTAATGGTCCCCAAGAACTGAAAGGAGACTAAATGTGCTGAGCAGCCCTTAAATGGGAGCAGCTTTTATGCAGTTCTCACTCCCAAGCTTAGTGGGGGGAAGGCTTTGCCCCCTATTACCACCCTCCTATAAACAGCCTGGCACTACAGAGCCAAGGCAGGACCTGGAGGGAGCTGCAAATCCAGGCACACGTGAGGAACGTGCTGAATTCAAAGGCCAGCTCAAAGGAGCTCAGAACCAAACTGCAAGGTGGGGAGAAGAGATTAGAGGCATAGGGCGTGCAGGGAATGAGGAGGTATTCCAGGCTGATTGATGTGAAGCCCCACATCTGGGGAAAGGCAGGAAACAGCAGGGATGGAGCCAGTTTTAGAGAAGGGATGGTCCAGGGCTTGAAGGAGACCTGGGTCCTTGTCCCTGCTCTGCCACAATCTCCTCTTGTGTCCTGTGTGACAAGTTACTTAGCTTCCTTCTGCCTAAGCTCCCCAAGTATATGAAAGGGATAATAGCCCTGCCTTATCTCACAAGGGGCTGTTGAGGATATGGCCATGGGAACCTCCATGCGACCTATGATAGCCTTGGTGGTGGGAAGAGGCAGGTATCCTGTAGACCCGTAGGCTCTCAGAGAGTGAGAGGCAAATTGGATATGGGTCTGCAGAGCTGTTGTTGGACATGCAATGGCTCCCAAGCATGTGATCCATCCCAGGTTGCTGAAGGACATGGAGATGCTCAAGGCTGTGAAGCCTGACAAGACAGCTTGTGTCACCCAGAGCAAAGATGAGCAACAAATATACCAGAATGAGAGCATGAGATGCATGAAGAGGGAGGGAGCTAAATTTATATAGCCTAAAAAAAGCACAAGCTGGGGCAGGACAGGATAAGAGTCTATAAATACTGCCAAGGTATCTGTGTGACGGAAGGAAGGGATGATTCTCAGTCTCAGAAGATGGCAGGAGTCATGGCTAAGGGAGCATCATGTTAGTCTAGGTGGCAGGAAACTGTTCTTAGCAGCAAGAGTCAGTGAGCAGGGGAAGTGCAGGATGCCAGCGGGAGGAGATCATGGCTGAGATGGCAGAAGGTGCTGTGCCCCCGGGGACCTGCCTGGTGCAGACAGTCAGACTGGGAGTGGCAGTCCCTAGAGCCTCCAAGCATGCAGATAACTTCTCATGTGTATTTTCTTTTTGTGTCTTAATCAAGTCAACATTTTTTCCACGCTTTCCGTACAACAAAATCTAAAAATGAAAGCAACCAGCCCAGAAACAGAGTTTCAGAAAACCCAGTGGACTTTTCTAGGGGAGTGTAGAGGCCTCTCTGGTGCCCTATATGACTGCAAAGCACAGCCACTGTAGCAGTCCCTGGAAAACCCTACCTGTAGAAAGCTTAACCAGTGGGTTTAACTAACGAGAGCAATTAGCTGTGCTGGAATCCTGATGATTAGTTCTCATAAGCGGATTCGGACCTCCCATTTCTTGAGAAGGCGAATGCTTCCAAACTCTCCAACTGCCATCGTGTGTCTGTGGGCCGGGCCAGCAACAGAGGCAGGATGAAATTATCAGCGCAATTATTTGCTAATATTCCACAGTGAAGAAATAACAAATGAGACAGATTGCTAATTCAGTTGATGACATTAAAACTGTGGTTGTCCCAGTGATTTGAAAGACTTTGGAGTCAGGTCCTCTCTGGTGGGCTACAGAATGGACCCATTAGAGACCCAAATTGCATATAGAAAAATTGGAGCTTACTCAGTGATCTGCAAAGTCAAGTTGGGGGAATTCTCTGCCAGACCAGTCAAAACCCCGAGGATGAGCATGTTTGTTGCATGTGAGGAATTGCCCTTCCCAGCTGCACCAAGGTCTAGATTCTTCGGCACGTGCGGGGAGATCAACCACATGACTCAGAAATGGCAGGGGAGGCTGTTTCCAGTATTAGTTGCTCAGCCTCAGTCTCAGGGTAGCAGTGTTAGCTTCCCTGCAGGGCACTTTATCAAAAAAGGGAAAATACCAGTGAGACCTGCATGGAGGCATCTCCATAGGACCCTGCTTGACAGTTCCTAATTCATAGATTCATAGATGCTAGGGTCGGAAGGGACCTCAATAGATCATCGAGTCCGACCCCCTGCATAAGCAGGAAAGAGTGCTGGGCCTACATTACCCCAGCTAGATACACATCTAGCCTTCGCTTGAAGACCCCCAGGGTAGGGGAGAGCACCACCTCCCTTGGGAGCCCGTTCCAGACCTTGGCCACTTGAACTGTGAAGAAGTTCCTCCTAATATCCAATCTAAATCTGCTCTCTTCTAGCTTGTGGCCATTATTTCTTGTAACCCCCGGGGGGGCCTTGGTGAATAAATACTCACCAATTCCCTTCTGTGCCCCCCGATGAACTTATAGGCAGCCACCAGGTCGCCTCTCAACCTTCTCTTGAGGAGGCTAATCACAGAAGTCAGGTCTCCACTAAGACCTGAATGCTGCTGGAAGCACATGGCCAGACTGCCTGGTATTGCACTGAGCAGATACATCCTTCAGGAGAGGCAAGTATCCCCCCGGTCAGATATGGTGACCTTGCCTATGAAATATTAATGGTCTTCCCCCTTGCCACATGAAGGCTGAGTGAAGAGATCAGCTCCCTCCCTCCTGCAGCAGGAAGGGAGCCTGATCCCATCTGTATGCTAAAGGCACATAGCTCCCGAATGAATCTCCCTGGGGATGCTCAGCTCTCGCCATGCATCCAGACTAGCAGGCCAGCTAACCGGCACATGCCCTCCCTGCCTTGCTCTAGGATGTCTGGGCAGCTGAAGACCCACTTTTATCAGTAGGGGGAGGGAAGTCTTTGGTTCTCTAGTTTTATGGGGTCTTTCAGTGTGTGAAGGCTGCTAGCAGCGCTGACTAAAGATTAGCAAAAAACAGGCATATGCTTGTGCAAACCTCCCTGAGGTGTCTTACTCAGCCGTTGCATCTCAGCCATGCTAGTCCAATCCCTGTAGCTGCCCTGATCCACTTCAATCCAGACCTGCGGCTCCTCTCTCCCTAGCCCTGCACTTCTACCAGTTCCTGCTCCATGAGCTATCTGTGGTTTCAGCTCGGGGCCCATGACTCACAGTTGAGCAGTTGTGGTACCACTCAGTAGCACACAGCGATGTTTGGAAACTTTATCCAGTGTCTGACAGCTCAGAAAAAAAAAACCATTGTGTAAGCTGTACTCTCTAGCAGGGTCAGGCAGGGACAGTGCAGGGCCCTGGGGCCTGATTTAGGCACGCAGGGGCAGTGCGGCACATGGAGTCCGATCTGGCCCCACATCATTCATTTGGCCCATAGGGCCAAAAGGTTGAGCACTGCTCTAGCGAATGCCAAACAGTGATGCTGTCACCAGATAGGCTCATTGCCAAGGTGAAGCTGGAAGTTTCATAAAATATGGCCAAAGCAAAATAATGTGGTTGGGGTTGGGGGCAGGGCAGGGGTTTCATTACACTGTGATTAGGTCGTAAGAGGGGCTTGGTGTGGAGTGGAATACCTCACCTTTGGAATAAGAGCTTTCAGGAAACCATTGCCTCCCTCTGTAAGCAAACACTGAAGTTAGCTGTGTTTCCTTATTTCTAGGCACATGTTTTTAGCCAGTGGGAAGCCCAGTCTTGCTGATGATGATTTGTCCTCTGAATGTCGTGAAATGTTAGTGGCACAAGTTTGGGTGACCAAAGGGTCCATCTCTTTGCCTGTGGACTGTGATCTCCTCCTGCCCAGGGGCTTGGCAGCTGTTATCTGAGCATCCTTTCATCTCGCTCTGATCTTCCACAGTGATAGATTTGCTCAGTCACTTGCAACGGGATGCCCCTCCAGCACCACCAGTGTCCCCTAAGCAATGACACCCAATCCCTTCAGCGACTTCTTCAAACTGTGCTGAAGGGATATTTGAGCAGGAGTAGGTAGGCCAAGCAGATTATGGGACACTCAACAAGGCCAAAACATGTTATCTCCTCCATGCAGATGCTTCCTGAATAATAGGAGCATGTTCTAAAGCAGGTTAACCTCAGATGTGCCCTCAAGTCTGCACACATCCCTGAAGCAGGTTCAGACAATTCTGCAGATCAGTTTTCTATTGCTTTAAATGTATTTAATGGGGAAAGGCCATGTTTATACATGTGAGCTGCACTGCTTGTCACCGTCTCAAGAGAGTTCAAGTAATACTAGCCCCCTTCTCTAGCTGAAATTATACTAGTATGGAGGTGCTTATACAGGTTATCTATTACCCTACAAGGAGAAGGATTGAACTGTACCAGTTCTCTTTATAAAACAGCCATGGCTACCATAGGCTTTGTAGACTACAGCACCTGGGTGAAGTCTAAATGCACAGTTGGGGATTGAGGGTGTTGACTAGGGGAAAGCTCAGCCTCACCCCAGGCACCCAGGAGCGCTTCTGGGAGGAGACTGGACTGCAGTTGGGTAATGAGCTAAGGTTTTCTTAATGTGCATCATTGAATGGTTGGAACAAGAGAGCAGGCCTAATGGTGGCCCTATATAGCAGTATAAATGTACCCTAATGACCCAGATGTGCCCAGTGAGGAGCACCTTCTGCAAAGTGCTGAGCCCTCTATGCTTACTGAGCTCACCAAGCACTCAGCAGATCCTAAAAGTGCCTGACACCATGAAATGGTTGTGCCCTGGACATCTCACTGTAAGCCAGGGTGTAGCCCTGGTGTTTTGTCCACATCCTAACCTGACTAACCTCAGCATTTCTTCTTAAATTTCCCTTGCAGTTCTATCTGGATGCAGTGCTCTCCACTTCCCATCCTAAACCCAAGTGTAATGTTGCACTCCACTGCCAGGTTAAACCCCAGAAGCAGCCTCTGTGGTGGGTAGGGTGGGTGATTCCCTGTGGTCCTCAGGCCCCTGGGGGTCCTCAGACAGACAGTGTCTAAGGGGTCCTCAAAAGATGACTGTCATCCATCAAAAGCATGTGAATACCCACACTTAGAATTCAAAGGGGTCCAAACCTCCATTTGAAATTTCCAGAGGGGTCCACAAATGAAAAAAGATTGAAAACCAGTGCCTTAGAGACAGGATCTTGTACCAAGATGGGATCTTTCAAGCTGAAAGAGGCTTGAGGAAAGCACAGTAAGAAAACCAGAAAGAAAAAGTTGGTGGAGATGTTTCGTCACCATTCCTCAGTGTGGGGTGAAACTTTCTATTGTCTCCCCTTGGCGCACTGCTCACTGCATGGGGTAGCTGTGCTTCCACTGTACCACCACCCCCGCCCACTCTGGAGCATCTAAAGGCACATGCAGCTACCCCAAACTGGGCCGCCCTGGTTGCTTCTCTGGGTTTGAGGCTGGATACTCCATACTTACTTTATGTTTTTCATCTCCAGTGGTGAATCCTGATTCACAGGCCAGATCATTTCTCCTGGGGTATTTTATATCCTAGGCCTGGGTCTCAGTCAGCAAGTCCCAGATAATCATGGACATGTATGAATGTACCCAACCTTCTTCACTCCCCCCATTCTCCTTCCTTCTCCCCCGCCCCTTTCCTATCTATAGGTACTAATATCCTGCCCTTCTGGGTATTCTCAGCTCTTCTGGGTATCAAAGTGCTCACTGCCGGGGCTCCTGTGAAGCTCTTCTGCCCAGCATCAGCATTCTGCTCACTCCCACAAACAAATGACCCACTTTCTCTAATGCAGTTTAATAAAAGAACACGTCCATTTAATGGGGAAGGTTCATTACACAGAGAGGGAAGGGGACTACACAACTGTCTGCCCTTCTGACACAGGTGGCAGCTAGCATTATTGGGGCTGTCAATCTGCTGCCTGCCTTGCAGGTGATGTGCCATGGAAGACAGTGGCTTGGCCAGTGTGACCGGTCCAGCCCACAATCTCAAAACTGCAGTTTGACCTCCGTAATACAGATCGCCAGCAAAGTGTGGCTGGGGTAGGTCTCGTAATAAGGGAGCGCATGTGATGCTGCATAAGCAGTGGGGCTTTGTATAGTGATGGCTGCATGACTGCTAGAAGGAAGGTGGTACAGGAAAATGGACTGTGGGTAAAATCCTGTAGTAGAGAGAGGAGAATATTCCTTCAGCTAGGATCTTGCTAAGGTGACCCAGCTCTTGACACCTCAGGGTTTAGGTTGCTGCATGGCACAAGACCTCAGTGGTAAAGAAATGTGTCCAGCAGGAGCCTACAATCCTGCCTGGCCAACCTCAGCAAATGGTGGGGCTGGCTGGGGTGGTGGCATCCTGCAGATGGATGCGGTAGCTCAATTCATACCCCCAGGCAAGCTACGCTTCTAAGGAAACCTATCCACAAGCTGACACTCCCATCCACTGAGAGGGTGCAAATGTTGCCTGCCCTTATCTATGCCTGACTCCCTCTGGTTAATTGTTCCTGCTGACACAATGGACGGCCAGTTGTGTAGCAAGTAGGGAACTGAGACAGCAATTGCCACATTGTCTTCTCTGTTGTCTTGATGGCAGGAGTCATTTTCCTATGCAGTAGGTTAAACTAACTCCTCCTTTGTTAGCAAGACAAGCTCAGACAGTTTGGCGCCGGGAAGGAGCTGTATCTTCAAGGGGCTCTGAATGGGTTACTTCTTCTGTGTGCATTTTGCTGCTGTTTTTGTTGCTTTGTCAATTCTCGTTGCAAGTGCTAATCAGGACTGTCATGCATATCGTAACCGAATATAGCCTGGATAAGATTAGCTGGAGTCTTTGTCCACTTGTTTATCTCCAAACAAGGCAGTGATGCTCTCTGGAGGTTTTAAGTCTTCTTGATGGCTCAAAGGTGGCAACACAACACCCTGGCTCTATTTATGATGATTATGCTTCCTAAAAATTTTCCACTGATGTTAGTAACATTAGGAATCCTGGTAAAGAAGAGCCTTCTGCCTCTCTGACCCCTTCACTGAGCAGGGTTACATGGTGTTTAAAAACACTGGTGGCCCATTGACACCAGGGCTCTCAGTGTGGCTAACACCAGCAGAGCTGAAGCAATGGAAAGATTTAGGAAGTGTCCCTAATATAGGCATGGTCTCTCCAAAAAGGGGTCATAGAGCTGTCTCCTAGATATACTTCACCTAGCTACCAATCAGCCATCCTGCCTTCAAAGACTTTCCAAGCTGCTCTGCCTAATACTATGGCACAGGCAAATCCATAACATTAGCATCTTCTAGGAATGGAAGAGTAATAAATGTGTGGATTTTGCACTTCAGTGAATGGCTACAGCAAAGGTATTTTTTGTGCTCATTGTAATAGCCATGTGCAATGATAGTGCAGTTACAGGGGCCCCAGGATTTGGGGCCAGGACTGATAGCTACCACTACGCAGTCAATGCACCTGGTTTTGGCTTGTAAATTCAAGCTCATCTAGGCAGCCTCTAACTCCACTGCATTCGATCCTCCTTCATTATCTCAGGTCCGGGGTGCTATTGCTGTTCATGTCAGTGCAAGAACAGAGATGGCACAGAATGTCCCCAAGGTGTTATTTGACTTCTCACCATGACAGTGTTTTGCATCCTTGCCATATGGTCACAGGTGCTTGTGCTGTTCCTTGAGAGAAGATACATTTTGCCTTGAAAATAATCCCCTGCCTGGGCAGGAACTTGCCTTTGCCAGTGGCCCTAACCTCCATGGTATATCAGAAATGAGCCCACAAATCTAGAACACAACAAGTCAATGGGCTACCCCATTGTTGTCTGGACCCATGTCACTTGTGGGAACTCCTACCTGTTTCCCAGCTTTTGGGTAGAGCAGAAATTGGCTGCAATTTCTATTACCGTACATATGACCCTATGGGACTAACCCAATGCACTGTGGCGTATAGCTGTATGCGAGGATGGCACTGTCTCTATTCATCCTGGGTTATTACTGCTTTCACCTCTCTGGATTTCCTTTGTGGAGAATTTGACTGGAAGGAATATATAGGATTTGTATAAAACCCAGCCAAGAATTTCTCCTTTGCCTATAGTTCAGCACCTAAATAAAACGCTCAGTGCTCAACTATATTCAGCGCTCAGCAGTTCTTAGCCATCTGACAATCAAGTCCCTTATTTAGCATCACAAGTGCAGGCTTTGAAGCCTGACATTAGGCATCCATTTTTAAATGCATCTGTCCCAGGGAACACATCCTTGTGTCCTGCAACACTATTTAAGCCTTGTCTGTCTATCTGTCTGTCTCTTTAGAATGACTCCTGGGGGAAGCAGTACTCATATGCGCTGTTCAAGGCGATGAGTCACATGCTCTGCATTGGGTACGGGCAGCAGGCTCCTGTTGGTATGTCAGACGTGTGGCTTACTATGCTGAGCATGATCGTTGGTGCCACCTGCTATGCCATGTTCATCGGCCATGCCACAGCCCTCATCCAGTCTCTGGACTCCTCACGGCGGCAGTACCAGGAGAAGGTAAGGAACCTGCTTTGGAGCCAGCCCCCTGGGGTTGGTTTGCGCATGGCCTGGAGGCTTAGAGGACTATAAGTCATTGGGGTGAGTGGGTACAGTGAGCAGCTGGAGCTGAGGGGCCACCAGACAGCATAGGGATTATTCATGAGTGTTCATCCAAAGAAAACCCTAACTGATTCCTGGGGGAAACTGGCATGACATAATTAAGGGGACTAACAATGAGGAGGCAAGTTACCATCCCTTTGCCTGTGTTGATAAGGAGATCTGATCTGTGTCAGAACCCACTTTTACCTCTTTAAGTCTTGTTTGAAAGCACACTTAAATTTCCAGTAAGTGCTGCGGTCTTTTTAGCTAGCACTTTCTTTCAAGGAAGCCATGCCAAGCCCTCTTGTGTTCACAGGCAGCCCTACGATAACAAACCACCATGCGTCACCCACAGCTCCAGAGTGCCCAGCAGCTGTGTACCTGTCAGGTCAGCCACCTGGCACTGTAGTCTCACAACGTGGTGATGTTGCCATTGCAATACAGTGACATGTCACCAGCTCTGGTGCAAGTGGACAATCTCAAGGCAGGAAGCCTTGAGACATGGTCCCATGATGGGTTTAGTTTGCTTCATGGGGTAGAAATAGATGGGAGCTCTAACATAAGGTGACCCAGCAAAAGCCGTACGTGATTATGCTCTGCTTGGAGAACCCCTGCGTGTCTGGAGCATATTGAATAGGGGAGTCTGGTTGCTTCCAGAAATATGCACACTTGCATAGTGCTGGTCAGTAGCTTCTAAGTACCTCCAGACAGGGAGATACATGGCCAGGACATAAAGGTACCCACAGAGCACAAGACCGGTGCCTTCATGTTGTCTAGTGGTCAGAGAGCTAAGAGGGTAATCCTGGCCCTCGTACCAGTTGGTGGGTTGATATCTGGCCAGTGTTTTTTTCAGTCTCCACCTGTAAAACAGGAACCTGTAATTTATCTGAGAAAAGCATCGTATACATCCACAAGTTTCACAGAGGCAAGCTTTAATGAGATATTAGAAGCATGCTAACAGAGAGGAATTGTGGATTCTGGTCTAGAAACCTCCAGGCACATTGGACCTCGAGGCACAAAGATGAAGACGTGAAAGGTTGTAGAGGGAGTGGTGAACTTGTGTAGCTTGTGGGGAGGGACCAAGCAGGGAGCAAAAGGAAAGAAGAATAGAAATAGATCAGACTTTGGTGGGCAGGACTTTCAAACTGAGGAAGTCTGAACTTGAGCTTGATCCAGAAGGGGAGGGGGAGCTGAGACAAGGATTTGAGGTAATGCTGGACATAATCAGAGCACACAGACAACTGCTGCTGGATTTTGGGTTGATTGGATACAGTATGAGAAGCAATAGCCCTGGTGAAAAACAATCAGAGCTGCCTGTGCAGAAGGTTTATACAAATGTGTTTTAAATAGCATGTAAGTCCAGGACCATGTTCAAATTCAGTGCTTAGTCTGGGGTGACACTTGCAGGGTTGGACTGTAGGGCTCTAAAGACAAGAGCAGATCTTGGCTGTTGGGGTTTAATTCCAGATCATCTCCGCAGCCCTGAGCTGTTGCGGCTAAACTGGCTTTAAGCCAGTGTGGCTGAACATGAGTGGAGGTGTCAATTTAAAGCAGGGCTCCCATATAGAAAGTGCAGCAAACAAGGCAGTTCAATCATCATGGATCCAAACATACAAAGGAAAACCTTTCCCATAACTGTAAGGTAGTGCACATACAGCATAGTGAAAGGTGAGTTTCCTGTGAATTGGACTCACTTGTCCAGTAGTCTCCCAAGAACAAAATTGCAGGGAGTCAATTACATTCAATTTTCTGTTGCAAAAGGGGCAAAAGATGGCCTAAAACAAATACATATTTACTTTCGGCCTTCCTAGAACTGGAATAGCCCTGAATGAAATGAGACCGCTTCAAGATCTGCAGTTTCACAAGTCAATTTAGCCCTCCATCCTCCTGGGACAGTGTGTCTGTTGGAGCATATTATAAGCAAAGGACCTCAGCAGGTTTGCAGAATTGATTTGAAGAAACAAGTGGCAGTTTGGAGGCTTGGCCTCAGTCCACCTCTGATTGGGAAGTGGGTCTGCACCTGTCACCAACATGGATGTGTTCAGGCAGTACTCCATGAATCCCTCTTCATCTGACAGTTTCATAGTAGGCTAGTGGCTGGGTGTGGGGATAAGGATGATCTTAGGAGCAGGAAGGCTTGGGAACTTTTGGTGTGACCTTTGCTTTGAAGACAACTTGAACACACCTTTCTTCAGCTTCAAATTTGAATTTACGAAAGAATTTTATGCCAGTTCATACTTTTGCCCAGCCAGCTTGATCCTCCATTGCAGAGACTCACTGCACAAGCAGGGCTTTGAAGGACCTTGACAATAGAAGTCAGGGCAAATCTTTGCTGTCTCTGTGGGAGTAAAACGTGCACAATTTGACCCAGTTTTTGGTGACTGTTAGCCCACTCAAAGTTCTGTCTGTAATTCTTCTCTTATAGTCCTCTTCCCTGCAAATATCTGGGTGCACGCATAGCAACAGACCAGTCCTTCCCATACCCTTGGGACACAAGGCAGCATCGTTAGCTTAATGGTAAGAATAGGGATCTGAAGTGATTTCCTTGAGGTCACACAGGGAACCAGTGGCAGGACCCAAACCTAACCTCAAGATCACCTTCACTCTTGAGAGTGTTTCCTGACTTTCTCCTTCCCTATGACCATGAGTCCAGCCTGGAAGGATGCCAAGTGTGCTGTTTGCCTGGTTATGATGTTACTCAAGTGTCTACAAGTAATTGCTTCACACAGGGTAGGAGAGAGGCAATGTTTCCCCTCTCTGAGAGAAGTTAGGCACATGAATTGCATTCAGGCTTGGGGCCAGTTCTCCAAGGTACTGAGCCCTCCCTGTGAGGGCTAAGTGGCTTCGCTGCCCAGTTTCTTCATTGGGAGCTGATGGCATTCAGCATCTCACAGGATAGGGACTTGGATGAGGAACATTGGTTGTTTTCTGCCCTGCCTAGGCACAGTACTTCTTGAAAGGGGCATTGATAGGGAATGGTAGAAAATGACTGCTGCTAGCTTAGGGAACCAGCCGATTGTGTAAATGTATGATGTAAATGGTGCACGTTCCCTCCACCCCCTCCCCTTCCCCAAGCCATCCTGTCCCCTTCTAGCCCTGGAGCAGATGCTGCAGAGCTTTCCCCTTGCTGAATCAGGCCCTTAAGCTGTATTTATTAGGGCTATGAGAAACATCATCATTTTGTTTCAACGTCCGTTTCACCATTTCAAAGGGACAGTGTTTCGTTTCATCGTTTGCTTTCGTTTCCAAGCGCTGTCTTGTTTCGTTTCGTCGAAACTGTTTCACTGTTTCACGCTTGTTTTGATGTTTCGCCCATAGGCTACAATGGGGAATCATGAAAATGCCTAAAATGTTGACATTTGTTGCCTGATTCAGATGCAAATTTCAGGGATGGTAGCCCCTTCTGATGGCACAAAGCCTGCCAAGTTTCAAGGAGATAGGTGCAGGGGTTTCTCAGAAACTGCACCTCAAAGTCTTGAAAGCAAAATTTGTGACACTTGCTGACAGTGGCAGCCTCCTGTCATTCGGCACAGATCCAGGGGCTCGCACCCCCAGGAGGGCTGCGGGGTTATGCCAGACTCCTCCAGGGGTGCGGGCCCCCGGTCTGTGCCATATGACAGGAGGCTGAAAACATTTCGAGTGCCCTCATTTTGTTTCGAAGCTGTTTCAATGCTTTTTGTTTCATTTCAATTTCGCTGTTTTGAGCTCAAAATGCACCAAAGCAGGTTTGAAACGAAACACTTCGTGCAATTTCACACAGCCCTAGTATTTATCCTGTGAACCCCCATCCCGACTTACCTCCCACCCTACTCCCTTCTCTAGGCTCTGTCCAGCTTTGCTTGTCACTTCCAGGCTCCTGGAACAGCCCTGCACTCGGGTGCCGAAGGGCAGTGACAAGGAGCTGTCAGCAGAAACCGTCTCAATGACAAATCAGCCACTGCTAATCTCCAGCTCGTTTGGTTCCCCTGCTCTGTGTACCAAGCTACTATATTGATTTCTCTCATCGTCCTACAGCTCAACTGGATGAATATTAATGTAAAGTCGTTATTTCCCTGCCTACACCCCCCTCCCCCCAAGACTCTGTAACCTTGAGCCAGCTGGGAGAGCTGAACATGCCACTTACTTTTAAGGAGCCTCTGCATCCCACTGCTTGGAGCGGAGCAGAGAGGGCTGCACTCCCTGGCCACCTCTCTGACTCCAACAGGACTCAAGGAAGTGATGGGAATGAAAGGTTTCCTGCAGGGAGCCTCGTTTCTCCTGTGGTGTCTTCTGAGATGGATCTAGTTAAGTGAATGACAAGCTAAGGCTTGCAGCACTCAGCAGTACAGAGCCCAGCATAGCTGCAGTCTCTCTTTCCCAACCCCACCCTCCTTCTCTTAAGTAGAGGTCTTTCTGGTTTCTACACGTTCTCTTCTTAAACCCTCTTTTTTCTCATTCGTTCTTCTATCCTCATGGCCATTCTGGGTCCATACTGCTTACTCTTAAGACTGTAAAAGCATATTTACATTGGGTAAAGATTTGCATGCAGCCAGAGACAAAGTTGATGCAGTGCTAAAGGAGCATCTGTGCTCTCCTCTGTCAGTTTTCATGTGCCACCACAAGCTGCTGCCACTTTGGGAATTTGTGGAGGAGGCATTAAAAAAAAAGGCATTGAAACTGTGCCATTGCAGAAGGACTTGAGGTCAGACCCCAGCAGTCAAAGCTGGGAGATCCTGCTTAGCTCTCCAGACTGTGTCTCTGGGAACCAGCTCTCCTTCAGGGCTTTTTCTTGTGTCCTCAACCACCCTGAAATGTGTCATTTAGGAAATGACACCCTGGGTTTGAAATGACTGCTAAACATTTGATGTACAACGTTAAAACAAAATGTTTCAGCTTTTCAGATTTTTTTTCTAGCTGACACTGTGTTTGGGTTGAATTTGGCCAATGGTTCTGACCCCTCCCAAACTTCATTTCTTGATGAATTTACCATTTCCTCAAAAAACAGTCCCACCTAGCACTGGTGATATGGTGCCTCAGAGAGTGGGTCTCAGACGTCCAGCCTGGAGAGCAATGGCTATTTATAAAAGGAAGCTCATGGAGAGCCTGAGTGTCAACAGGTGCTCAAGTGTGGATGGGTCCATCTTAGTGACTTTAGTGGGTCTGTGGGTGCTTACAAGATTGCTTGAGAGCATTGGACCACATGGATGTATGTGGCATTCAGGGTTTGCATGAACCTGGAAAGTGGGGAACTAGCTGCATATGCAACAGGTACTCAGCCAATCTTTGGAAACCCCTGCAGACCATATCACTGGTAATCTGTGGTATAACTCCTCCATTGTTAATGAATTTACACCAGGGATTAATTTTGTCTGAGGCATTATGCTTAAAGCTGACCTGCTGACATTTCTTGTTCCCAGGAGGCAGTCTGTCACTTCTGTCCCTGTAACCATCTATCCTGAACTTAATGCATGTATGCATGTGTGTGGACATGTGTGGTGTATCTTTGTTGCACATATGTGAGCTCTGTGCATTTGCACGGAGAGCAAAACGCCCTTGTCATTAGCAATTCACTCCTTCCCAGTGAGAGGATGTCAAACTTCATTATCAGTTTTCAAATCCATTTTTGCACCTGAGTGGTAAAAGAAAAAAATGATCATGCGGAGAGCTGAGTCGCCCTGCTGAGCTGTGACCCCGGCGCGAACCAGCGGAGTCCGCTGGGCAGGCGCTGATTAGAATCGCGCAGGCTCTTTCTTCCCTACCCCCGCCTGCCTGTTCCTGCAGTCAGCTTTCTGCCTTACAGCTCTCCTGTTCATGCACAAAAAGGAGCCGTGGCATTCCCTGAACCCACTGCACCTCTCAACATGAGTGGGATGTATTTCCAGTGTGGGGTACAGGGGGGTGGGGATCAAGTACAACAGGGTTTTCCAGCTGGCAGCCCACAGGCTGCATGTGGCCCATGGGGGTTAAATTGCAGCCTCTGGGTTTCCACATTGCTCCTGCATTGCTCCATCTGCAGCTAGTCTCCAGGCCCCCTCCCCCTCCAGCTTTCCCTGCTCTGCTCCGGGGCATGGGGCAGTGCAGTGCAGCTCATGCTGGGGCATGAAATGTGTGGCTCCGGGGGCCCATGGGCTCTGCGAAAGCAAGCTGCAGGACATGTGGCCCCAGCTCCTTAGAAGTTGGGCATCCCTGAAGTACAATATGGGGGGGTGGGAGGGGTCTTCAGAGAAGCCTAAGAGTTGGGTTCCTTGTAGGCCCACGCTGCAGTGTGTATTGAATATGGCTTTGGTGACACAACTGTGGGTTCCTCTGTACTGCACTCCTGATTCAGGCAGGGACCGGCTACTGGATCTGACAAGGTGTTCTGATCAGGCAGGGAGATGCACATCATGACAAATGAGCTACTTAAAAGAGGTTTTAAGTAGGGATGCCCAGTGGCATTTTGTGGGCATCTTTAATGCACCATCCTGGCAGGGGGTACTGGGGCAAGCCCTTGTATGATCAGGGCAAGTGCCACATTTCCTCTTCACTGTGTTATGCAAATTGGATTGGCCCATAAGAGACATGGGGTGAAATCCTGGTATCCGTGGAGGAAATGGCTATTGACTTAAGCTGGGCAAAGCCATGGTCCAATGTGCATCCAATTTCAGACTTAGGTCTGTGTGTTAATGGTAACCACCCCCCCGCCATAGGGGACAACAGGTTTCTGTGGCTTGTAGTCAGTTAATAAAGCAGATGTAAGGAAGTGAACAGCTTGTAATTCACCCCATTCAGCCTGTTAGCACCTCCTTGTCACAGTCCAGCAATGGGATTGTCTGACACATTATCCTTGTCTGAACAGGGACTGATTAACAACTTGGGGAGGCAGCAAGCGCTGCTCATGGATTGGGTTTGGACCCTGTGTAATGGGAGCTGCACACAGGGTGAAAGAACGCTCCTGGTGTTATCAGCCAGTATCTGGGGTGTTTATAACAGCAGGAAATATGGGGTCTCAGTCTAGTCTGACATCTGTTTGTATCTGTACCACGGAGGTAACTCTACTGAAGTCAGCAGGGTGAGGGCAGAGCACACCCTGAGTGATCTAAATAGTCCACCCTGTGATCCCCAGATCTTCAAAGCCCATCTGATATAGTACACAACTAGGGACAGGACTGAGCTGCCTGAATGTGACCCAAGTCTGATCCTGGGTTTGGAAGGGTTCAGTGTTGTTTTGCAGATTGGGGATCATATCTAGGGACAGCTCTCAATCACTTCCACAGCTGAGAGCAGATGGATTTGGGATGTAGGCTTAGCGCTGTCATTAATAAGAAATCAAAATAGTATTGATATGGTCTCCTGGGTGTTGCTGGGGAAAAGTCAAACCAAACAGACACAAAGGCCCTGCCCCTGCAAACGCTTACACACCTGCTTAAATATACACATGTGAGTGGTTCAGGTTGAAGTCAGTGGGACTGTGTATATCTGTGTACATAGTTTAGCAGGTTTAGCAGGTACATACATATCAGTAGGATCATGTCTAATTGTGAGAGTTGGCATTAATTTCAGGCCCAACCAGACTTCAAGAATGGAGGAGAAAAGAGCAGAATAAGCCCTGACACTGACATTAAAGACACTTTTGACACGGCCTTCTGCAAAGTGATACCAGCTTGGTTGCCAGCTTGAAGGATTTTATGTGTTATATTATACAACTTTTTTCCCTTACAATCCTCTCACCAGAAATCACATAATTACAAATTAATGGGTTTTTCATTTTATTTTTTAAGTGAGGTTAGGCTCTCTTGGTTGTAGAGAAAATCCTGATGGGCTAAACCCTAACGCTGCAAAACCCACGAGGCAAATAAAAATAACTCTATAAAAATACTCTGTGATTTTAAAGTTTATTCCACGATTTTGTGTGTGGAGGGATGGGGGGTGGGATCCCACCTCATGGCTTTGGGATACACAAGCTGACCATGCAGCCCCTGCTCTTGCATCCTAGGCAGTACAACAAAGACGAAATGTTCAGTCAAGACACTCCAGTTGGTAACTCAAGCTCCCCCCCGACAGAGTGTAAAATCTCCTTACAGAGCCATGCTTCTGGGTGCCATGACTGCTTATCAGGGTTTTTAATCCAGCTTCAGAGAATACCTGTCCTAGAAAATATCCAAAATATCCTCAGGGCACTGTACTGGTGCACTCACTTTTGTTGTCCCTTCATTTTTATTTAATTATTTAATTATTTATTTTTGCTGTACCAGATCCTCCTCCTCCTCCTCTTTGAACCATTGCAACTCTATTGACTATCCTGGAGCCCATCCTGATCTGCACCAAAACCAGAATCAGGCCCACAATCCTTGCAGCACTTTTCTAGAAGTGCATGAGCAAAAATGCTCTAAACAGGAAAAACAATATAAACCTTTGACGGAAACTCTGGGGGAGAGCCCTAACATATTCTGGCTTATTGTAAGAAGCCTTCATTATAATGTGTGTGTGTGTTAATTAAATGAACTGAGAGGGGAAATCAAAGTTTCTTTGAAGATCCAAAGGGTGATCTCTGCAGATTAAATGAGAGCTTAGAGGGTGAGGAAGGCCAGAAGTGGGAGGGAAACAGTTCATTTAACATCACTCTTTCTTTTGTGGTTCAGAGGCAGCACAGGGAAATGTGTCCAGGCCTCCTGAGCCGGTGATTTTACAGCTGTCCCACAGGGTCATGATGAAGAGTGAAGGTGTAAGCTAATCTAAAAAGTGTCTGGAAGTTTAGGGCTTGAGTGAGTTGTGTGCGATGCTTTGGGTGTGGGTGAGGCTGGGTGAAAGAACTGGTGAAGGTAACCATCACTTGGAGAAAATTATTCCAAATTACATGGCTTATTTCTAGCACTTGAGCATCTTCTTTAAGGATCTGCTGGGAAAAGCAGACTTAAGGACAATGAATGAAGGCTCAGTGTGCCTGATTGTCTTCAGAGAGATTTAAATAATCCCTAAATGAGCCTTTTGGGTTGAACTTGGGATAACTGCACATTCCACTGAGCATCAGGCACATTCAGGAGAAGGAGACGGGTGGAAAAATCGAGCCGAGGCAAGTACAAGAGACAGGCAGCAAATTGGACTGGACAAAATCAGACCCAAGCCCAGGCCCCACTCATGATTCAGACGGCGCTCCAGAGAAACTGTGTTTGCATCTGTGCACGCCTGTGTGCATGTGTGTATGTCGCTTTATGAGATCCTCTCAGCCTTTCCTACCCAATCTTCAAGCAATGAATTCTCATTTTTCCAGTTGTCTTCATTTTTGTGGGTTCAGTCTCAGACCAGAAATGGAGACACTGAAATGCTACAGGAAACACCCAGGCAGGTGACTATTACAGCCCAGCTGATGGCAGGAAACATCAGGGATCTCAAGATCTCAAGGGCAGATTAACAGGCCGTAGTTTAAATAGGGATCTGTATTTGGAGATGCAAAAAGGGGTCTCTGAGCCTCTTTCATTAGTAGAACTCAAAGTGAGATGGTTCTGCGGATCTTAAATGCCATATTAGATCTGGCTAGAAAAGTTTATTCAGGAATTGGTGCTGACCTGGCAGAGAAGCTGGGGGTCCTTGAGCCATATGGATTGAGTAAAGAGGGTCTGCTTGGCTTGATGGTTTTGGAGATGCAGAATAGAGGAAGATCTAGTATGCACAGGCTTATAGAGGTCGCTTTCTGGGAAACTTTTGCTTAGGCACTGATGCCACTGAGATTATGCCAACAGAAAAAAACAGTTCAGTATAGTTAGCAGAGTTTATCGCTGAAGCAAACAAGATACCTCTGATGCTTCCTTCAAATTGGGCCTGTTGTACTGTTTGCTCCACCTTAGTTACACTGCTGGTATGCAAGTGATATGAGTGTTCAGAGATGACAATAAAAAGCAAGACCCTCAACCATCATCCATGCTGCAGCTCAGCCTCTCTCCACTGCTGCCTTCACACCTGCTGCTGTGAGGCTGGGACCAGCTTTGCCCTTTCTACATTTAGCTTCTCCATTGGTTTCAACAGAAGAAGATGAGGCTCTTTTTCGTGTAAGAGCATATTGCTACGAGGACAGGTTGTACTCCTGGGGAGAGCCGGGAAAAAGCCTCTCCAATTCAGTGTTTATCTTTGCTGAGGCTGCAGTGGGTATTGGATAATAGCATTGCAAGAGCTTGGGTCTTTCTAGGCAGTGTGATGGCAGTCAGTACCTAGCATCAGAGCAGCTGGTTCAGTGGTGCTGAACCAAATCTCCCAAGAGGGTGCTCCAAGGAACAGGGGTAGGCAGAGGCCAAAGATTTGGAAACCTGGGTTAGGAACTGGGTTATTGGTGGATCATTCATTACATTCAACCCTTAGGGTGATCTCAAACATGCACTATGAGTCAGAGAAGCCATTACTAAGGGCATGGGCTTGATATCCTGAACACACTTACCCTATAGCAGCAGAAATGTATGATTTGCATGGTGCTGATACAAGGCTCTGAGAGGTCCCAAAGACTTTCAGCCCTCTCATCTGATGACCAACTTGTTTTTTCTTTTGTTTTGTTTTTATCCCAGTTTAAATTCCAGTATGATTTTACTACATTACCTACGCTTTTCAGCAGGCATGGCAACCTGCGGGAGGCATGCCTCAAGTGACATGGGCAGCCTCTGAGTATGGCATCCAGCGCATCAGTGAGGGAACAGGCAGCATAGGAGCAGATAGGGAAGGGAGCATAAAGGAGCAGCACATGTCAAGGAAAAGACACCAGTGTGGCATACAAGGAGGGTGCAGGGCTAATTTGCAGTAGGCATGCCAAAAAGGTTGGCTCCCACTGCTTTATAGTACCTGCATGCAGCCTAGAACCCAAATTTCCAATAGTATAAAGCAGTAGCCTTTGCCTCTATTTTACCACCTTGTATCTTATGAACTACTAGTGTCTGTCTTGACCAGGGTGGGGAAAACAAGAGGGCAATCAGAATGACAGACTTGATGCCCTGAATGCTCATTACCTGCCAGAACAAAACCCAGTAGAGATAGTTTCAGGACCAGTAATGGTTCCCAAATCCGGGTTTGGAGCTTGATTCCTGCAATGCTTTTAATTTCCTCTTCAGCCCTGGCTGGATATCAGGATGTGACAGGTGCAGTGAGAACTAACTGTATCATGCAGTCCTGCAGTCCTGTTAACTGGAAGGACCAGTTGGTCATTTATACCCCAGGAGCTTCACACACTGGTAGGATCCAGTCAGGCTGTCCTTGTACGTTAGTGAATTAGTCTGTATGCCTGTTTCCCTGCCTTCTGGCTCATATTTTCTTCAGCCAATTTATACCAGAAGGATTTTGGTAGATCCTAATTTACAAGAGCAGCACACAAAGGCCTCTAGACCTTTGCTTCACTTCCCTAAGACTGAACCTTTTTCATGGCTCTGGTCCCTTCACCTGGCACCTGACTGTATAGGTCTCCAATTGCTGCTCAATGTGTGAAGCTCTGCATGTGGAGAGGCTTAGGCAGAGCTGATCTTTGGAGTCAGCCGTAGTCCTCGAACCTCCTTAGGAACCTAGGAATAACAGCTCAACACAGCAGAAGGGGAATGGGGCCTCTGCTACCTACTTGCTCTGCGCTACCTTCTCTAGTCTTTATCCAAACCATGTGGGAACACTGCAAAGGCAGGGACAGTGCAAGGGCAGAGCACTGGAATCTGTTACCTTGCAGGACCCCATCTACCTAACTACAGGAGTAGCCTATTGGCCCAGGAGGTGGTTACCTGCCCTCTAATTGGGCTGGTGGAGCATTTTCTAAGGAGTGCAAGTGACTCTCTGGGTGGGACTGGGTAAGGACCCAAGAAGGCAGCTCAGAACAAGCATATAGCAAAGTCCTGATGAGCCTCTGACTTGTTACACTTCTACTCCTAGATGTGGAGCAATGAGATCCTAGTTCTGTCACCGTGTGTGTTGCTTGGCAGAGTAGTATGGTCTTACTGGTGAGCTAGGGTGCTTATAGACATGCTCATCATGTTCTAATTAGAACACGTTGGAGCAGACTCAATTAATTGATTCTGCTCCGCATTCTAATTAGAATGCTCCAGCATCCTCTCGCCGTCGTGGGCATTAAGCTGCCTCCACCCCCCCATTTCAAAATGGCCACAGGGGCATTTTTTCTAAACTGCATCAAATGAGCTTTAGATAAACCACCTTGTGATCGTTTTGAAATGCACAGGGGCTAATACATGTGACAGTGAGCCATTTTAATTAGAGCCGCTGTCTAGGAACTGCTCTAATTAAAACACCCCCCACCCCATAGCACACGTATAGGTAGCCCTAGTGTAGGATGGATAGGGATGAATGAGAACCCTTCATATCCCTCCCACAGGGAGCTGCCCACTCCCATTAACGTCATACAGGTGACTGTAGCTGTCCTAATGTCCCTTTCCCACCATTCCCCATCCTCTGCACCCTGGAAAAGAGTCCAAGGTAAGGAAGTACAGGCTGGATGAGTGGACTGTGAGGTAGATAGAAAACTGGCTGAAGTATTGGGCTCAGAGAGTACTAATCAATGGCTTGATGTCTAGTTGGTAGCTGGTATCAAGTGGAGTACCCCAGGGGTTGGTCTTGGGGCCAGTTTTGTTCAATATCTTCATTAAAGACATGGAAGATGACATAAAGTGCACCCTCCTCAGGTTTGCAGATGACACCAAGCTGAGCAGAGTACTAGATGCACTGAAGAGTAGGGCTAGGATTCAGAGTGACCTAGACATATTGGAGGATTGGGCCAAAAGGAACCTCATGAAGTTTCATAGATTTCATAGACATTAGGGCTGGAAGGGACCTCAGAAGATTATCAAGTCCACCGCCCCCACCCAAAGGGCAGAAGTCAGCTGGGGTCGTAGGATCCCAGCAAGATAAGCATCCAATTTACTCTTGAAGGTGTTCAGAGTAGGTGCTTGAACC